>NW_012148075.1:198903-311964 GCF_000956105.1 Propithecus coquereli
AAACTCGGACTTAGCGGGGGAGGAGGGGGCAAGGGCAACATACGTAACCTAAACATCTGTACCCCCATAATATGCTGAAATAAAAAAAAAATAGAGGTGCCAAATGGTTTTGAAAAACTTAATGAAAAGCACTTGTAGTGAGTGCTAATAAACAGAATATATGCCTTCTAAATGGTTGGGGAAAATAGCCACAAAAAAAAAGTAGCATAGATAGAAGACAACAAAAATAACCAGAAAGCATTTTTAAGCATTACACAGAATGGCTGAAGTAAGACCAAATGTCTTACTTGTGAATTATCCTCCCTCCCTTTTCACACCGCCGCCCTTGCCTACACCAGACCCTGATACACGGTCTTCTGAAATGCTGCAAGCAGCCTCCTAATGGGCCCCCTCCCTCTTATCTGTTCTCTGCAGAGTAGAGGCTACTCTTGTGCTACTCATAGTTTGTGACGTATACATATTTTGCCAATCTGGTACATAGATTGTGCCAACCACGAACTGTTGATTCTAGGTCTGCCATGAGTAAGAACAGAGATTGAGAGAAACATTTGAAATTTTTATAGCAATTCAACAACCTATTTTATGTCTTTTGAAACTAATAATTAATAATTGTTGCTTGTATTTTGTACATTTTTATTTCATTTTTCTAGTAACTCATTTATAGTTTCTGAAAACTAGAGCACATAATACGTTCAATCTGTAACATATTGGAAAAGGAAGAAGACAGCTGGTCCTTCCCCACAGATGGTTTGAGAAGCACAGGTGTAGACCACAACAAAGTGAGTTCTTTGGAATCTGATACTTCTTTGCCCACAACAATTCAGTGGCTCCCTCTCGCCTCTATCAATAACTCTTACCTTCTTTTCCTGCCTCCCCGCCGTTCCTATGAGCAATACTGGGTAGGGGGTGGGGGGTGAAAAATCTCAAACCAAGGAGGAAAGGGCAGGGAATGTGCACTTTGAAACATAAAACCCTGAAGATTCAGATACACTTGGGGTGCATTATGTCCCCTTCCCTCTCTCCTTTGAGACTCCCTGGCCCTTAGGATGATATCGGCGCTCCTTACCTTCCACCCCTGCTACCCTTGGCCTCATCTCCAAGCCCTACCCCACAGCACCCCCAAACTCACGCACTCAGAGACTGCTCCCTAGACATGACCTCCACCAGACCCAGACCCTTTTCTCCTCTTCATAAACTGCCTACCTCTCCCCTCCACCCCAGTCTGCTCCTTCTTAAGGCTCCAACTCAAAGGCCACACTTTCCTGTTCCCTCCTTCCCACCCCCTCCCAAGCAAATTTCCTCACTCTGTTGAGGCAATACCTCCATACACATACCTCACTCTGACCCTGAGACTTCAACTTTAGGTTTTTTCCTAAGGACAAAATTATGCACAGATTTATCTATAAAACTATTAAATTTAGGGTAGTTAAATATTACTAAATAAACTATTAAATTTAAAGTTGGTTAAATAACTAAGTTCTGTCCATACAATAGAGTAATAAAATGGCTACTAAAAATGCTGAAGAAGAATATGTGTAACATGGAAATATGTTTACAATACTCTGTTAAGTAAACAAGTAGATTATAAAATAAAATGGGTAGACACATATATGGGATAATTTTGTTATAAAATATAATGATAAATATAAGCATAATATTGATCCAGTTACAGATAAAGGTGTAGACATGGGCCAAGGTACAGGCATAAATGTAGGCAAAGATATTAACACAAAGATAACACAGATGTAGACAGAGACCAAATGTTAAGAAGTGTTATTTCTGTGTTACAGGATAATGAGAAATTTTCATTTTTCTTTTTTTCTATCTATATTTTCTACCAGAAATGTTAATTATATTTTGCAATAAGAAAAAGAGTTAAAGAATTAATTGTGGCCCATGCGGG
The DNA here is from genome assembly GCF_000956105.1 of Propithecus coquereli. Lineage (NCBI taxonomy): Eukaryota > Metazoa > Chordata > Mammalia > Primates > Indriidae > Propithecus > Propithecus coquereli. The sequence continues at coordinate 200,807 of NW_012148075.1, forward strand.
GTGCCATGGAGCTCTGCACGGTCTTCTAGGAGAGGGCATCCCCTCGCACCTTTGGGTGTTTACTTTGCCGGCTCCCACGGGATCATGCTCCCAGGAGGCAGGATCACCCTATGCTCAGCGCAAACACAGCACCCCACACTGAACAGTCACTGAAGACGTGTTTGCAGAGCTAAATTGAATGTGTCGAATTGTCAAAAGACAAACACAGAACAAACAGTCATCTATGCCATTTCCCAGGAAACCCAAAATTAAATGGATCAAAATGACCAGGAACAGCTGGACACGTGATACATAAGTCTTCAGTACTCATCTATCTGGATGAAGTGTGAGTTGAACTTGGTCAAGGAAAAGGTGAACAAACCCTGTTGGAAGCATTCGTTAACTTTGATGGACACTTCACTAAGCCACCCTCCCCAGCTCTGTTGGCAGAGACGTAGGCTGTGATGATTTACCCAGTCAGTACTGATTCTTTTCGGGCAATTCAGAAAGAAAGTTTTTCATGAAACTGCCTAGCAAATGGAGCAAGTACCCGGGACGAGCATATTAGCAGCGCTGATTTTTCACTTAGTTGCCGTGTGTTCGTGTCTCTGTATAATAATAACGCTCTCAGAAATGTGTACACTGGCTTTCCCCTGAAGAGGATACAATTCTTTCACACATATTGAGCCAAATTTTCCCATTTCTCAAGTTTCTGTCAGAGAGTGTGAGTACTTCAAAAGACAAGTTAGCTCTGTAAAGCGCGTCTGGACTTTTATTTACTGACAGACAGCTATTGCTGAAGGAATCCAGGCAGCTTAACGCCATCTGACTGTGTTGGCTTCCAGAAGCACACAGCCTCCCTGGGCCTCTCATTCATCCTTATAAATCATGTGTGAAAGAGCTAACAGCAGGTAGAGTTACAGAAATGGAGGCAGTGTGCACTGGCCTAGCACTAGAAACCTACTGTAATGAGTTAAATGGTGGCCTCCAAAAGGTACATTCATCCAGAGCCTGAGAATGTTCCTTACTTGGAATAAGGGACTTTGCAGGTGGAATTAAGGTAAGCATCTCTAGATGAGATCACCTTGGATTAGAGTGGACTCTCAATCCGATGGCAAGTCCCTGTAAGAAAGCAGAAGGGGAAACTAACACAGAAACACACAGGGAACACAGCCACGTGAACACAGAGGCAGAGATTGAAGTGATGCTGCCACAAGCCAAGGAATGCCAGGAACCACCAGAAGCTGAAAGTGGCCAGGCAGGATTGTCCCCAAGGCCCCTGGAAAGAGCACACCCCTATCTGACAACTTGATTCTAACCTCCAAAAGTGTGAGAGAATAAAATTCTGTTGTCTTAAGCCACCAAGTTTGTGGTAATTTATTGTGGCAACCCTAGGAAACTAATATATTTATAAAATCATGATTCTAGAGTACACTAAACAGATCAAACAAACCATAGGAGCTCATGGGACTGTGTGTGTTCACAAGCATGTATGTTTTAGGCTTAATTTTTCATCCCTGACTTTCTAAATATGTACACCCCCAAACTTGTGGCACTGACAAGGTAGGGCCGGAAAATGTGAGCCCAAAAATGGGCACCTGTTTTAAGCTGGATTTGACTTTTAAAACATAAGGAGACAAGATGTTTTCTTTCTCTTCCAACCCACCCCTACCCATTTCTCCCCACTAGACGCCACCCATATCACCAATCTTGGAAGGCAATATGTGTAGAAGTTAAGAATGTGGGCTCTGGAGTTGACCAGACTTGCCATTCCCTGAATTTCATGACCTTGGCCAAGTTGCTTAATCTCGCTGAGCTTCAATTTCTTTATTGGTAAACTGGAATAACGCATGTAATAAGATTAGTGCAGGGCCAGGGTATAGTACTCAATGTTGAAAGTGCTCAGTCAATATTGAAATAGATAGATAAACAATTGACAGACCAGAAGGTAGATATATGTTGAAAGCTCTAGGCAGCAGATAGAAATACAATAGAGTACGGCACAGCGTGGTAGAGCACAACGCAGTGCAACACAACGCAGCTCTGAACACCACTCCCCATTTCCCACTCCATTTCTTCTTTGGAGTTTGGACATAGATAATTAAATTACAGGAATAAAAAACAGAAAAGGGGTTGGAGGGGTAGATAAAGTAGGCATGGAAAGCAAGAAAAAACACTGCTAAGTGGAAAAAAACAAGGAAAAACCTCAGGGCTCTCAGAATTGTTGGGGGCAGGGGCCAAGCAGAGAGCCAGGACAAGCCGTCGCCATTGCTACAGTGTTTAGTGTCACTAGGGAATGCCCCCCACAAAAACTCCAGGTGAGCAGATGCAGATGTCACCAGTGGAAAAGAGACAGAGCCACTGCAAGATAGCCTTGGATCTTGTCCCAAAACACCTGGGGTGGAGGGTCGGCCAAGGGGAAGGGGGATCTTCAGAAGGAAGCTGGAGGTGTTCCACTGGGTGCCCCAGTGCTAAGGGAGGAATCTCAGGAACTCCTGGTACACAGGTGCCACCACCAACTCAGGGGACTCCTAGAAAATGGGTTCCTACCCCAAAACCCTACAGTCTGCAAAAGGAAGCCACCATGAGAAACAGCAGGCTTTAAATATGTATCACACTTGGCCAGCACAGAGCCACTGAGCCGAGTGAGAAGACGCGTCCCTCTGTGTCTTTTTCCTCTGCTCGCCCACATCACTGTGGAGTGAAATCGTGCCTCTGTCAGGGTAGGGGGAGATGAACAGCGGAGAGAAGCAAGCCAGGACCAGTCACCCTTCCCCACCTGCTGCCTTCCACCCTGAAATAGCTCAATCTAGGGGAGGAGAAATATTTGCTGCCAAGGCAAGTTGGAATTTGTTTACTTCACAAGGAGAGGCATTCTAATCTCTGGATCAAAAGGAGACTTAAGACATGAAAGGACTGTAAAACTGTTACCTAAAAGATAAAGTTGCAGTTTTAACACATTGGTCATAATATTGTTCAATATAATTTTGGTCTTACTTAAAAATATAAAACATTTTACAAAAGCTCAGAAAATAACGTAGAAGGCTACAGATATCCACCATTCAGATTTAATAGCTGTTAACATTTGTTATAATTTGCTTCATCACTCTCTCTTTTAAATAGACAGTTATTCCAAATACAGCTATGTCCCCGCTCCCATCCTTCCCTTCCTCTCAATCCTAAGGCAATAACCTCAGTCTTTAAGCTGGTAAATATTATTCCCATGCATGTTAGCATCATGCATTGTGGATGTGTGTCCTTTATAAGTTGCTATGGAGTGATTGGATGGGAGGGTGGAAGAGTGATGGGAGATGAGTTGGGAGGCTTGTGTGGTGTCCAGCGAGGGTAATGGTGGTATCAGAAGCCAGCACACGCCCATGGGCGTCCAGTGAGAGTAATGGTTGTGGTCATAGGCAGTGGAAACTGTCACCAAGGGAGAGGATAAAGAGGAGGGAGAAGAATGAGCTTTGAAGGAGCCACCAAAGGAGCTGTCTACTACACCAGAGTCTTTCCAGGAGAGAGGTTATGACCAACACCAGAGAAGAGACTGACTGACATTCAATTCCAAGCAATTGTCCCATACATCCATGGTATTTGTTGCCTTATGCCAGTGGCTCTCAACTGAGGGTGATTTTACCCTCTTGGAGACATTTGATTGTCGCAACTGGGGGTGCCACTAGCTTCTATTGGGTAGAGATGCTGCTGCACATCCTATGATGCACAAGACAGCCCTCCACAACCAAGAATCATTCAGCCCCAATTGTGAATGGAGCTACAGTTGAAAAACCCTGCTTTATGCCAATGTCTACCAAAATAAGGAGTAGATCTGGCAGATTTTGGTTTTGGAAGGCTCTTGGGAATCATTTTATCAATGTGGTGAGTGGAATAGAAATTGGATAAGTTTCACCAAGAGATAAAAGCCATGATTTTTACATAAATCACTATAATGCATTATATATATTTGAAAGGTTGGCTAGCAATTGCTAACCTTACCAATTGCTGTTATTAGGAATTATCAGTGTGGGCTTTGGAGTCAGCCAGATCTAGGTTCAAGTTTCACCTCTGTCTTTTATCAGCTGTGTGCATCCGTCCCTGTCCAACCAAGGCAGCAAATGATCGCAGGTAGTATGGAATAAGGGATTGAGAGAGGACTAAGAACTTACACAATTGTGGAAAGAGCTAGAGAAGGAAGGGTCCAAGAGGGGAAGTTGGAGGTTCAGAAAAGTCACTAGCCAGCCCTCCTGAAGCACTGGCACAGGTGGGTCAGTCAGAGCCTGAAGGGGAATTGGACAGCCCAGAAGTCCTGGTGTGGGGCCACCCAGGAGTGCTGGTGCGAGAGACAATGGAGGCTACTGCCCTTCGTCTGGTGGGGCGCCTGGGCCACTGGTGGTCAGCAGGGCCAGCAGTTGGGAAGAAGAGCTGGACATGGAGAAGTCAACCATGAAGCAAAGCTGGAATCTGCTGGCATCTCTGCATTCAGCTGTCACTGCTCCTCACCACAACGACCTTCAGAGAGTAAAGGCTGCTGTTTTACTTCCACCTTCCAAATCCCAGCCAGATTTCTCTTTGGGTCCACTCTAATTCAGGATCATGAAAGGAAAGGGGATTCCAAGAACATGATTCAAATTTAGCCAAGTCAACACCGTACAAAACCACTACAGATGTGGCTTTGGGCAAGTTACTTCATCTCTCTGAGTCTCAGTTTCCCCATCTGGAAGTGGTGGTAACATTAGTACCTACCTCATGTGGTTGCTGTGAGGATTAATGTAAGAGGAACAGTACCTGACACATAGTAAGTGCTTGACAAACCTTAGCTATTATCTTTGTTGCTGTTAAGATATACTCTGGAACTGGAATTCCTTCAGAAAGTTCACCTTGCAAAGTTTCATTGGCTGACCTTGACTTCAGCAAGGAAGCTCCAGTACAAGTCAATACACAACTACCCCCACAGACAAAGCTAGTAAGGGGGGGAATTAAGATTAAAAAAAAGCTTATACTGAACAAGTGTTTTGCTGATGACAATAAAGAAGACCAGGCTGAGAAGCCCACTGCTACATCCGGCTGGTCATACGACCTTGGATAAAGCCATGGCCCCTGTTGTTCCAGTTCTCCCCTCCATGCAAGGGCAAAAATACATCCTGTTCCTCCTTCCTTCCTGGGAGGGATGGGAGCAGACCCAAGGTAGGACTTTGTGAGATGTGAGAGCTCTTTCAGAGAAAAATGCTATCACAATGCTAGGTAATCTTCACCCTTTATAATGTTGCTTGGTCTCTGCAATGAGAAATGTTCCCTCTAAAGTGCTGCTTGGTGTAGATTATCACAGAGCTGGGATTTTAAGGTCATTTTTCCCTCTTGGTATCAGGCACTGATCAGCAAATAGGTTTATGAAGAGGGACTGCTTCCTCGCTGCTGTTCATAATTTCCCACACAGGAACAGCAGCCAGAAGTGACAGAGAAGCCTCCCAGGAGAATTGCTGAATTTGCCAAGGAACTAAAATGCACCTTGTAGTTTATGTATTAGACCATTATGCTTACTACTGTCACCATATTCATTTACAGACCCAGAAAGCTTTAAATGGTATGGTCTTTTCCTGTATTCTTCAGGCTGTAAACTCTTAAGAAATAGGGCCTCCTTTCTCCTTCCTTCCCTCTCTGCCAAACATAGAAGCCACAGACAACACATTCTTCCACATCAAAATTCTCAGAACCATAACAGTGGAGCAATTAGTCCAACTCCTTCATTTTCCAAATATGGACACCAGGGGCCAGAGATGGACCTGATGAAAGCCTTATCAAGATCACAGGGTAGCATAAAGACAAAAACAACAATCAATTGTAGGATTCCTAGTCCTTCCCGGCACCAACAGTGGTGACACTGGTTATCGAGCTTTGTCTCCCATACCTACCCCCTTTATACTGACAACTTACGTCAGTGTGGAAAACTCAGAGCTTAACTGAAGACTGAGTCTTCCAAATATGCCCAGGCGATCACAGAGAAAGGCTGCATTTCAGGGATTCATTATTTAGCTACAGTTTCTGTTGTCCAGCAAAATCCATTGTAATTGCCTTCTCTTCACCCCCTCCCCTTTTCCCTAGAGTCAAGATGAATGTAAAGACTTTATATAGCTTCTCCTTCATGAAATATGTCCTTAGGCTGGAAGATTCCAATTATATTTTTTGGTGAAGTGTTGTCTATTAGAGAAAGATTAAAATGAACTGGAAGAAATGAGGACCATCTGTGACCTTGAACTTTCTTTTCCCAGGTTCCCTCTTCCATGAAAGCAGGGTTTTGGACACCTATCTGGGGTCCACTTCCCAGTGACCCTACTGATCCCTCCCAGTGATTCTTTTTCCTGACTTCTGTCTGCATTCAGCAGGGCACAGCCTTGACTTTGAACCTGCAGGCCTGTCATTATGCTGCAAGGCCAAGGAACAGAAGGTGTCCAGAAAGCTTCTCTTCTGGATTCTTTTGTCTTGTTCTTCCCAACCTGTTTCTCAACCTGCTCCTGTGCCTGTACCTCCCCCTATCTGGCACTGACCACCAAAGCCTAATGCCCAGCACCGGCTATCTCGGATTCACCTCAAATGTTTTTGATTCAAGTAGCCAATAAATAGTGATTAAGTGTTTGCTATGTTCTAGGCACTGTGCTAGTAGGTATTTGTCTTAGTCTACTTAGGCTGCCATAACAAAATACCATAGACTCTATGGCTTAAAAACAGAAATTTATTTTCTCACAGCTCTGGAGGCTAGAAGGCCAAGATCAAGGTAACAACAGGGTTGGGTTCTGGTGAGGACTCTTTTCCTGGCTTTCAAATGGCTGCCTTCTTCACTTGATGAAGAGAGAGAGAGAGTGAGAGAGAGAGGAGGAGGAGAGAGGGAGAGAGAAATGTCACTCTTCATCTTCTTGTAAGGCCATCAGTCCTATTGGATTAGGACCCCACCCTTATGACTTCATTTAACCTTAATTACTTCTAAAAGTCCCTACCGTCAAATACAGTCATGTTGAGGGTTAGGGCTTTAATACGTGAATTGTGGGAAGGACACAATTCAGTCCATAGCAATATTCAAGGGAAAATAAAACAGGTAAGGTCCCCATCCTCCTGGGCTACCTAACCTTGGTTGAGATAGTTAACCTCTCTGTGCCTCCGTCTCCTCATCTATAAAATAGGAGTAGGTAATGATAGTTCCAATCTCACCCAGTTACTATGACAATCAAATGAGCTCATGCATCTAAAGCCCTTGAAAAAGGACCCAGCACAGAGAAAGCATCTAATATATGTTAGCTGTTATTGTTATTATGATTGTTGTCTAGAAAGACAGACATTTATCAAATAATCCCAAAAACAAATGTAAATTCCAAGTAGTTCTATGAAGGAGGAGTGCATTGTGCCAGGAGGGTATCTGATAGGCACACAGCCCCGTCAGGGAGTTCCAGGAAGACTTTCCCAAGAAAGCATCCCTTGAGCTGAGATCTGAAGAAAGAGTAAAAAGTAACAGGCACAGGAGGGAGTGGAAAGGCTCCCAGGCAGGGGAAATAGATTGGCAAAGATCTTGAGGCGGGAAAGTGCATGACGGGTTCAAAGGACTCCACAAAGGCACGTGGGTCTAGCACATTGAGAACGTGATGCAAAAGGACACAGGAGAGTCACGTCAGTGCAGGCAGAGCCCTGTGGAGTGTTGTAAGGAGTTTTCTTTATCCTCAGCACACTGGGAAGCACTGCAGTACTTAAGGGGCAGGAGTGACATGATTAGATTTGCATGTTTGAAGAAGACAAATCTTCCAGTGTGGATCTGTTGTGCAGACCGAGAATCTGCACATATAGTGGCCTTCTATTTGTTCCCTTGGATTGAATTTGCTCCCTGCAGCACCAGGGGACAATCTAATTCTCAAAACTCTGTGCTTCTCAGAGCCCACATGGCCTGCATTACTGACAATTTTGACTTTTCCCTAAAAAAAAACACATACAGCATATGCTGCAGTTTTTTTGTACACATGGCACTCATCTGCAATTCTAGTTGATAAGAATTTGGAAGGCAATAACTTTTCCTAGGATAATGACTGACCAACATAATGAGGCCTCAAAAGCTGGTCGATTAAACACATATTTTAATTAACTAAATAAATGACTCAATACACTCCCTTAGAGAGCAGTTTCCCCCTTGAAGAGGCTCTGAGTAGCACCAGTTGAACCCAGATCCCATCCGATCTTGTAGCCTTTAGGCCATGCCAGAAAACACTATCCAACAAATGGTTCATGAAGAAGCAACTTGCAGAGAGGCGTGTGCAGAGTTAAGGAGCCCAGAAGTGATGTCGTGGCAACAGAGACCCCAACGCTGGGGAGACATTACAACCCACCCCACTCTCAGAATTTCAGCATTGCATAGAAACATTGACTTCAACCTGATTTTTTTGCTTTCCTCTTCAAATCCCCTCCTCCCCACCAAGTGGTAGAATTTGGATCTCTCTTCGGAATGCTTCATAAGGGAAAGAGTTTCTGGTGCCATATTCTATATCTTCCCATACTTCAGTGTTAATTCTCAAATTTGAGTCCCTCAGGCTCAGACTAAATTTATTTCAAACCGTGTCTTCTTGAAGACTTAGAATAAAAGTTTCCTTTATCTCAAGTGCTTAGTTCTCACAAAGCAAAATCAACTCAGCTTTTAGACTATAGGTCCAGCCATGGACTCTCAAAGCTCTAGAAGTTGGAGATAACAACGATGTCTGTCATACGCTATATCCACCTCCCCCTAGAGTGAAGAATGCTATTGGTTCGGAAGGGGGAGAGAAAAGAAAGACAATTGGAAGCATATAGGGATTCCTAGAAGTGAAAATACATCCAAAAATACCATCCTCCTGCATTTGTAAGCCTGAGGGGTGTTACTCAGTAAGGAAGTAGGAGGAACCATGTGGCTCCACACCGATGTCCCCTTCTGGTGACCATGGTTGACTTCCAAAAAAGTAAGGTACAAATGATTAAGCTTTTGTTTAAGTTTTTTGTTTAAGATTAAGCTTTTTTTTTTAAGTTTAAGCTTTTTAAGTTACAATCCACTCTAGTCATGCTTCCTAAAAAGAAATGGTCAAACGTCACGTTGGCTGGATTAGAATGATCTTAGAACTTCTCAACAACTAGCTTTACAAGTACTCTCTTGAATTACTTTTAAGGCTGGCTGAATCTTCCAAAATGTTTGAATTTGACTAATTTATGTCATGGATAGTAACCTTTTCTTGGTATGAATACACTGGGAGTGGGAGATGCAGATGGCCTTGAAGTTACTGGGGAAATTAAGGGCAAGAGAAACAATTTACCTGATTATCCTCAGCCCTCCCACGTGAGACCTGATAGATGCCTTCTAGACTCTAGTCCTTTATGAAAGAAATGAGTCCCATTCACTGGATGTAAGGATCGAGGAAGAAAGAACTGAAATTGCTCACTGCTATTCACTATAATTTCCACCCTTGGCCAAGGAGAAGAGACTCTTGTAGTTTGGGTTGGAGGCACTGGGCCTTGGAGACAGATTAATGAAGCTTCCTGGGCCATGGACTCAGCTGGCAATTCATAGTTCACAAAAGCTCCACACTTGTCTGTCTCCCCAAAGGTTGTTATATCAGAACAGGAGACTTATTTTTCATCAACTAATTAGCTCTTAAGACCCACTCCTTAGAAGTAAACGCTTAATTATTACTGGCTCAACTGCCTTATCTTTCAAAGGGAGACAAAGTTAATAACTCCAGGAATTAAAACCATAATAGGCTCTCTCTTTAATGTCTACAGGGCTTTTATATGTGAAAAAGAACATTAACTAGTATTTGTATTTTGTTTAATGCTCAATGCATTAGACTCACATATTTAATAAAGGAAATCTTGAAAGCCTATTTTTCTTAAGCATTTGGTCATTGATTACAAGTTTGATTAATTTAATTCCCTTATACATTTTAAAATGCAGTTACAAATTTAGTATGGCTGATTCTTTTAAAAGCATTCAATGCCTTTAAGAACAGGCAAAACAAACAGAAGCATAATGATTTCAAAACTATTTTAAACTCTTTCACCAAAAAATGGCTTCAAAAACATTTAAATCATGGATTTAATCTTTTTTTTTAAGTTTATGCTTTTCAGGGATTTTAACTACCACAGCTTCCTAGAGTTTCAGTAGTTCTACCAGATGCTATTTTTATTTATTTGTTTATTTATTTTCAGTTTCATTGAGGTATGATTGACAAATGAAATTGTTTATATTTAAACTGCACGATGTGATGATTTGATATACATATGCATTGGGAAATAATTACCACAACCAAGTTAATTAACACATCCATCACCTCACATAATTATCATCTTTTTGTGAGAATGCTTAAAATCTACTCTCTTCATAAATTTCAAGTATACGATACAATATTAACTATATCCATCATGTTGTACATTAGATCCTCAAGAACTTATTCATCTTATTACTTTTTTGTACCCTTTGTTTATACTCTTTGACCAACGTCTCCCCCTTTCCCCAATTCCCAGGTCCTGGTAGCCACCATTCTACTCTGTTTCTATGAGTTTGACTTTTTTTAAAAAAATTCTATTATATATACAAGTGATATTATTAATATATAATATTTATCTTTCTCTGTCTTATTTCACTTACCATAATGCCCCTCAGTTTTATTCATGTTGTTGCAAAGGATTTCCTTTATTTAAGCCTGAACAATATTCCATTGACTGTATCTGTACCACACTTTCTTATCTATTCATCTGCCAGTGGACACTAAAGTTGTTTCCATATCTTGGCTATTGTGAATGACGCAGCAATGAATATGACACTGCAGATACCTCTTCAAAATACTGGTTTCATTTCCTTCATCAATATACCCAGAAGTGGGATTGCTGGACCATATCATAGCTCTATTTTTAATTTTTTGAGGAAACTTCATACTGTTTTCCATAACGGCTGTGGCAATTTACATTTCCACTCACAATAAAGAAGGCTTCCATTTTTACCACATCTTCACCAACACTTTTTATCTCTTGTCTTTTTTGATAATAGCCATCCTAACAAGTGTAAAGGGATGTCTCATTGTGGCCAGACACCATTTTTTTAATCTCTTAGAGTTTTAGTAATTTTTCTAGACCCAGAAGAAAATGAACTCCATTTCAGAAAAGCCTAGAAAGCAGGCGCTAGATTGAAGACATGTTGACTTTTGGCCAGAATATAGGATATAGTTTGGCAATCCTATAGTCACTAGGCTGAATACATTTTTATCATAGTTTCACTTATTGAATTATGGGACACTTACTCCATGACTTTCACTTTTGAGGTTAGGTGCTATTTCCCCAAAATGAGTTTATTAGTCAGAGTTCTCCCTTGAACGAACAGGATATATATAGAAAAAGACTTATTATGAGGGATTGACTCATACAATTATGGGGGCTAGGAAGTCCACCACCTGCAAGCTGGAGAACCAGGAAAGCTGGTGGTGTAGTTCTAATCCAAGCCTAAAGGCCCAAGAACTGGGAATGATGTAAGTCCCAGTCCAAGTCTGAGAGCTGAAGACCCAGGAGCCCCAGTGTCAGAGGACAGGAGAATATAAATGTCTCAACTCAAGGAAAAAGAGAAAATTTGCCATTCCTCTGCCTTTTAATTCTTTTCAGGCCCTGAATGGATTGGATTATGCCCACTCACATGGTAAGGGTGATTTTCTTCACTGGGTCTACTGATAGAAGTGCTAATCTCTTCCAGAAACACCCTCACAGACACACCCAGAAATAGTTTGAGCAGCTATGTGGGCATACCTTAGTCCAGTCAGGTTGACACATAAAATTTAACCATCACAATTAGTTTCTTTAAGTTTTGACTTACAAACAGAACCATTCCCATTGTCCTGAAATATTGACCTGGTTTGTTGGCAATATTAAAAATATATCTATTGAAACCACCTTGAAAAACTAGTCAGTATTTCTTATTGAGTTAAATCCACACCCACAGGCTAACCCAGTTTAGATATTTACCCAAGTAAATACCCAAGTATTTTATCTCTTTCTCTATTTTTTAGAGACAGAGTCTTACTCTGTCATCCAGGCTAGAGTGCAGTGATGTGATCATAGCTCATTGCAGCCTCGAAGTCCTGGGCTCAAGGGATCTTTCCTGCCTCAGCCTCCTAAGTAGCTAGAACTACAGGCATGCGCCATGATGCTCAACTATTTTCTTTTTTCTTTTTTGTAGAGATAGGGTCTTGCTGTGTTGCCCAGGATGGCCTCAAGCAATCCTCCCACCTTGACCTTCCTAAGTGCTGGGAGTATAGGAATGAACCACCATGCCCAGCCCAAAGATAAATAAAAACATTTCATCACAAAAAAACTTGTACAACAGTATCCGTAGCACTTTTATTCACAATAGCTAAAAACTGGAAACAAACTTAATGCCCATAAACAAGAGAATGGAATAAAAACTGTGGTATATTCATATAATGAAATATTACTCAACAATGGAAAGAATAAACTGCTATATTGCACCAATATGCATTAATCTCAAAAATATTATGTTGAATAAAAGAAGTCATACACAGGAGTAAATATTGTATGATTCCACTATACAAAATTCAAAAGCAGGCAAAACTAATCTATGGTGATAAAAATCAGAACAGCAACTTCTTCTGTGGGGTAGGGATAGATTAGAAGGAGACATGTGGGAACTTTCCGGGATAATGGAAATGTTCTATATCCTAACTGGTATGTTGGCTTCATGGTTAAATTTGTCAAAACTCATCAAACTCTTAAGATCTATTTATTTCACTGTATGTAAATTTTATCTCAATATATATAAACCAGTCCTGCCTCCTCAAAAATATATATATACACATTATATATATTGTAACATATATGTAAAGATATATACAATATAAACAAAATCAAACAAAAAAAATCTGTCTGGAAGGCCTGGAAAACTAAGGCAGTGAGGACTTGAGGGGACAAAGTCTCACAGGGAGGGGTACCTCAGAGAGGTGAGCCCAACATTGCATTTCACTTATCCTTTTGAGGCATTTGCTAGTTCAAGAACAAAGGCAGAAAATCTGAGAAGCAGAGTTGGGGCACACCCTAAGATGACAGAGAAATTTGAGTCCAGGGTCCACTGTTGAGGAGAGACCTTGGTGGACAGCTGTGAATAACAGCTGGGACACCCAAAGGGACACACGCTCAGAGTAAGGGAAACCTGAAATAAATCAGTCTACCAAAGATTAAGTCTGGGGTCAAATCAACTCAGTCTTCAATTGGATTAAAAGTATCATTCCTTATCCCAGCTACCTGACAGAAACAGATGCAAATCCTCTCTAAATGAAAATAACATAGCCCACAGCCTTAAACTATAGCTAAAACTTTTCATAAATAAAAAAGAAGCTTTTGCTCTAAAATAACAAGATATGCTAAAACATGAGAACTAACAAAAGGTCAAAAGAAAATACACACACACACAGACACACACACAAGACAGACACAGGAGATCCAGGTATTTAAGTTACAAGACATGGGCTTTAAAATAATTGTAATTAATGTGTTTTAAAAAATCAAATAAGACAGATAATTGAAATAGAAAACTGAAAACTTCACAGAAAGAATCAAATGGAAGTAGAATTGATACACTCAATAACAAATTAAGAAATTAATAGATGAATTTAAGCCATTAATTTTATTAGTATTTTATGAAAATTTATATGTATTAAAATTAGTAAGGCCAGCTAAAAGTTTCTTCATCTGACAAATTAGTGAGTTTGAAGTTAGTTCTCCCTTTTGGGCTGTCTAGCCAATTTATAATTTTATAATATACTGTTGGGCCCCCTTTTTAAACAGCAATGTCTATGACTACTCTGTTAATCATCTCCTGGGCTCTTCTACTTGATTAACACATGAAACCATTACTACCAATCAATCTTTCTTGTTCAGAGTATGGACATTACTTTTTCCATTCCTTTTTGGCTTACCGACAAGCTTTGTTAATTTCTTCTTATTTATACAGATGAAAACAATATTTATCTATATCATAAATAAATCTTGCTTAACTGAATATAGAAAACATCCATACATTTCATGCTTTCCTACTTATTAAAATCAATAAAATTAAACATACACTTATATTCATCCTTATTTTGTATTATACTTTCCTTTTTGTATACTTTAGATTAACTTTTTTTTTATCACCATAAGTCAAGACCTTCCACAAATCCAACTAGTTTCAATTGGCTATTATTATTATGATTATCATTGATGATAGCAATAATATTTTATGCTTTCTTAAATTACCTCCTCTTATTACTTTTTCTAGTGTTCTTAAAAGCATTCTTCTGTCTCGGTAACCACAAAATGTCCCAGAGTTATCTTTATTTTCTTTTACTCTAAGACAGTGGTTTTCAACCAAGGGTAAGTTTTCCCCCCAAGAGATACTGGCAGTATCTGGAGACATGTTCGATTGTCATAGCTGAGCAGGAGCAGACTGGGGGCAGGGGTTGCTGCTGGCATCTGGTGGGTAGAGGCCAGGGATGCTGCTAAACATGTCAGTAGTGCTGAGGTTGAGAAATCTTGATCTAAGACATGGAATAAAACAAGCTCCAATGAGTTCTGATTCTTTTTTAAGCTGTAAGAGTTTTAGAGACCAGAAGTTGAATGTTGTAGCTGCACAACCAAGTTGTTGATGGGTAAGAGTGCTGCTGTCACTGTTACTAGGCTGGTAAATATTTTTTAAAGGTTGAGTTCAAATTTGAAATGTACAATTTATTGCATTATATTGCTGTATACCATCTTTCTTGTAATATGTAGTTTTCCCAACCACTATGACTTTCAATTATGTTGACAAAAACATTCTTATGATCAAGTCAAGAGTGGTCCATTCAAGGTGGCTTTCTTGTAACTGTTCTCATAGTTCATACAGTATGTGCCTTCCTTTCCTCATCCTTCAAGGAAATGTAATTACATGGTGAACTTTAAGAAAACTCCATTGATAATCTTTCAGTAGATAAATACTGCCAATACAATACCCAGGTCTTCTTGATTGGTAGCTTCTTGGTTTTGAAAGTAGCCAATTTAAGAAATATTAGGCGGGGTGTGATGGCTCATGCCTGTAATCCTAGCACTCTGGGAGGCTGAGGCGGGCAGATCACTTGAGGTCAGGAGTTGGAGACCAGCCTGAGCAAGAGTGAGAACCCATCTCTACTAAAAATGGAAAGAAATTAGCTGGGCAACTAAAAATAGAAAAAATTAGCCGGGCGTAGTGACACACACCTGTAGTCCCAGCTACTCAGGGGGCTGAGGCAGGAGGATCGCTTGAGCCCGGGAGTTTGAGGTTGCCGTGAGCTAGGCTGACGCCACGGCACTCTAGCCAGGCAACAGAGGTGGATCTATCTCAAAAGGAAGAAAAAAGAAAGAAATATTAGCAGCTTTGGTCTTTAGAGTACAAAATGGAACATTAGGTGCTAATCTAGAAGAATACACACACAAAAAAAGCCCTCTATCTCACACTAGATTTGTAATGTCAACATTGGATATTTCTGCAAGAAAATGTTATATATTAACAAATTTGTACCATAGAGATTCCAACTTTTAGAAAATATGGCATTTCCCAGCTTTATGAAAGACAGCTCTTAACTGGAAAACAAGGGGATCTTGGAGGCTTTTATTTATGGTGCAATAATCTTTTAAATCAAACCAGTAAACTCACATTCCACGATAATTTGCTTGCCTCTCTCACATATACTTGCATATACACACATTCCTTCCCATGTTTCAAACACATACACGCGTGCACACACACACACACACACAAACACACACACACACACTTTCCACTTACTTTCGCAGTCTTCAAAGTTTTTGAGTCAAACATTCTACAGAACACGCATGTATTTTAGTCTTCCCCAATTTAAAAAGGAGCAGAAACTCAGTCATATTTTAATTCATTATTGAAAACTTATTTCAAGCCAGTTTACTTGGTAACAAATTCACGGCTACAATCTGGAGCTCTCCCCTGGGAAGATGAGTGGGACAGAACAAGCTCCCAGTGGGCTTGCATTGTTCCTTCGAGTGGTAGGTTGCAATTGAAGTGTGAAGTATGTGTTCCTTCACTTCTCTCAAATTTTCATTTTTTCATCAGAAAAGTGAAACAAAGCTTCATCAGTTGCATCTTCAGCATAGAAGACGGAGACAACAATAGCTACAGATGACAATTATAAGGCACCTGCAGTAGATAAGCATGGCATTTCACTACAACTTCAGGACCAAGACGACTTTTGCAAGTTACAGCCACGGAATTATAAAAAATTATTAAGTGCAGGAAACAAATCTAAGCTACTCTTTGTCAGTTACATGTCATGCCAGTATGTACTCAGTAACAGCTATTTATAGAGCAGGAAAATTTTGATTCAGTGTGTGTTATATATTAGATAATTAAAATGAGAGGAACAGACACATTTAAAAGGTCATCAACTCCAACCAGAAAGGAGAGTGAAACCAACATTTAGTAAATAAATTATGTGCCATGGAGGATGATGTCAAACTGTTAGGTAAAGAGAGAGAGAGAGAGAGAAGCTCATTGAGTCATACAACTGTGCCAGGTAAATTTTAGTATTCAGACTTTAAAGCTGGGAACACCGAGGCTGAGAGAGTTGGAGTGAGCTGGCTCACCCCTTGAATTCAAAGCTCCATCAGTCTGACTCTAAAGCCATGATGCTCTCACTACATCAGGGAGTCCACAGAATTGTCAATATGAGAAATCAGGACAAGAAGAACTATATAATCTATAAAAGACATGAATACACTGAAATAGACTTAAACACATGAAATAGCCATGGGAACCTGTGCTAATCAGAGAATGTTTTCAATGGATATGAGATTGGCAAATGCCACCTGTATGTACGTAATTAAATTTGGGATATTAGGTTTAATCAAAATGAATAGAGAGTAAAATAATAGGTTTCATATGGAATTGATGACAGATTTTAAGTTGTAGAGATAACATAATTGAGCATAAATTGTACTAGCTCATAATTTTAATTGAATAGGTACTATAAAGTTCTGGAAAGCCAAGTATAATAGTGACATTTATGTGAAAAAGACACTTTTAGTCCTAGGTTTTAGTCATTGACAGCATGTATATGTCAACATTTTCCACATTGTATTCTATGGATCATTACTCTTAAAACAGGACTCCAGGATTCAAATCATTTAGAGAAGTGATGATTTAACAAGAAAGGAAACTGCTTTATTGCATTACGTAAATGTAAATCTCCAAGAAGGAGACAAAGTGTGCTGGGATGCCCAAATTACCTTGTCCATCAGATGCTGGTTTCATAGAGTACATAGCTGGGCATGTTTTCTATAAGAAAGAGTTTGGGAAATGCTTGTCTATGCAATTGTTGGCTAAGAAAAAATTTGACAGGAATTAAGAATACACAAGTTCAGAAGACATTACATTGCTCAACAACCTTCCTAAATTCTCACACCTTTATTCTTTCACCTCTGGGCCTGAGCAAAACTGGACAGTCCTTAAGAGCCATTAATATGAGATTCTTATTTTCTTCAGTCTCCATAAACCAATTTCTTTAACCTTCATTAGAATTATAAAAGCATCCAAACTCAGGACAATTGACCTCATAATTACACGTGGTTTAATGTTCCCTTTTCCCCTCAAATTAAAACTAAGAACTCATTCCATCTACCTGAGTTCATTTTAACAACATACTATTGATCTTTGGGGAGATATGAGAAAATCATAAGGAAAGGATTTTGAAGCTTAAGTTGGCAAAAGTGTAGATTTATATCTTTTAATCTTGATGGATTTGGGCCATGTTCTATGCATTTGATTTTAGTTAATGGACTGCCCCCAAAGTGTCCAGTAAATGATTTGGGGTAACTTTTAAAGTGGGAAGATATAAAAGTACTGAGAAAATGCACAAAGAGATATAGAAAGATAGAATTTTACTTTCTGACTTCCTTACCTGCACCATAACCTTGAAGGGATTCTTTGTCCTCCATTAAGAGTTTGGATAATTCTCAGAGGACAACTGGGAATTGTTTTCTATATTAAGCAGGCAAGATAATGAGCAGAGTTTCAGAGTGGAAGTGGCCATGCGATGGTCACTTGAGAGGTAGGCTATGGAGCAACAGAAAAATGTCACTTCCTGGAAATTTTGACAGATAGTCCAGCATCGTGAATCTCATTATGAGAAGACAACGGAAGAGTGACAGAATTAATATTGATTAAGCACCTACTATGTGCTAAGCACATTATACCAAATGCTTTCCCAAAATTAGGGTTTTAACCTTCATCACAGCCCTGCAATATATTATGAATATCATTGGTCTCATTTTCAACAAAGCTGGGAGTGGCAGAGCTAGGAGTCTGCCCCTAATTTGTTTGATTCTAAAGCCCATGTTCTTCTGATATAAAGCACTCCCTCCAGTGGAAGAGTGTGGTCTTAACCCTTGGTTCCACTTTATTATTTGTGAGAACAAGAATTGTTAATTGACCAGCTCCACCATTTTCTGCAGGCACCAAGAAGAGAAACAACTTGAGAAATCAAAACTACTCATTGTGTAAAAGGAAGGAATATGTCAAACAGTCAATCTGGGTGTTCAACAAAAGTAGGATCCAGAGCCTAAACATTTAGCAAAGTTATCGACGGACACGTAGTGTCCCTAGACATTGTGGAATCAGTGATAAAATTAAATAGTCCCTGCCCTCACTATAGTGGGAAGACACAGGCAAGTCTCCTTTCCCCAGAAGACACCAGTAGAGTCTAATTCACAATAACTTAGAGCCAAATGGGGTTTGATTTATTTTTCTGTTTTGTTTGACATATTTGAGTAACATAATAATAAGCATAAATCTAAAGTGTAAAGCTCAATAAACTTTTACATATGTTTGCACACGTGTAACCACCACTAAAGTTGAAATATAGATCATTTCCAGCATTCCAGAAGGTTCTCTGATGCCCCTCCTAATCGACACCATTCCCAAAAGTAACCACTGGTCTTACTGCTATCACCATTGATTAATTTTGTTTGTTTGAACTTCATACAATGAAATCATACAATAAATGCACTATTGAATCTGGCTACATTTGTTCACCACTATATTTGTGAGATTCATCGAAATAGTGTATAGCAGTAATTTGTTTTTTTCTCATTGCTTTGTAGTGTGTAAATGTGCTATAATTAATTTTTCCATTATACTGTTAATGGACACTTGAGTTGTTTCCCATTTTTGGATATTATGAATAAGAGTGATAGGAACAGTCTTTTATACATGTTTTTTAGTGAATATGAAGACTGAAAGTGGTGAGACACAAAATAGGCACATGTTCAGCCTTAGTAGACTTCCAAGTGCTATCCCAAGAATATTGGTACAAAGTGGTTTTACCAACGTGCACACCTACCAGCAATGTGTGAAAGGTCCACCTGCTCTACATCCTCACCAATATTTGGTGTTGTCAGTCCTTTTGATTATAGCCGTTCTAATGGACGTGTATTGGTATCTCTTTGTGTTTTAAATTTGCATTTCCCTGGTGACTAATGACGTTAAGCACTCTATCATAATTTTATTGGCTATTTGAATTCCCTTTTTTGTGAAGTACTTGCTGAAGCCCTTTGAAACAAGTTTGATGCAGCTTATGACAAGCCAGCTTTATCTTCAACTTCACATTGTATAAGATTTACTAAAAGGTCTTTTTCTCTCTCCAGTCCTTCCCCACCTTCACCCGCACACATACACACTCCTCTCCATCCACTGTGAAGAGTTTGTATCAGCTAAAGATGGGCAACTATATTTTTGGCTCAACAGGAAAACCCAATCTTATTTTAAAAACTGAAATAGATGACAACACTTCAGAAGGGTTCATCTCTGCCTGCTTGTTCTTTTGCTTAATGCTCATTTCACATCTCTATTACAGCTCTGTGATTTACCATCCTGGATAAAAGAACCAAGTGGATTCTCTGTCTCCCAGTGTGCTAGAAATACAGCATTACATATATTTAAAAAACCTAAATCACCATGAGCCCTGCAAAAAAATATCCCAAGTATTGATTTAAACATGTCTTTTTTGCAACATGCCTCCCCACATGCACCGGGGACTATAAAGCGACCCATAAATATTCTGGAAGGACCACTTATTTTCTATTCTTCTGTCACCCTGAGCTGCAGAACCATTCCTCCCTAATGTGCTCCTAAGATTTCAAATCAAGGGGCAGGCTGGCTGAGGAAGAAAGCTCCAGTTTAAGTAGATTGCTGCAGGCCTGCTGCTGACAGTGCTGTTTGATCTCCCTTTGGGCAATTTCTGAAAATAATAATAAGCAATGGTTTATCTTCATATCATCTTTCTCCAACAATGGAGAGTTCAAAGAGAGTCTGGTACTAATTTATTAATTCCACAACAGCGTTCTGAGACAAGGAAGAGTTCACTCCCCAGTTTCTGGGCAGGATTTTAGGGCCCGGGGTGTGTATGTGCTCCAGGTCATGCAGTAGAACAGGCTGAGAGTGTCCTCACGAAATGCATGACATCACTGAGCTACAGAGCCATAAGATTTTGGAGATGGAAGGACCCACGCAGTAGAACCCACTGATTTCCAGATGTAAGGAGCTCAGACCCAAAGATCTTGCGAAGACTGTCCAAGGTGCGCAGAGAAACTGTCCAGGGTCACACACAGAAGAGCTTGGGGGGCTGTCCAAGGTCACACAGAGAAGGGGTGGAGGATACCACCAAGATCACACAGAGACTTAGTGACTAACACAGGATAAGACCAGGTTTTCTGACTTTCAATCCAATGATCCAAGAGATTAAACATCATCAAGAAAAAGGAGCATGGATGTGTTCGCCTATAGGCGGTCTCTATACTGCCGCCCATTCAAAGCAGACTGCCGTGGCAAAGCGCCCCGGAAGCTACTGGCTACAAAGCTGCTCGCAATAGCGCGCCCTCTCCCGGACGGACGAAGAGACCTCATCGCTACAAGCCTGGTACCACCGTGGCTCTCCGTGAATTTAGACTTATCAGAAATCCAATGATTGGCAAATTTCCTTTCCAGTCTGGTGTAAGAAATTGCTAGGGACTTCAAAATAGATCTGTGCTTCCAGAGCACAGCTAGTGGTGCTTTGCAGGAAGCAAGCGAGGCCTATCTGGTTGGCCTTTTTCAAGACACCAGCATGTGTGCTTTCCAGAGGTGTAATGATTATGCCAAAAGATGTCCAGCTAGCACGCCGCATTCGTGGAGACCGTGCTTAAGAATCCATTATGACGGAAAACACTTCACTCTCAAAAAAAACCACCCAACCACCTCTTTGTTCCTGTTATTGGTAGTTCTGAACCTTAGACTTTTTTTATCCCCATGAAGTCAAAAGATATCTAAGTATATGATTACAGGTAGAAAAATAGGGTACAGAAATCAGGTATTGGCAGTTTTCGATTTTCATGTGTGCGAATTTTTAACATACAGTAAAGACAGGGATGTAAAGCACCAGGGCAAGTCAAAATGTTTCAGCAGTTCAAATTTATAACAATTATAAATAAACCTGTTAAATTTTTCTGGACAATGCCGGCATTTGGATTCTTTTAATACAAGTAAATTTCTTACTGAGAGCAACTAAATGGTGTTTGTAGCATTTTTATCAAACAGTAGACTCCAGCCATTCACTATACTTTTCTGAGTTGTCCTATATGCAAGCACATGTTTTTAATGTTGACTGTCCTTGCTATTAAAATGCATTAAACTATAAAAAAGAAAGAAAGAAAAAGGGCCATGAGAAAGGAAAAGTGAACTATTATCCTTAAGAATCCAAGGTGGTTAAGTCACACTTTCACTCAAGATTTTGGAGAAACTTTTGCCTCTAGTAGGTCACACAGGTAATAAGTAGCGGATTAAAACCCAGATCTGACCAATGCCAGAGTCCACACTCTAGACAACCCCTCTCTCTAAGTATTTAAGTAAATATTTGAAGTGCTTCAGGATGCCCTGCTTTAAAAGATTCTAAAAAACCTGGATAAGGAGGTAAGAAAGAAAGCCTTTTTCTTTTCCTTTTATATATTTTTTACTGTTTGATATTTGTTAACCATTATGCAAAAGGTAGTTGACATTTTTTAAGGATTTTTCTGAACTGTAAAATATCAGTTAATTAAAAGAAACAGAAAAAACTAAATTCTTATCCTAGCTCAAAATTTGTGCTCCCTTTAGGGCATTACTTTATCTTCTTTGGAACATACCCAGTGTCCCCTCACCCCTACATCCTCTGACTATATTTTCTATATATCCTGTGAGTTTGTTACATGACAATTATGGATAAAAATATACCTGTTTCTGCCCACTCCCAATTTATTATTTTTATAAGCACTGGCTTTGCACAATATTTTTATTATGAAGAATTTGCATGGGCTTTTATAGTCCTTGTTCATGCAAGAGACATTTATTGACATGCCAGACACCTCGTGACCCTGCCAACCATGAAGACAGACATGTGAGCAAAGTTTTCACATAGTCAGGGGAATACCTAATTAAAGCATCCAAGGTATGCTTTGAGGACACAGAAGAAAGTCAAAAAACCCTGTGGAAGGAGTTAGGAAAGTGTTCATAGAAGCAGTGACACTTGACCTAGGTCTTGAAGGGCTAAGTGGAATTTTCTGGGAGTCAGATAGGAAACACGTTATCCAAAGCATGTACAAAGACAGTGAGATGTGAAGAATGAGACAGACAATCGTATTCACCAGGATTTTCATGGGCTGCTCCCCAGAAGAAAACAGGCAGTCAAAATGGGAAACCAGAAAACACAAGGCAGGCAGCTGTGAGAGGTGGGGGCCCCGGGGCAGCACACGACGTGCAAGCAGAAGCAGAGAGGGAAGGAGGAACTGATGCGTGGGAGGGCACAAAGGAGAGAAAGAATGTGAGAGGAACGGTGGTATATTCTTCTGTCTAAGTTCTGTACCACCTCAAAAAGAGAACTGCTAGAGCATCTAGGGATGCACATTTGGGTGATAAAATAATATAAAACAACTCAAGGACATGATTACTATAGAAGAAGGAGAATGGATGTTTCGGGGAGGACACAGGGGTGGTGAGTGGTCAGGGCACATGGAGACCTCAGGGGTGGTTGGCAATGTTCTCTTTCTTGATCAGAACAGGTGTTACAAAGACGTTTGTCCTATACATAATTCATGAAATTGTTCGGTTTTGTTTGAAGTTTGGGTGTTTATATTTATTTTACAACGTAAAAGTTTACCAATGTCTGGATTAAAGGCATGTCTCCCTTTTCAAGGCCTCTGGATGGATCATGGGAGTGTGGAGGTTGCAGGCAAAATTCCAGGTAGCTCAGCCGTATCCCAGTCATACAGGAAAGAACACAGCATCCTGGAGGACATTCCAAAGG
This sequence comes from Propithecus coquereli, assembly GCF_000956105.1. Lineage (NCBI taxonomy): Eukaryota > Metazoa > Chordata > Mammalia > Primates > Indriidae > Propithecus > Propithecus coquereli. The sequence continues at coordinate 224,170 of NW_012148075.1, forward strand.
TCACTGTGGTGGAGAAGGGGCAGGTTGCCATAAGGAGATCCAGACTTATGGCAAAGGAGGGAGGTAGGCAAGTGGCGAACTTCAGAAAGATCCCAGGGGAAGCGGGGTTCCCCTCATGCATGGTCCTCATTTCCACAACTTGCATGCAGGAGTTTTTATCACAGACTCCTGAAGTTCTGAGTGGTAATGACAGGAACTCCCTGCTCAGAGGCAAGGTAATGACCACAACATCACTCTTGGCAAAGGGAGAAACCCAGGACCCCCTCACTCCAGCATGGAGTGACTGAATGGGGCATTTTCAAACTAAGTACTGATGCTCTTTCAGAAGGAGGAGGAGGAGGAGGAAGAGGAATGGAGCAACCCTACCTGAGATTCAGTTGTTGCTGGGACAGGGTGTTCACTCAAGTTTTCTGGCTCAGCACCCTTGAAATGCTTGTCCCCTGGGAACAGGGGGCAGGTCTCTAACGGCGTGGAGAGGGAAGTACACACAGTGCCCTGTGGGGAAACCAACAGAGCATTTGTAGCCCCCACCAATCCCACCTCTTCTGGAAATTGATCACACAGGGAGCCCAGGGCAGCTGCTGGGCTCAGCGCTCCCTTACTGCATGGCTGAGCCTGCCATTGTGTCTTCTTCATCTTGACCCCTGCAGGGTCAATACCCACATTGCCAAAAGAGAGCTTGCATTCGAGGATCAAGCTGAACTGGGCCTCAGTCCTGGCCTTACTTATGATCTCTATGGCCTTGAGTAAATTAATGAATCCTTCTGGTTGTCACCTAGAAAGTGAGGACAATAACACCTTACTCAGAAGGTTCATGTATGGATTAAGTGAAGTAATATCTCTGAAGCACGTGGCAAGGTGCCTGACAGTGGGCGCTCAGGAATGGCAATGTGTAGTATTGTCATAATGAGGTGAAATTATAAGCACTTTTTAAAATTCCACAGTGAGATAACCTCCAGAATGGCTACAATCAGTAAGACCAACAATGTCTAAGGGTGGTAAGAATGAGAAGCAACCAGAATTCCCACTATCCTGGTGGAAGGGTGAACCATTCAGCAGAGTCTACTGAGGATGAACATACGCACCCCTTATGAGCCAACAATCCCACTCCTAGGTCTAGTATAAAGCCAACAGAATATACTTGTACATCCCAAGAGATAAGAATGGTCATAGCAACATTTTTCATAATAACCAGAAACTGGAAATTACTCAAATGTCCATCAATAAATGTAGCATCAATAAATAAATCATCATGTATTCACACATGGAATGCTACACAGCAATGAGATTAAATAGGTTCCTACTCCCTTCAACAATATGAATGAACCACATTAACCAAGGGTTGAGTGAAAGAAGCCAGACACTAAGGAGTACCTCCAGTAGGCGTTCATTTATATGTATTTCGAAAACAGGCAAAACTCGCCAATGGGATGGTATTCAGTAAAGTGATTACTCCTGGGGCAGAGGCAATGGATTGGTGATTAGGAAGGAACATGAGAGGGGCTTCTGGAATTCTGCAATATTCTATTTATTGATCTGGGTAGGAGTTATTGGTTGGTTCTGGGTGTGTTCACGTTGTGATAATTCAGTAAATTATACACTTATTACACATACACTTTTCTGAGAGTGTTATACTTCAATTTTTTTAGAAAAGACTAAAAAGGAAGGGAGGGCAAAAAACCAAGGAATTAAATCATGATGCACCCTGAGATATAAACTCCTTCCCATATAATCAACTGTCCATCTTTTCCTAAAGTCTTCAGAAAAATTCTTTTTGCTTTTTAATGATACTAGCTAGCCTTAACTGAGCAGGAACTATGTGTCAGGCATGCCTCTAAGTGAGTAGCATGTGTTAATTTCCTTAATCCTCATAACCTCTTGTAATTAGAATGACCATACTTCATGTGCTGGGCATAGTCCCAACTGACACCTGATATTCCAACAAAATTAACAGTACCCACGCACCCCCACACACTTTTACCCTAAAAGTGCCTGAGTTTGAGGAATATTCACCCTGCCTATAAGGTAGGAACATTATTATCATTTTTTAAAATAAATGATACGCAGAGAATGTAGCTAATTTGCCCCAGGTCGCAGAGCTAGGAAGTAGTAAGGCCAGAATTCAAACGCAGGAGTCTGGCTCCTGACCACTGGGATATCCTGCCTTTCTGGTCCTGTCTCATGATTCTTGAAATTCAGAAAATTCTTGATGTCTAACTTTTTTCTACCACTGCTGCTTCTTTTCTTCTTCGGCTGCTGCTATTTTAGCCCATTTTCTATTATCCCACCACTCTTGAGAAGAGGAGAGCTTCACGTCCCACAGTGAAGGCCACAGCTGACCCGCCCCCATGCAACGGCCTCTCCGCACATTCAGGATGTGAGTGGGACCCATCCCCCTCCTTCTCTTTTGAAAATGATATAAATATGCTCCCTTTCACATTTATATTTTCCTCTTTCAATACATTTCCCAAGGCTTTAGTCGTGTCTGTTGATCTGTTTCCCACTCTTCTATTCATTCCTTCAGTAAATCATTCAATGAGCCCCTGCGAGTCACCAGGCCCTGCTGGCCTCGCTGGCAATAAAGTGACAGTGAGCAAGACAAGCACAGCCCATGTCTTAGGGAGCTTACAGTCTGTAGGAAAATGAGGCTAAGGAAAGGATGGCATAAACGATTACTCATTAACGTGAGGAAAAGGGTTGTAAAGAATGCAACAGGGGACTTGCTGGGGCGAGGAGTCAGCAAAGGCTTCTTGGAGAGAGTGACGTTTGAGTTAAGTCCTAAGGGATGATTATTGACATTGGATAGGGAAGGGTGTTCCAGGCAGAGAGAACAGTGTCTGCAGGGACCATGAGGATGGAAGGAGCTTCAGAGAGTGATGCTATGTGAGGCTCATAAAAGAGACCGGGGAAGCTAGATCTTACAGGGCCTGTAAGCCCAAATAGGGAGCTTGGCTATGATTGTAAACGCAACGGGAAGTATTTGGACTCCTTTAGCAGGAGAATGGCATAATTCTGTCTCCATGCTTCAATTCCTGGCTTTCAAATCATTGAATACTCTAAGCTAAGTGAAGAGGGAAGCCACCTCTATGCATTCATGTATGCCGAGAGTGCAGAACATTTTTAGAATGTTTTAAGAACATTTTTACAAATGAACAGCCTACCCAAATGCCCTTGGTTACCAGAAGCTTCTTTATCTTTTTCAATAACATATTGCCAACTATATACAGAGACTAAATTTGTCAAAAGTCCTGGATCACAGCCACCAGTTGCACAATTCCACTATTCACCTTGCAGTCTATTGCTGCACTCAGAAGAACACCATTTACGTAAACGATGAGAGTGGCACCTGCTGCAGCGACAACGCAGTGGTCGTGCACAGGCTCCGCCTCTGTCTACCAAGACTCGTATATTTATTTGTCTTTATTTTTGTATCTTTGTTTACTTATGAATCTGTGTCCCTAACTTATTCCAAAAATGATTTAAGGAGACTTATAAGGACAGAGAAAATAGAACAAGGTAACATAACAGAAAGAGAACAAAAATTCAAAGGAAGAGGAAAATAAAAGAAAAAACAAAGTAGGGCTGTAGAAATGATGCAGGAAAGTGGTTATTACAAAAAATGAACTCTTGGAGTTTTGTACACTTGGCTTTAAGTTTTCTAGCAGTCAATATTGCTGGAATTTCAGGGGGCTCATTAATCAGATCCTTCCTCAGAAGGTTCAGAACAAATTGAGAAATAGAGCTGAGAAGAAAATTAAAATGCTATTTATGTTCTTGCACTGGAAAAGCTAGATTGGAGAACTGGACTTGGGTCTGAGACACAAAATATTCTTCCACCATGAAATGTATTGATTTACCTCCAGCCACAGGCAGAGTAGCTGACAACCACTGACTCCCTTCTCCAAGGAGCGAAACCTACTGTTTAGTCCACCCATCACCTGTAGGAGGCAAAGATAAAAAATAAGAACACTCTTGCCCTGAGGGTAGATGGTCCCAAGCAGCACTGAGAAGCTAGATAGACAGGCAGTGGCCACTGTCCCAATGTCACCATCAGTTAAGTTATACTTCACCTCAGCAAGTTGCTTATAAAAGGCAGAGAAAAGTAGACACAAATCTACAATCATACCTTTCATTACTGTTCAAATACGCAACTCTTCTCTGGTATAACCTAAGCAAGCACATATTTTGCAGTGCTTCTCAAAGGTTTATGTGCACATAGATCACTAGAAGATATAATTGAAAAGCAGATTCCAGTCCATGGATCTCAGGTAGGGATTGAGATTCTGTATTTCAACCAGTTTCCAGGTGGTGATGATGATGATGTTGGCCCACGGACCACATTTTGGGGAGAGATGAAAGGTACAGCATTTAGAACAGAGGTCCTTAACTGGAGTCCACACTGAACTGTTGACTTAGGGGGTCTGTGTCCCTGGAGGACGAAAATACATACTTTTACTAACTGCTAACTAAAATTGATCATTTCTTTCTATTATCAATGCAAGAACAAACCACAGTAGTATTCACAGCACCTGCGACTTTTTCACCAATAGAAATCTCAGACCTCTTCCTATCACTTTATAATTGTTGCAGATATCTCCAAATACCACTTTAAGATATCTTAATGATATCTCCAAACATCGTTCAGGACGGTTTGGGAATTACAGTAGAGCTTTGACCCATTGCTATCGCTTGTATTTAATGTGTTCGTAAAGAGGTGCGTATGGTGCTATCTCACAGATTAACAAATTAGGATATTTTTAATATTTTGATAGATGCATTTCATTATAATTGGCTTCCTTTGTAATCCTATTATTTTATTTTTATGCATTTAAAAGTACTATTCTGGAAAAGAATTCCTAGGCATCACAAGAATTCCAGGGAGGCATAGCACATAAAAGGCTAAGAAGCCCTGAAGTGGAAGGAAAGGGCTACCAGAAGCAGACACTAGCCCGTGGTAGTAACGGTACACTCCGTGGCTGAATTCGGGAGCCAGTCTGCCAGGGTCTGAATGAATACTCTTTCCTACTAAGTGTGAGACTTCGGGCAAGTGCTTATCCTCCTTGTGCCTTAACAGCATGTATTGCAAAGGGGTGGTTCAAGGATTTAATACGTTACAGTTTTTAAGATGCACAGAACAGTTCCTGGCTCACAGCGAATACTTTATAGTAAAAAATATGAGTACCACATTTAGAAACTCAAATGCACAATCATCTCTTCTGCACCCACCTAGGAGACAGATAAAGGCTGCACAATCCCTGTTCTCACGGAGTCCACAGGTTCAGAGGGAAGACACCAAGCAAGCAAACTGAACCAATGAGCAAAGTCTCAGAACAAAGGTAGACACCGAGGGAACCCAGAGGAAGGAACTCCTGGCTGGTTGGGGAAAGGGAAAAACGCTTTGCAAAATGCTCATCAAACACCTCCCCAAATTGTTCTAACATAGGCAAATGCATCCCATTTCCTCCTGGCTATGGTTTCTGCTGATTTCTTGCTTAAATTTCCCCCAAATCTCAGCATGCCTTTTAAAACCTCAATGCTCAGGCTTCTTGCTAGCGTTTTTTCTATTTTGTCAGAGTTATTCCCATCTAGTCTCCACTCCACTGGACGCTGGCCTTTCACGATACCATAACTACCTGACAGGTTTATGCCAATGCCAACACTTTGCCAGGAAAAAAAGAACACCGTTCTCCCTGCAACCCAAGGGGGCGTGCCAACACCAAGGCACCGCCCACATTTGGACAGAGAGACTTTCCAGCCTACAGGGCACAGTTGGAAAATGATTCCGGCAGGAAAGCAGCCCCGAGCCAGACATGAAGATAAGATCACTATTTCCTCTTGGATCCAGTGCCAGCTATCTGGGGATTCCTGGACATTTTTTCAGGCAACTGATACAAGTAACAACAAAAGTTCCCATTTGCTGGGCACCACTGTATGCCAGGCACTACACAATGTACTTCCCGTTTGTATTAGTTTGCTAGGGCTGCCATAACAAAACACTACAGCCTGGTGGCTTAAACAACAGGAATTTATTTTCTCAGAGTTCTGGAAGCTAGAAGTCCGAAATTGAGATGTCAGCGGGCTTCATTTGTCCTGAGACCCCTCTGCTTGGCTTTTGTATGGCTGTTTTCTCCCCGTGTCTTCAACTGGTCTTCCCTCTGGGTCTGTCTGTGTCCTAATCTCTTCTTATAAGGAGGCCAGTCATACTGGATTGGGACCTACCCACAATGATCTCATTTTAATTTAATTACCTCTCTAAAGACCGTATCTGTGGTATTATATTCTGCGGTACTGGGGGTTAGGGCTTTAACATATGAACTTGGTGAGGGACACAACTAGCTCATAGCACCATCTAACTGAAAGCGGGCTACTGTAGATGAGGATCCCATGGCTCTGGGAGATTAAGTAACTTGCCTAAGCTTGCACAGCAGGGGAGCTGAGATCTGGAACTAGGGCATGTCGAGTCTGCAGCCAGTGCTCTGCCCACCTCACCAGCATTCTCCTGGCATGGTTCCTGGACTCACTTGGGGGGATCAGAGATCCCCAGGTCCTTCCCCTAGACCATCTGAATCAAAGTCCCAGAGGAGGGGCCTTGGGATTCTGCATTTTTACAAACTCCCTGGATGTACCACAAGAACCTTTTCACTATACCATGCAGACATCTGCTACTGCCCCAGTCCTTTTAATGCCTGCTCTCAGGGGATATGGGAGCCCTGTGTGCAGCCTCCATTCCCAGGGGATACTGCATTTCCCTGGAAGAGTAGACCTATAGCTGGACATGATGCTGACCTGGGTTCCTAGGCAGCTTATAGAGCACCCCACCCCACCTCACCAGTTCCCTCCCGGACCCTCCCCTTCCTTCCTCTCAGCTGCAACCCTCTCCCACCCCCAACAGCTTGATCCTGGCCTCTGGAGCCTACTCCTCCAGCTGACCCTGACTGGCTCCACCAGCGACCTGAAGGCTTGAGGAGCTCCATCAAAGATGTAGGCCACACAGCAGCTCCTCTGGTAGAAGCAGGGTTGGGGGCTGAGCTCAGCCAGCCTGCTCCTCCCTAACCACTTACTGTAACCTCCAGTCCCAGAAGCCCTGAGAACACAAAGGCTCCCCTCAAAACTCAGTTTTAAACCATTGTTGGAAGCCATGCTTAAGCTGGATTTATCCTGGAGTCTGTTTTGTTGACTAACAGCTTTATGGAGATATGAATGAAATACAACAAACTGCTCACAAAGTGGACAATTTAATAAATTTTAGCATCTATAGTTTGGTTTGTTTGATCTCTCCAAATCTAATGTTGAAATTTGATCCCCAATATTGGAGGTGGGGCCTAATGAGAGGTGTTTGGGTCATGGGGGAGGATCCCTCACGAATGGCTTGGTGCCATCCTCATGATAATGAGTGAGTCCTTATGCTATTAGTTCCCACAGAGCTGTTTGTTACAAAGAGCCTGACAGTGCCCTTCTCTCTCTCTTGCTTCTACCCTCACCATGTGATCTCTGTACATGCCAGCTCCCTTCACCTTCTACCATGAGTGGAAGCAGCTTGAGGCTCTCACCAGAAGCAGATGCTGGCACCATGCTTCTTGTACAGTCACAAAATTATGAGCCAAATAAACCTCCTTTCTCTATAAATTACCCAGCCTCAGATATTCCTTTACAGCAACACAAGCAGACTAAGACATACATGTACACCCATGAAACTATCACCACAATCAAGAAAACAAACATATCCATCACACCTCGAATTTTCCCCATCCCCTTGGTAGTCCCTCCCCTTCGTCATTTTCTGTGCCTGCCCACCCTCCACCCCTCACCCCTCCATCCTACACGTCTCCAACTCACCCCATTCTAAGCAACTAATGTTTAGTTATTTAAATTTAAATTAATTACAATTAAATAAAATTAAAAATCAGTTCTTCAGTAGCGCTAGCCACATTTCAAATGTTCAATAGCCACATGTGTTCACCATATTAGACAGTTCAGGTAGAGAACATTTCTATCCTTGTAGTAAGTTCTACTGGACAACACTGCTCTAGATAATAGCCCCTTTCCCCTTTTGTAGTGCTGAATAAATGTGGTCCAAATATCTTCCTGGGCTCACCTTTTTGAAGCTGCTTGTGATTATTGGGCGCTCTCTGGGTGCCAGACTACTAAGCATTTTCGACATGTTATTTCTTTACATAATCATAATGGCCCTATGAGATAAGAACAATTAATGCCCTCACTTTACAGATGAGAAAACTCAGGCTCAGGGAGGTTAAGTACATGGAAGAGATGGTCTGGCTTCCAAGCCCTGCTCTTTCTTAGCCCTGCATTATTTCCAAGGCAGCGTAGCAGAGGAATACAAGCACAGACTCCCGAGTCTACACACGTGCATTCCAAACCTGGCCCTGCCAGCTTCCAACTCTGTGATCTGGGCAAGTCATCAATTATCTGTGCTGCAATTTCCCTATCTGTAAAATGAGGATAATAACAAAACCTGCCCCATGTGGTCGTTATGAAGATTGAATGAGTTAAAATATATAAAGCATTTAGGTTGGTGCCTGGCACACAGTAGGTTCAATATAAGTGTTTTCTATTTTATACCCTTTTCCTCACTCCCATCCCAAACTCTTTTGCTCAACATGCCAGTTTCTCAAAAATAAAAGCACAAGTCCTGAATAATTATACATTTATTCATTCCTTTATGTCCTCTCTCAACAACTCCTGAGTCCCCAGGAAGCACAAGCCTCCCTCCCCCAGTGCTCTGTGCTATGTCACATACAATGATGAATGAGGTCCCCATGGTTTCAGGTTTGATATTTCTGCTCAGACTTTTCCTTAGTGATCTGTAAGTCACTTTCTTTTCTTTTTAAAGTAAGGACAGGATTATTTGAGGAAACAGAATCACAGAATCATTTTCCCACTTGACTGGCTTTTTGGGAGAGGTAAATGATGTTGGATTCATAATTTGTTCCTATTCTTCACATTCCTTTCTTCACTGCCTTTGAATGTTTCAAGTCCCAGCCAGAACAAGAAAGCAGGTGCTTTCTCAAGGAAACTCAAATAACATATTATCACTGTGAGAATCATCACGACAGATTATCATTGCAAGAATCATTAAGTCTTGGTGTAAAAATCCATTAAGGGAAACTTAGTTTGGAAAGAATAGATCTACACAGAAACGCAGCTTAGCCAGAGAATAGTAAGACCCATTCCATCCTCAGGGTTTTTCTTCCCTTGGGGAGCAATTTCTTTTCCCAATCCCACTCCCCTGCCCACTCCCAACATTTGATGCTGAAGAAAAGACTTTTATTTCTTTAAAGAAGATAGAGGAGGGAGGTCCACCTTACTCCACTTTTCACTGACACCAAAGTCCCCAGTACAAGTGCCCACTTGCTATAGAACTGGAAAAGGAATCATTTTGGGCCCCATCCCAAAATGGTCTTATGCATTCCATGGCCAGAAAAGGCTCTAACAACACACATGCACAAACACATTTGCACATACATAGCCACACACTCATACACACTTTTACACAAATATGTCTTCAACTTTGTTACTTTCAAATTATGTAGTTTCCATTCAAAATGATAAAATTTTCATCCAACTGGAAAGTGTTAAGAACCCTTTCCTGATTACCCAAACTAACATTTTTTAAATGGATAGGGTTTAGATTAGTAAAACCATAGAATCTATCCGAGAGCATGAAAAAGTTTTTCTTAGGTACATATTGATCCTTAGAAACATAATTTTATTTTCTCAGACAATTACAGGAAGATTATGCTACTAGGCCTAAGAAGATGGTATCACTTCTTATCACCTGGCATTCAGCAGATAGTTATCTTAATTTAAAAGACCCCGAAGGTCAATGCTTATTTAGTTCCTTGCAATGATCTGTTTGCAATTCTGCTCTTCTATTTAATTCCCTTATCTAAAACAGCATTTTCCAATTTGTCTTTTGCAGAACAATAGATCCAAGAGGTGTTAATAGTATCCCCGAGGTGGTAAAAAGTAAGTGGTTCTATAAGCAAATAAGTTTGGGATATGCTGGACTAAAGGAAATTTAGAAGAATTCTTTACCACAGGACTTCTCAGAGCCTTTAAAATATGCTAATGTGTGTTATGACTCAGAAAGGTGAACAGGATTAAAGAGAAGTTTGTAAAGTATATGGCACCGAGGCTGGTACATAGTAACAACTAATCAACATTAGTTTTTCTAAGCATCAGCTATCATAATTTGCCACTTTCCCAAATTGATATGTTAAGAGTCCCTCTTCTTCCATAGAACAACTCCCTAGACTTAATGTTCCATGAAACACACTTTGGGAAAGGCTAACCTGTTCATAATTTCTGATTAATATTTAATAAGCATTTTTCTTATTTCTATGAGCAAAGAAATAAGGTAAAATATGATGCCATGTGTAAGTACACAAAATATGAAAGAATCTTAGTTCTGATTGTGGAAGCATTTACAGTCTAGAAATAAGACTAGTTCCTATTTGGGCAGGACTTCTTTATTCTGCCTCCCTCACCAAGCTAATGGTCCTAATAGTTTTATATCTACCTAAAAAATGGACACATCTGTTACTGAAAGTTCGGCACTTGTCCCCAAGGCCACATCAGAAGAAAGAGGACAAGCGGTTTGAAGAAAAGGAAAGAGGAGTTTATTAATTTGCCAGCAAATGAGGAGGTTGGCAGACTGCTGTCTCAAAGTACCAATGTCCTTCCTCTGAAGAGAAGTACCGGGATTGTAAAGGTTCTGATTAATCCCATAGTCCCATCTTTGGCTAAAACAATGTTGTGACCTCCACCCAGGCAACTCCCCCAAATCATCTCCTGTGACACAAAGAACAAAGGAGACTCTCCTGTTCCTCCCAACCACAGCCCGAGGCAAGGATGTAAGTTTTAGTTCTCAAAAAGGGTGGGGGATTTTGAAAAGACAGAAAACATTGTTAGCTTTTTTCAGGCCATTTTCTCTATTACATATTCAGGTTTGTGGATCCTTTATTAAGAGGAGGACTTCAAGGGACCTAGAGAAAATTCACAAGTCACATTCATTTAGACATTCATTCAACCATTCTTTAATTAAAATACACACAGAAATATGTATTACTTGTAGAGGGACCTTTATGTATCAAATACCTTTCTAGGCACTGGGGATGAAATAATGCATCAAGTAGACTACATTCCTGCCCTCATGGAGTTTTACATTCCAGTGAGGAAGAGAGAATACACAGATAAACAAGTAAACATGGTATGGCAGTATAAGTGCTCTGGAAAAAAGATAATTAGGGCAAAGGTATTAGGGAGTGTCAGGGTGGTGGGGGCTGGGGAGCATTACTTTAAATAAAGATGTCAAGAAGTCTTCCCTGATAAGGTGATGTTTGAGCAGACAGCTGAATGCAGCTAAGGACAAATTGTGCAAAGGGTGTAACTTGATCTCAGCACTTTAGTAATGTCGAGAAGAGGGTGGCTGGAATGAAGCCAGCGGCAGGGAGAGTCATAGAAGATGAACAGTAACGGGGTGGGAGAAGGGATCAGATCACTTGGGGCCTTGTAGGCATTGGTAAGCACTTTGGGTTTTACTTGGGGGAGCCACTGCAGGATTTTGAGCAGAGGAGCAACACGATATCACTCATTTTAAAAGGATGGTACTACCCAATGAATAGAGATTGAACATGGTGGCCGTGGAGGTGCAAGGGTAGGAACAGGGGGCATAATCCAGGGTCAAAGGACCATAGTGGGTTGGACCCACAAGGCAGCAATGGAGGAGGCTCTAAGAATGAAAGTCATTATAGGAGAATTAACATTTGGCAGGATGCTCATCATTCAACAACCCCCTGCAAGGAGGGCTGGCATGTGAAGGAAGGCTGTCTGTCTTTCTAGGATTGACAATGTTCAGCATCCATGGTTGATTTTTTTCAGCTTGTTAGCAACATGCCATCTCCCTATCCAAAGAAATTCATGCAATCAAGACATAAATCAAGACGCCTGGCGGATCACCATAGCTACAGGTACCTGGCAACCAGGATTAGACTGATGGCCATTGATCTATGGGCTTCCAATTCCCCCTGGGATGTAATGCACTGTAAAGGGCATCCAAATTCCTAAAATAGTCCAGAGCAGAGGAAAAAACATTCATTCATGATCTCATGCTGTCTCAATGGCTTTTGCCTTCCATGCCTGGGGGCCAGCTCACAGTCCCAGCACCAGATCCAGGCTTAGGGGGGTTACACCTTAGATAGGGAGCTACCCAAACCAATCATTAGCAGAAAGTTTCAGAGAATAGGTGCGAGTTCTAAAGGCAGAATCAAAGAAACTGGTTATGAGGACAAAGGAAAGGAAAGTAATCAAAAAGATATCTGACTAAGCAATGCTGGAATAGAGAGGGGAACAAAATGGGAGCAAGAAACAGAATGAGAGGGGACAATCAGGGATCAGCAGACTATGATCTATGGTCCAAATCGGTCTGCTATTTTTGGTAAATAAAGTTTTGTTGAAAACAACCATGCTCATTCATTTACATATTGCCTACGCCTATTTTTGTGGTACAATGGCAGAGTTGAGTGGTTATAACGGAGACTGTGTTGCCCACAAAATTTTAAATACTTATTAGTTGGCCATTTACAAAAAAAGTTTGCCATGCATGGTCCAGTTGTTCCCAAATGGGCTGGAGGACTTATGGTTGCTGTTTCTTGCTCTCCACAGTACACAGCCTGGTTTAGTCACTGAACAATAGTGGAGCATGAAGAATGCTAAAGAAATACCATCAAGTTTCAGAGATATAGCCTGCATCATTTTCATAATGAGGAAAGGCAAGAAGTCCTATAACAACCACCTCAGCTCCTTACCTTGGCTGGCAACGTATCAGATGATATCTGTGCATCAGGACCTAATACCACACACAGAAGAGCAAAGAAACCATGGGAAATATGGGAGAGACAGGAGGAGCCATGAGAACTGCCTTAGGACCTCAACACTGTTTTCACCAACTTCACTACTATAGACTGCATTGTGTCCCCCCAAAATTCATGTGTTGATGCCCTATCCCCCATGTGATGGTATTTGGAGATGGGGCCTTTGGGAGGTAATTAGTTAGATAAGTCCATGGGGCTGGGGCCCTCATGATGGGATCAGCGCCCTTATAAGAAGAACACCAGAGACTTGCTCCCTTTCTCTCTCTAGCCCGTAAGAACACAGTGAGAAGGTGGCCATCTGCAAGCCAGGAGAAGGGTCTTCACCACAACCTGACCATGCTGGCACCACAATCTCAGACTTCTAGCCTCCAGAACTATTAGAAAATAAATTTCTGTTTTATAAGCCACACAGTCAATGGTATTTTGTTATAGCGGTCTGCGCTGTTTAAGACATTCACCAACTGTTTAACCCAATCATTAGAATGTAACTCTGGGAGCAACTAAGCAATCATGGCTGCTGAGAGATCATAAAAACATCACATTCCCTCCTCCATTATATGACTAGTACTCTCCTTTGCCTATATCCAGAAGGGCCAAATTTCAATTTTATCTCTTCCAAGCATCCAACCAGGAGTCAACCAGGAAAATAGGAAAAGGTACAAGATGCTGGTTTCAGTTTTCCAAGAATTTCTTTCTAGTTACTGGTCCGTGGACATCATCCAGCATCCCCAGGCTTTCCCGCAGTGCTTTCATTTACTGCTGATTATTTTCTGGAATCAGAGCCCTCAGAAACAAGCTCCAAAAAGCTTCTAAAATAGCCAAAGTACAAAATTTCAAGGATTTTTTTTTCTTGCAACCTTAGCTTATTGGAGAATTCTGAGATGATCACGAGACTAGTAATCACCTCTCTTGGGTTGGGAGGGTTTTGAGAGAATTTGGTCCCTCAATAATCTCAACAGATGCCCTAGACTTTGGGGAGAGAAAGGTAAAATGAGGACCATATTGTAGTTTCCCCCCACACACATTACAGTCACAGTCCCAAGGGAAGACAGAGAGACACCTGACCTTCCACACATAAGCCCCAGAAATACTCTGAAGGCAAGAAATTGTGGGAGGGACAAATATTTTGTTCTACAAGGTTCTCCAACCCCTGTTCTCTTCTGAAAAGCTCTGTAACAAATTTTCCATCTTCTGTTGAGAGAGAGAATTGAGCTCGATTTGATGACAAAATAATTTAAGACCTTTCTCTAAAAATGTCGGGCCAAGACCTGAAAATGCTGTTGACAATGCTGGAATTGTTTCTTGATGCCTTCGGGTGATACAAATAATTCACTCCTAAAAGGCTGGCACAATTGTCTCTGGGGTCCTGCCCTGTCTGCAGAATGACCATCTGCCTCTTTTTGCTCCTAGGGCCACATTGCAATAAGATGAGCCCATCCCACAGGCAGCTTGTTTTTTTTTTCTGAAGAGCTATGGGCAATGGTAGCATTTTTCTGTCTTGGGTTTTGTTTTCTTCTCAAGAGTTTTCTGTCCTTAGATTGTTTATTTCTCCTACTTACTGTTGCGTTGTTAAACCCAAAAGGGAGAGGAATACCAGCAGGCTCTGATGCCCCGTGGGGAAAGCAAACGCAGAGCTCACAGGTAGTCCTTTCACTGGGCTGCAAGTCAATGCTGTTTGGAATATTGCCTCTTCTTTTGAAGACAAGTGAAGGTTAAAATACATACTGAAATTTAACTGGTCTGAAAGGGGCTAATAGAAAAACTGGCAAACCATGAAGAGGTCAAGAGCCTAGGGAGAAATACAAATGGTCAATAAACATGCTAATAAATGTTAAATTCCACAATAATAAAAACTGCGTATGCAAATTTTAACAATAAGATTCTATTTTTTGCCTATCACGTTAGCAAATCCTTTTTTTTAAAGATAACACCTAAGGTTTATAAAGATAGTATCTACAGGTCACATGGGTGTGGAGAATTAAGAAATCATTTTCTCACACAGTACAGCAAAATGTAAAATTGTTTTTTAAAAAACAACTTTCTGGAAGGTAATTTGGTAATATATTTAAACATCTTATAATTTTACATAATCTTTTTACTTTAGAAATATATCCTATGGGATTTTACTTCTTCAAACATAGACTAAGGAAATAATATGGATGGGCAGGACTAACAGTGGATGTGATGGTTAATTTTATGTGTAAACTTGGCTGGGCCATGATGCTCAGATATTTATTCAAATATTATTCTAGATGTTTCTGTGAGGGTGTTTCTGAATGAGATTAACATTTAAATCAGTGGACTTTGAGGAAAGCAGATTGCCCTCCATAATGTGAGTGGGCCTCATCGAATCAGTTGAAGGCTTGATTAGAATGAAAGACTGACATCCCCAGAACAGGAAGAAATTCTACTAGCAGATTGTCTTTGGACTTGAACTGCAATATCAGCTCTTCCCTGAGTCTCCAGCCTGTTGGCCCACCCTGCAGATTTTGGATTTGCCAGTCTCTATAATAATGTGAGGCAATGCCTTAAAATCTCTCCAGATAGACAGACAGATGTAGAAATGCACATGCCACACGCACATACATCCCATTGACTCTCGAGAGCCCTGACTAGTACAATGCACAATTAGAAAGTAGCTTTATTCTTTCCCTCAACCCTGTACTCCCTCAAACCATTCTATGGGGCTGATTTATCCTGTCCCTTGGGGGAAACTTGGGTGAATCTCTTGATATTTGTAGTCATTTTCACATAATAAAAAGTCCTCCGATCACTTCCAATCACGAAATTCACTCACTCCTATTTTGTGTCTCATGCAATAATAACAAAAACTCTAAATGCCATCTAAAACTCCTGTTCCTCTCCTCCTCTTCTGAGGCCTGCTGCAGTATGTGGGAGCTGGGGCTGGCCTTGTCTCTGGCCGCCTGGCCCAGCTCCTCTGGCCTCCTCCCCACTCCCCAGGCTGCCTCCTGCTCCTTCAGCGGGGTGTGGGTAGAAGAGCAAGCAGAGCTCGGGTACAGGAAAGACCTTACCTGGCAGGCACTGACATGACAGGACCTCAGTTTCCACTCCTCAGTAGCTGTTGAAGACTGTTTTTCTCAGGGGGTAAGTTTTTCTCATGGGGGAAGTTCAGGGATTCTTCAGAGACGCCACTCCACCCACCATAGACCATCACTGGGATCTTCTACCCATTTTTTCTCAACACAGACAGTGCCCCCTCCCACCAGCCTCCTACATTGCCCCTGGCCTGCAGCAGGACAGTGCCACACAGACTTTCTATTTCTCCTCCCACCCACCCCCTCCTCAGGTAGCCTTCAGGATGGTTGTGGCCTGAATAATGCACAGGGGACAGACAGACACCCTTCATTCCCTGAGAGAATGAGCCAGTCTTAGTCTCCCCCCTTTAAGTTTCTGCAGTTGAAGTTCTGAGGGAAGGACACACACATTTCTAAGCACTATCTCTTGGATAGGAGTCAGGTAAGGTTTGTACTTCCTATTAGGTCCTGCTGAGGTGTCCTAGCCAGTCCCTGCTCTGGAAGCCCAGAGTCGTTGATGCCTACTTCAGCTGAAACACACAAGACTCTTATTTTAACTTTCTTTTGTACAACCTTCAGACAGGGGCAGGTAACCTCAGTTCTACAGGTGTCGAAAGCTCAGTCACAGAGAAATTAACTAAATTTCCTAAGATCGCAAAACCAGTCTATGACAGAACATGGACTGGAACTATAATTGTTCATCTTCAGCTCATGCTCTTGACATCACACTATAGCTACCTTAACAAAAAGGCTTTCAAAGAGAGTTGGCCTTAAAATGAGCCCCCATCACTCCCAAGGCATTCCCTTAGCTCATTGTTCCAAAATATGGGGATCTGGTGTATTCCTTTCCTCACTTGGGGCCAGGGTGGGTGGTGCCCTGAGCCAGCCATCTCCAGCACAGTCCAGACCCCTGGGCTTTAGCCGTCCCTGTTCACCTTGGAATGGGGAACGGCACATTCTCCACGTCTGCTCCCCTGACAGACATGAGGAAAGTACAGTATAAGCAATGAACATCAGTACGTGCACATAAAAATCATTGCAAACATCATGGGGAATGAGAAAAATAAAGCATCTCTATGTACTGTGTAGGAAGTGGGAGGGGGACACTTCCAGTATTTGCGTAATTCCACTTTTGCACTGGGAGGGGAAAATTACCTGTAAATCTTTCCTTTGTGGTTCATAAGTAGCTGACAGATCTTCCCTTGGAGATGGATGTTTATAACTCCCTAATGGCTGCAAGAGAGAGCAGGGCCTTGCATTCCTGTGCCAGCCCTCTGGGAGGCACATCAAAGGGGCTTTGTTTAAACTGGGACACACCCGCCCAACCTACCCTACCCCTCGCACCTTTGGATCTTCTTACTCTTTTGGAGGAATCTTCAGTAAGCTCTGCAGCTGACCCTGGAGGTCATCCCACAAGCACTTTCCTGTTTGAAACTTGTTCCACTGGCTGCATTTCCACCAGCTCTGGGTCATTATCATCCAGCCCTTACATCTACACTCCCATTAGATGAAAGAGGCTTACTATCCTCCGCCATCCCAAACACAAAGCCTGCAGGTTTTTTTGTTGTTTAGATTTTGCTTTCAGTTTTTAAAAATAAAAACCTATGTCGCACTTTTTTCTTATTACAAAAGCAATACCTGTTTGTCATAGAAATATTCAAACAGCACAGATAAGCAGAATGGAGAAATAAAAAACACCCCATTATTGCATCAAACAAAGAATAAGCACGGTGAGCATGTTGGAATACATCTTTCCAGACCTTTTTCCTGCAGAAATATATCCATTTAGTGTTGCAAAAGGAGATCACACTGAAAATCCTGGTAATAAACTTGCTTTTTTCATTTGGCACTATGTTGAGAACATTTTCCCATGCCATTAAATATCTACATGATTTTTTTTTTCTATTTTGCAATATGAACAAGGTTTGATGCTTTTTGTCTGAATTTAAAAGCTATTCACACTTAAAATTTCATACTCTTTGCTCCAGCCATTGCTCTCCTGGGGACATTGCGGAAATACTATGGGTCAGTCAGAAGAATACACACTTGATTTTTTTTTCCATTTGAAAACAGGGACATTGCTAACGTTCTCTCCACACAGCTTCTAAGATTATGACTGTAACTGGTTCGGAGAGCTTCATAACACTCAAGTACAAATATGTCCCCATCTCTCTCATGACTTCAAGTCAAATCAGAAGAGGCCCTAGCCCTGCCCCCACTGCCATATTGGAAGTGCTCATTATCATCCCTCCTGGGAAACTGGCTGCCCATGAACTAGAGAAAACAAAGCCTTAGAAGAAAAGGGTCAGCCCAACTTTTCCACTTACATGGAGAACACTGGGGTCTCCCCTCCCACCTCCAACCTCTGCTGTCTCTGCTTCTCACCAGGGGCTTCCAATGCCCGAGAGCCAACAGATGCTGCTGCTGCCCAGCCCAGGTGCAGTCCTGTCCCCTCACCCACCACCGTCCTGTGAGGGAGGACAGCTCTGCTCTCTCCATTGCCTGCCTAGTTCCAGGTGTCCCTGGCTTGATGTCCAGCTCCTCGGCCCCTTTGCTCCTACAGCTCGCACCAGGGAAACCAAGTCAGAAATGGGTTCAGGAGCCCACCACTTGCCGACCAGAACCATTATTTATTCCATTTCCTCCCCCAAGCTCTCACAGCCACACACCCGGAATCTATCATCTCCCTCTTCAACACAGAAGTACAAAAGATTTACTCTGTTCCTTTTCTGTTCTGTACGGACACCTGGGGAGTGACTAAAGGATTCAGACCCTCAAAGAATACCACAGGCAGCTTTGCCTCTTTGACCCTGAAATCGGAACACTTGCCAGCTTTCTGCTTTCAAAGCAATAGGGAATGCTAACATCTAAAGAGAGACCAGACTTCCTCCAAGAGTCGAGGGTGGAGGAAAAACTCTTTACTCATGAAGGGGACAGAAGTCATTTCCCTGCCTCACCCTATATTCTCCAACCCAAACACAAGCAAGGGAATAGCTTAATGTTTCTTGCTAATGTAGTGGAAAACAAAATCCTTGCTAAATTTTAAGTGGGTCACCCTGCCACACAACACAATTAATTTTCAAGGGATCACTCCTTTTGTCTTTAAATGAGCAATTACTGATTATTTTTAAAGAAATAATCTGGTCCATGAAAAATCCCCAGGGTTAGAGTCAGAAAATCCGAGTTGTTCTTTCTCTACCACTAACCACCCATGTGACTTAGAGCAAAGTGTTCAAACCCTCTGAAACTCAATTTCTCTCTGTGCCTGAGACTGGACTTCCCAGTGGATCATTAGTCAAGAATCCCTGCTTCCCTGGACAGTGCTTAAAATTTCACTACCAACATTTGCCATGGCAGCTTATTTTTCTCTGCATTTTTATTTTATAATTTCCAGGCAAAAAAAAAAAAAAAAACCCAAAAATAATCCAAACAGTATAATCTACCAATTGTATGACTTTGAGCAAGCTGTCTAGCCTCTCTGAAATTCAGTTTCCTCAATTATAACAGTAGCTAACACTTAGGGGGAGGGAGGACAAGGGCATCATACATAACCTAATCATCTGTACCCCCATAATATGCTGAAATAAAAAAAAAAAACAGTAGCTAACACAGATTCTACAGGATAGGAACTGGTCTAAATGTTTACATACATTTAGGGTTCACAACCGCAACTCTATAAGGTAAGTACTACTATTATTATCATCCTTACAGATGAGGGAACTGGGACAAGAGAGTTTAAGTGACTTTCTCAAGGTCACACAGCTAAGAAGTAGCAGAGCTGGAATTCAAACCCAGACACCCAGACAGTCTGGCCCCAGAATCCATATTAATAAATGTATGCTATGCCACCTCTGGCTTAGAGAATATGGAATGATGAGTTGGGCTTATCTCTTGAGATTGTTGAAAGGACTAAATGTACACAAAGCACCATACCTGACACACGCTAAGTCCCCAATATATAGGAGTTGATATTACTATATTATTATTTTCTAGACGAAATCGATAAAGCATTACACTGCTAGTTGAAAATTTAAAAAATTGTGCAGCAACATAGAAAACCCAACTATGATATAATGCATAGTCAAGTAAAGTAAAATATAAAATAGCATTATGTTTTGGTTATACCTAAGTACAAATTAAGTTCATATTTTGATAACTATCATTCAGTTATTGCTGAGTAACAAACAACAAATACTTATTTCTCATATGTCTGCTTCTTGGCTATGGATCTACAAATATAAACTGGGTTTGGCTGGGCATCTTTGCTTTAACCTCAAAGTCCAGCTGAGCTTATCTTCTTGATGCAGGCTGGACTCAGGCCTGCTCCACGCATGTCCATTCGGGGCCAGGCTGAGCAGGCAGCAGCCAGCTGGATAAACTCTTCTCATGGCAATGGCAGTGGTGCCAGAGGACAAGTCCAACTGCACAAGTGAACTTCACACCTCTACTCACATTATGTTTTTCTTACATCCTGTTAGCCAAAATAAATCACATGACTGAGCCCAAAGTCAAGGGATGACAAAGTACACTCCACCCCAAAGGCCACAGCAAGTCACATGATCAAGCCCAACATCAACTGAGCAGGGAAGTATACTTTTCCCGTGGAAGTGGAGGTGAGGGAGTAAATGTTTTTGAACAGTAACCTACGATAAGAAGGACCGATAGAAATAAAGGAAACTGAGATTACCTTGGTAAGATCATGGCTGAGTATTTTATGTTCCTTTCTTTTCAAAATTTCACTTCTTATTTTACCATCTTTAAGACCGAAGGAGGAAAAGAAAGGGAGACCTCAAGAATCAGCCATAAAATAAAAGGCTAAAACAGAAGACTAACACTAAATAACATTTGCTCACTCATTTCACAAACATTGGCTGACACCCTGCTATGTTCCAGGTAAATCGTCGTTCTGTCCTCAAGCAGCTCACAGTCTAGC
This sequence comes from Propithecus coquereli, assembly GCF_000956105.1. Classification (NCBI taxonomy): domain Eukaryota; kingdom Metazoa; phylum Chordata; class Mammalia; order Primates; family Indriidae; genus Propithecus; species Propithecus coquereli. The sequence goes on from NW_012148075.1 coordinate 245,031, forward strand.
CAATGAGTGATAATGATAATGACAACGACGATGACATGATGATGATGATGATGATAGCCAACATATCATTAAGTGTTTGATATCCCAGGTGCTTTGTTAAACAATTTACATAAAGTAATCTCCTGTAATACTCACAAAAACTTGATGAAGAAGGTTGCCTTATAATCCCATTTTACAGAAAGAAAACCTTGAGCCACAAGAAGGTAAGGATTATAATCTCACTAGGTCACACAGCCAACAGAGCTGGAATTCCAGCCAGGCAGTCCAGCTTCAGACCCTGCACTCCTATGTACTTCACCTCCCCATTCAAACGTATTCCCATAACCATCTCATCCCCATTCCTTCAGCAGCAAATTTCTCTATCCCTGAATTAAAGGATTCCTAACACAAGTGTGCCTTCTCTGAGAGGGTTTGCAAACACAAAGCTTCCTCTTTCAAATGTACAGTTAACAAATTATAACGTATAACTTATAAGGCAGGTGTGGGCAAAGGGTGCTAGCCTGCAGTAAAGAAACAGAATTTTTGGTAAGCGTAGGGAAGAGAAGAATAGAGAGAAACTCAGCAATTTTCATTTTCTAAATTTATGGAGGCTAAATCCACCATGAGGGTGGTGATGAGCTTTTCTCCACCTCACGTGGAAACATTAAAAATAAGGGGCTTGCACTACAGCATCAGGCAACTACATGAGCCAAAAGTGAACTTTCCAGATAACACAACAAGGGTTTTTTGCATGAAAAGAGACTACCAAGAGGAGTCCAACTGATCTCTTTCACAGAAGCAGGGTGATTAAGCAGGCCAAGCAGGATGGGCAAGGTGCAGAGGGATGGGATAACCTCTCAAGATATCGCACAACAGTGATGACTCAGGTCATTTTGCTACATGGCTTTTCCTGAGGCAGCTTCCAGAATATGCCAAACAGCAGAGGTTGCATAAAGCATCAAAGCCAATTCAGACCACCAAATTATTTCTTCCTTCTTGGCTTCCTATCCATTCCCAGACCACCCTGAAGCCTGCTCATGCAGCCTTAATCTGCAATGGCAGTTAAAGAAAATAAATAACCTCCCACCCACCCAAAATCAAAACAAAACACCAGAACATGGGAGCCATTATAAACACTGGCATCAAACTCAGCTATTTCAAATACAATTATAATATTCATTACTCAACAGCTAAGACTGAGAATACACAAAAAAACCAACACCCAACAAAGAGTCTATTTTGATGAGTCAAGTAGGAAAGACCTCATCTGTTTGTAAATATCCAATTTAACCCATCACAAATGACCTGACCAGTAGCTGATGAAAGGAATGGCTCAAGTTAAGCTGCAGACAGCCCTTCCAGAGAAATCTCACAAGGAGGCTGCCAGCAATTCCCTTTTCTTAGAAATAATAAACAATCATATTAAGTGCAATAATAGAAAAATCACAACGTCTGAACTCTTCCATTAAAACTGGGTCACACTTAACCTGAGCAGGCCTCGTAATAGCTACCTCCCTGCGCCCCCGCCGTTTACCTGGTGACTGGCACATACCTGATTGACAACCTGGAGGGACTGGTAAAGATTCCATTGTGATTCGACCAGTGGGTTTCCAGATATATCAGCCCTTAAGTTACCAACAGGAAGAAAATTGAGAGATTAAAGAGGTAATATTTTTAATGGAGTTTTGTAACGCTCGCCCTTCACACAGACGCAGCCTCAGCGTGCAGCTGGCTTAGCTGCTTCCCCATCCCTCATGCTGTTTCCACAAAAGACCTCAGAAAATGCACTGATATTTGTGCAGCCCCCGGGACCCCCGCTGCTCTGGTTCTGTTGTCTCATACGCAGGAAACCACGGACAATTCCACAAAGGTGGAAAGAAACAGTCTGGGGAGCCCTGCGGGGTGTGGCACGTGGGAAATAAAGAGCAGGGCCCTGGAAGAGGACCCGCTGCGGGATGGGAGCTCCCAGGGCACCAGGCTCCGGCTGCATCAGGAGGCGGCCCTTTGGTCACCTTTCCTCTGTGTCCTGGTCTCATTGTTTGACTGCTTCCTCTCCTCTCTCTTGATAATTTTATCACAACTGCTGTCAAGATGCGACCTTAAAATCAATTTTTGAGAAGGTGCCACCTTTAAAGAATGCGATCTGGGGGAGGGGAGACCGCATTGTGCAACTAGTTTAAGGATTTTGTTTACCACGGAGTGAGGGTCACAGAGAGTACAGGAACAAAGTGCGGGGGAGCGAGGAGAAGGCAGAGCCCGTGACTGAGGATGAGGCCGTGGGAATCGAGCGAAACCGAAGCAGAGGAGCGCAGGACGTGCCGCGACATGGGGGGGCCTCGAGGATGCTGTAAGTGAAATAAGCCAGACACAGAAGGACAAATACCGTTATGATTCCACTCACGCGAGGTAACTAGGGTCATCGGTTCACAGAGACAGGAAGTGTAACGGGGGTTGCCAGGGGCTGGGGGAGGGAAGAATGGGGACTTAGTGTCCCACGTGTATGAAGGAGCCAAGGAGTTCAGGGAATTTCACCTCAAAATATGGCGCCCTTGTGGTATAATGAGTACTTTGAATTAAAAGCCCCAGACACCAGAAGATACTCTTCCCCTGTGTACACAAAGACCAGGGGGACCCACCGAGAGGAACAACTGGTTTTCCTTCTCCTCCCTGTTATGCCATTATCTGTTACAGAAAAGAAGACCCAGAATGTAGCCAGACATGATCAGACCCTTTCACAAAATTATGTCTGTCTCACTCTCAGGCTCATTCAATTTCCAAAGAGAACCATTGACAATTAATCTCTGTTTCCTTATCCAATCATTCTCCCAGGTATCCATTCATTCTCCCTAGTGATCATTTATTGCCCCTCAACAGAATAACCTATATTCCCCACCACCCACTGCCCTCTGGAACAAGGTTATATAGGTATTTGGGCCCCACTGGGATAGTGGGTGATCACTCTGTGATTCTCCCCCATGAGAATGTTAATAAATATGTATGTCATTTCTCCCATGAATCTGCCTTTGTCAGTAGATTTTTTGAGTGAACCTTCCAAGGGCAAAGGGGAAGGTACAGAATTTCAGTTTGGGAAAATGAAAAAGTTCCGGACGATGGATGGTGGTGATGGTTGTACAACAATGTGAATGTATTTAATGCCACTGAACTATATGCTTAAAAATGATTAAAGTGGTAAATTTTATGTTAAGTACATCTTACTGCAATAAAAAATTAAATAGTAGGTGTGGGTGGGATAGTTTAGTTGTATAGAAGATCTAGTCTGGCAAGAAGCAGATCAGTGTCACTGAAAAATTCAGGAGCCACAAGTCGGGGGATGGGTGCAGCTCACCACCAGGCCTCTCCAACAAAAGCCCTCCTCAATGGTGTCTAAACCTGGGAGCCTAGAATCTTTCACCTGACTGAAGGCGGATGAGTCCTTTGTTGGGAGCCATCCTAAGTGTACAGCAAATACTGTCTATTCTACTTACCCAGGAGGTGGCCAGGGACATGGTAACAAATGGGGCTACCCTTCCCTAGGGCTCCAAAGCCTCTCTAGGAAAGCTGGGGAATAAAAGTGGGAAAGTATCAAGGGTGAATTATGCATAAACTCAGCCTTTCAGGTTGGGAATAAAACATCTAGCATAAAATCTGACCCCATCGATGTCACCAAAACCTTGTACAAGAAACCAGAATAGACCGTGATACCTGGAACTCAGCTGCAGATAAGCTGTGGGGAATTCGGCTAGGCAGAGCGGGCCTGCCCCAGTTCTGGCATCATGTAAGAGGGGACACTTCCCAAACTTAGCTTGGAAACCACCTTTGTGGGAAGCCCAGCCTCGGAAAGGAGTTTGGGCTGGCGGTTCACCATGGCATCCTGTTTGCTGCAGGGAAGCATCTTTTCCATGGGTTATTTCTGTCTCTGGCCTAGGCTTGTTTTTCCCAGAGCTGCTCCTTGGCTTGTAACATTCCTCCCCTGTTTATTAAAAACTGAAATAAATCACCTAATAAATCTTTGTTAAGTTTTTTCCTTCAAACCTCTTCAACAATTGCCAAAGTCACAAAATTGCCTCTTTCCCACAGCAGGCAGCTAATAAAATAGCTGGTGTGTTCACAGAAATGTATAGATCAAGAAAACAAAATCTTTAATTATTCAGAGCCTCCCACTCCTGGTACTAAATTTACTTGCTTTGGTTTGATTTAAAGAAGCAGAACAACACCTGAGCGGTTAGGAAGCTGCAACTACACCCATCTTCTCGTGAGTGCAGGCCTGCCTCCCTTTTTATGATTAAGACATATGTGATATGAATAAATTATCTTTCCTCATTGATTAGATCATTGCTGGGAACACTCCTAGCATTTAATTTTTAGCACTCCTCTACATACACCCACAAACCCCTGCTCCCAATTCTGCTTTCATTTCTTAAAATCTTTAAATCACAGAATCTTGGAGTTTGAAAATAATTCAGGCATCCCCTCATGCAACCCCTTATTTTCATAGACTCACAGGATTTTAAAGACATTAAAGGATATCTAGTTTGACTCTGATTCTCCCTGTCAGATGTCATAATCCACATATAAATCTACTTTGTACCCCAATAGCACTCTCTATATATTAATACCTCCATTGGTATGTTGCTCATTTTATATACTTCTTTATAAAAAGTTTTGACTTTTATTTATTTTTTGAAAAAGTAATATGTTCACATAACTGACAATTGGAAAGGTAAAAAAAAAGTATATACCCCTATCCTACAGCCACTCAGGTCCTTATGCCAGAGGCAACAAATGTTCACAGTTCCATTCTGAGATATTCTATGTATAAAGTTGTATATTCTTTTCTTCCCTCTTTTTTTACACAAATGTTTTTATGCTGGTCTGCATCTATACTTTCATATATGTTGGAGATCTTTTTGTATCAAGCTTCATTCTTTTAGACAACTCCATGGTATTCCATTATATGGACATACCATAATTTGGGAACATTTTAGATGGTTCCAATCTTTTTTATTACATACAGTTTTACAATGAATGATATTACACTTATATTTTGCACCATTATTTCCTTGGGATAAACTCCCTGCAGTGGGATTGCATTTGTATGTTCATTTGCAATTTTGATTAATATTGCCAAATTTCCTGCACTAATTTCTACTCTCAGCAATAATATGATAGTGCTGGTTTCCCTACAGCTTCACCAATGTCATACTATCAAACTTTTTGACTTTATAATTATTTATTTACCTGTTTCTCTCCCTGGCTTCACTCTCTCATTCGAATGTGAGATTTTAGGGCTGCCAGAACCTAGCATAACATATAGTACATAATATATTCTTGACAAATATTTGATAAATGAATGAATGAATGATGGGTTTCTTTAAATCAGAATTCAAAACCATAACCCTTGTTTTTCCATTTTGTGAGTTTAAGAATGCTGCATTTCATTTTATTGGAGTGGTCCACTTGTACACGTACTCTGAAAGCTTTGCAAATTCTTGGAGACAGAAAATTTATTCCCTCTCTCTTGTTTTACTGCTGATTGTTATTGGAGGGTCAGGACACTGAAATGTTCTCTTTCATGAGTATCTTGTTTCAAACATCTAGTGATGACTGCCTTGTTAGAGCGGCAAGTAAAATCAAATACAAGCATTCAGCAAACCCCAATCTACATCTCTCTCTCCTCCTCCTCCCCCCCCCCTTACACACACACACACACACACACACACACACACACACACACACACACATGCACATACCCACACACACATGCAGCTAAGGCTCTGTGACCCCATTATCCAGAACCTGGAAATCAGCTCCCTCTGCCAGTACGCCAGTGGCCTACGGGCCGAGCGCCTATCTCCAGAGACAGCAGGTCCACAGCGTGCTCCACCTGTGCTCCTTGCTGCGATCAGCTGCAGTCGCTTTTTCACAGGCTGGGTTCCCCAGAAAGCTGACTCTTGGAGATACAGAGAGGAACCTAAAGACATCTCCCAGGGTGAGCCGTTGGGATCCTTGCCTGTAGCAGGAAGGGAAAGCAAACAGCAGTGAGCAGAGGGAGAGGCTGGACTGCAGAGCAGTCTCAGTGAAAGCCTCATCCACTTCTGTGCAGAGTTTTGGATCTGGGATGGCCCTTCAGAGCTGTCCCAAGTAGGAATGAAGGGACCAGCCTTTTAGACCTCCATGTTGATCAGTCATCAGGCATGTGCTTCCCCTGGGAAGGGGAAATGCCCTCGGGCAAGGTGTCCATCTTCAGCAGAAGTGATTCCTGAAAGGAGCTGACAGCTGGTGGCCACTTGCCAACTCCCCATGGCTGAGGGAACGACCCTGTAGGGCAGCAGTCCCCAACCTTTTCGGCGCAAGGGACCAGTTTCATGGAAGACAATTTTTCTATGGACCAGGGGTAGGGCAGGGTGGGAGTTGGGGGGAGACAGAGCTCAGGCAGTGATGCCAGAGATGGGGAGCAGCTATAAATACAGAAGAAGCTTTGCTCACTCGCTGCTGCTCACCTCCTGCTGTGCGCCCCGCCCCCCAAGTTTCATGGAAGGTCATTTTTCCACTGATGTGGGGGTGGGGGGTGGGGGGTAGCAGAGCTCTGCAGGCTGCTCCCTAACAGGCCACGGACTGGTAACAGTCCACGGCCAGGGGTTGGTGACAGCAGCCATAGGGGGTCCTCATCATCCAGTGGATTTTGCCTGGAAGAAAGGTAGGTTTTCTCCCAGGATCTGCCAGAGGCTATCCCTAACCTTCCCCACTTTCCATTAGTGACAGACTGTGGCGATGGTCTAAAACGTTAACCCTAATGTGACAAAGGCTGCACACCCTCCTCACCCAGTCTCTAAGCACCAGGGAGAGGGCTCTTCCTGCTGCTGCTGCACAACTGCCAGCAAAGAGATCAGCCACTGCAAGCAGTGGATAAGCTGTAGGATATCAAGGCTGGGGACCAAGCCCCAACCTGTGGCTGCCGTGTTAAGGTGGTCCCATACCAAAGCAGAAGAACAATATGGCCATGTGGGGAAATGACCCACAGACATTTTCTCTCCCCATCACAGGGTTCAGAGAGTGAGAGAAAGTCTCCACTGCCTACTGAGAGTTGGCCCTTCCTGAAACAAAACTTCAGGCTTCCTACCCTTGATTCTGGGCTGGATGTGATGTCTGAGCATAAAAGGACTCTACCATAAAAGAAGTGGGAGAAAAAGTGCCTGGGAGAGTGCAGCCCCCATCAACTTGAACTTGAACGTAGCAGATGTTGCCACAGGATGGCTTTCAAAATTGTTTTGTTTTGTTTTCTGTTGTCGTTTCTATTGTTATAACAAAATATGATATGGAGCTTTAAAATAGAGATAAGTTTTTCTTGAAACCCCAGAGTCCTCCTCAGGGTTTCTGTAGAGAAGGTTTAAAAGCTCCAAGTCACCTCTGTCCTCCTCTGCTCTACATTAGCCCACAGTTTTTGACCACAAGGCCCAGGCGTGTAGCTTAGCCTCCTCCTCCTCGATGTCCATGAATTAAAAATCTCATCCATGGCATTGTGGCTGCTCATAAACATGACTGAGGATCTGGGAGGAAGAGGAGGGAAGAGATTATGTTTCTCTGAACCCTGTATTAGTTTTCTAGGGCTGCCATAGCAAAATGCCACAGACTAGGTGGCTTCAACAACAGAAATTTATTTTCTCACAGTTCTGGAGGCTGGAAGTCCAAGCTCTAGTGTGTCTGTATCCTAATCTCCTCTTCTTATAAGGACACCAGCCATATTGGATTGAAGCCCACCCTAATGACCTCATTTTAACTTAATTATCTCCTTAAAAGTCCTGTTTCCAAATGCAATTACATTCTGAGGTGCTTGAGGTTAGGACTTCAACACATGAATTTGGGGCAACGCAGTTCAGCCCATAACAAACCCTAAGCCTGTCCATTCTCATGTGGTCCTCCAGCAACTTCCTCACAAGGAAGTGGTTGCCTCAGTCACACACTTCTCCAGCCTAATCGCACCCGTTGGCAGGTGTATTCCAGGTTGGCAACCTTTGTCTGCAAAGGGCCAAGCAGTAAACATTTTAAGCTTTGCAGGCCATTTGCTCTCTGTCCCAACTGCTCAACTGTGCCATGGCAACACAAAGACGCTATAGGTAATATGTAAATGGTGAGTGTGGATGTGTTCCAATAACACTTGATTTATGGACACTGAAATTTGAATTTTGTATGATTTTCACAGGTCACAAAATATTATTTTGATTTTTTTTCAACCATTTAAAAATGTAAAAACCATTCTCAGCTCATAGGCCCTATAAAAACAAGTGGCGGGTCAGATTTTTTTTTGGTCAGTGAGCAATGTTTGGATTATCCCTGCTCTGTTCTCTTCTTTGTCACACTGCTCTCGGTTAACATCTCCCACACAGGCATGCTCTTGGGACTCACCTGCTCCCCACCAGCCTCGTCACGATAATTCCCAGCACAAAGACAGTTTCCTTCCTACTAGGAATTCTGGTGCCAGCTGTTAGATAATAAATTATTTAAGGCTGATACCCCATCTTGATTTAAAAACATCTTTTTCTCATTGTTGCAGAACAAACAAGACTGTGACTCACATTTCACAACTAAATAACTCATTTCAAGTACTTTCAGAGAGAGCTTTCTCAAGTGTTTTCTGGGTGCCACGCACTGGGCCAAGTGGCTCTGCAGAACCACTAAATTTGCACAGAAATCCCGTGAGATAAATATCGACTCCATTTTGTTGACTAGAAAACTTGGGCTTAATGAAGTTGATTAAATATCTCAAGGTCGCTCCACTAGTGAGGGAGGCGAATTTGAAACCAGGACTGTCTCCAAATCCAGGCTCTTAACCAATAATGCTACACTGTTTCCAAAAACTTATTTCCTCTCTGAGGACTATGCATCATGACACTGGGGTGTCATGACAGTTAGAATCGTGTGACAGAGACAGCAAATTGCCCCTTCAATATCCATTCTCCCCTTCTTCCTTACTAATAGAACTCCAATCTCTTCTAAGGTGACAATATGCCCAGCCAGAAAGGCACAGTTACCAGCCTCCCTTGACCAATGAGATGTAAGCAGAAGTCATTGGAGGATGTTTTCTGAGAAGTTCTTTAAAGGGAAATAAGTACCCTCTCCCATTCTTCCAGCATGAGATACAGACATGATGGCTGGTGTCTTGGCAACTATCTTGAGCTCTTGTGGAGAAAGGATCATACAATAAGAATGGACAGGGTGGATTTCTAGAAGCCTGAGCTTCTAATCATAGAGCCGCCACATCAGCCCTTAACTGCCTACCTCAGGACTTCTCTCTAGGTGAAAAACAAACCTTTAATAACTGTTTAAGCCACTACATTTCAGGCCTCTTTTACTCATGGCCAAAAGCCCTCTATAACACTCACACCCACACAACATAGAGGACTCACTCTTTGGTGTCACTCTCTACTGGCCTTCTTGTTAAAAAGAGTCGGAGAACCATGTCGGGCAGACATGATGTGGACTCATCCCCGTCTGCCAGCCTAGGACTGCCAGATCTGTGCCTACCGGTTCCTGCCAGGACTGAGAATCATTACTCCAAACCGCTTGTACTTATAATTCTTCTGACACCAAATGTATGGGCTTTTTTCCTCATACCAACCAATTTTCCAACTCTCAAGATACTAACTGGGGGTCTTAAAATTTGATTTATTTCTGACACTAACTACCCAGAGTTAGTGAAGACCCACAGGCTAAGAGCTCAGTGCCACAAGACTGCCCCCACTTTAGACACCAATAGGAAGTCCTAGGCCTCCTGTACTTCTGACTGACTGGCTCTAAATTGGGGCTTCTATGATCCCTTCCTCAGGCTCAATAACTTGCTAACATGGCTCACAGAACTCAGCAAGGCACTTAACTTACCATTACCAGTTTAGTATAAAAGATACAACTCAGGAACTGCCGAGTAGAAGAGATGTACAGAGTAAGACATGGGTGAGGGGGCACAGAGTATCCACGCCCTCTCCAGGTGTGCCACCCTCCCCAGCTCTCAATGTGTTCACCAACCTGGAAGCTCTCGGAACCCATTGTGTAGGCGTTTGTGGAGGTTCCACTGCATAGGCATGACTGACTAAATCACTGACCATTGGTGACGAACTCCATCTCCAGCCCCTCGCCCCTCTCCAGAGGTCAGGGGCTAGAGCTGAGAGTCCCAGCCCTCTAATCACATCACTGCTTCCTCTGGAAACCAGTCCCCATCCTGAAGCTCTCTAGGGCCCCAACAAGAATGACCTCATTAGAACAGAAGACAGTCCTTGTCACCTAGGAAATTCCAAGGGATTTAGGAGCTGTGCGCCAGAAACTGAGGACAAAGAACAAATATATACTTATCCCAATTACCCAATAACTGTCTGGACACTGACCCCAGACTCCTGGCTTGTAGCTTCTCTTTCTCTCCTGGCCTCCACAAAAAGTGAATCTGGGGTCAAGGGAGCCCAACACAGTCAGCACCAGTATTACTCCCAGTTTACAAAACACACTGATGAGTAATAATATTTCTTTCAATTGTCACAACAGATTTGACCAATGAACAGGGATGGTAGCGGTTTGTATCCCTATTTCAGACATAAGAAAACTGGAGCTTGGAAAAGCTGTCATTTGCCCAAGGCACACAGCCAGGGAGCACACTTGGCCATTTGACGCTAATATTTCTGCTCTTTCCAATATGTCAATGCTCCAAGAGACTGCTGAGATTTTAATGAGAAAAGCCTGAGACAGGGCTCCGTCCTTTGAAACAAATTTGACTGGCCAGCAACCACCTGTCTCTACACAATATCTGAACTACTCATCACCATCAAAAGGCTAATCTACTCACCTGAATCAACTGAGTGGCTACACCTTGCTTAAAAAAATCAGTTAAATCAACACCATCTGTGTCCATGGCATCTATTCTCTACGATACACAATGTTGACACGAACAAGCACTGATCATCCTGTAAGCATCCAACAGATGAATCACTTGTGTGAGAACAATGGCAGTCATTTCGCCACTGCTGTGAGCATGGTGGAAGACAGCGACAAGTGAGGCTGAGAGGATGCTGGCACACAAAGAAGAGATGAGATGAGGAGAAATTGGCACCTCCCAATTACTTCAGAGAGGCTTCTTGGAGAAGACAGAGTATCAGATGCTGTTTAATTCAGGAATGAAAAAAGTTCGGGAAGATAAGTGGCAGTTCAGACATAGAAGAAATGGGAAAATAATAAGAGCTAGCATTATATTTTCACTGTACTAGACAGGGTTCTTAAGTGTGGGAAACAGAAATTGGCTCTGGCTGATGTAAGCACAAAGAGGATTTATTGAAAAGATACTGGGTGACTTGCCTAATTGTCAAGAATTCTGGGGGACCAGATTCTGAAAATGGACAGAAACAAAAAGGTGCTATAGGCAGCCCCAACTTCTGGAAGTCCACCACACAGCTAGTCTAGCACTGGGCAAAGTGTATCAGCTATTTCTCCAATAGTGCTGTCTAACAAACAATCATGGCTTGTTGCTCGTGGAATCACTAGGAGGCTGGTGAGCAGCTCCGTGATCTTGCCTGGGCCACTCAGGCTCCAGGTTGGCCGGCTATTGGCTCTTCTAGGCTGTCCTTCCTTGGGCCACTGGAACAACGTAGTTCACTCCACACGTCTCATTCTCCAACAGTCTAGACCAGTCCTGTTCTCATGGTGCTGGCAAAAGAATCACAAAAGTACCCACTAATACCTCTTGAGGTCTAGGCTCAGAACTGGTAGCACCATCACTTTAGTGGCCAAGGAAAAATCACAAGACCAGCCCTGGTTTAAAGAGTAGGGAAACAGATGCTTCCTCTTCAGAGAGAGGTACCGCAAAACCGTGCAACAGAGGGTCTGGTACAGGGGGCAACAAATTGAGGCTATTGATGCAATCAATCTACCAAACACCTGAAGTTGCACTAGCACCTCTGCCCTTTCTGCCCCAAACTGCGCCTGGCCTCATTGCTGCAACCACCAGCTGTGTGGATTCTCCATGCTTCTTTGCATTCCAGCTTTGAATCCAGGGTTTTAGGGAAGGATATCAAAATAGCCAGGTCCGCATCCTTCTTTAGACACAGAGGCACTGGGAAAGCAAGTGTCTCAGCTTTTTTCACTTCTTAATAGAAGATGGGCTCTGCTCTCACCAAGACCCATGAGGCAGAGAAGACCTCAAACATAGGAAAGCAGTTCAGATGCTAAATAGTCAAAAATCTGACAGTTGTTCTTCTAACCCACCTGGTGTCTATTATAGTTTATCACAAACTGTCCCCAATTCTTAACCTCTCCTTTGCATCCATGCCCTTTGCCATATAGCTCTGCCATGGCCCGCTTCCATGGGAGGGGTGACCTGCTTCACTCTTTGACACTGCACTAATCCACCATGTGCTCACATTGGCCTATAGAATGTTAGCAGATGTAACCATTCTTGTTATATTAACAATGGCTGGATCCTTTCTGGACAGCCATCGTATCATAAGCAGAGGCTTGCAATGGGCTTGCACATTAGCACTTGTTCTCTTGCACCTCTGCCACCACTATAGGAACATGCCCAGGCTAGCCTAAGAGAATGAGAGACACATGGACCAGAGCCAAAGTACCCCAGTTATCTCACCTAGATCACACAGCTGACAGCTAGAAAAGCCATAGGTAGACATGTGAGCAAGTCCAGCCCAGACTGGTGGAACCACCTAGCCAACCCCCAGCAGATGCAAACCCATTAACAATAAACATTTATTGTTATATGCCCTTGAGGTTTTTTGGTTGTTTATGACGTAGCATTATTGTTGCAATAGATATCTGATACAGTGTGCCAGCAGTTTGCATATAAATAAGTTCATTTCATTCTCAACCTACAGTTGAGTTAGATATTAGACTTTTCATTGATACAGATGAGATAAGCTGACTAAAGTCACTCAGGCTGGATTTTATGGTAGTCTTATTGCCTGGCCAGAAGAGACTCCAAAATAAGCCAGGAAGACTTGGACAATAACTAAGAAACTATTCCAAGGCTAATCCTATTAGAGCAAACCCTAGGAACAATGCAAGGTCATTCCCTGTCCCGGAAAGTTCTTGAAATAAGGAAACCACCAGCAAGGACCTAGAAATCCTTTAATTGTTTGTGCTTTCTCATTGTAACTGGCTTAGCTGTGATAGGATTTGGTCTCTCTCCTGCTCTTGAAGGGCTAAGAGTGTTTAATGGATACACATAACTCTAGAGAACCTAAGCTAGTACCATAGATACAGTGTGTTGTGACAATAACTATCAGAATGCCTGGCACATTGCAGGTGCTCACTAGACACTGGGCCCCTCCCTTGTCCACTCATATCCCATATTCAAGGAATCACATCACCACGTCTTTTTATTTCTGCAAATCACAGCTCTTAGGACCTGACAGACCCAAAGTTATATGTGTTGGTTCAACATATATACTCTGTACTAGATGCCAAGAATACAGAAACCTAGGGCCGACCTTGAGAATCTTACAACCTTGGAATCTAGTGGCAAACCAAGTTCTCAGAACCAGATTTAAATACTAACCTAAGGTAACATGACCACAGTGCCAAGTGAGCTGTCACAATGATACATTTGGAGAAAAATAATGAAAATAAATTTATGTTATGTTAAAAGGTGATTTTATTCATTCCGTCCCTATTAAAAAATACAATGATTGATTTTCAATTTTTATAAAGAGAAAGACACCATTTTAATTTCCTGCATTGCTGAAATATATTGTTAATTTTCAATTTTTAATGCATAAATGTGGAAATCTATATTAGCTTTGATACATATCTACATTCGCAAAGCTATAAAAATGCCATTTTATAGTTGACAGTATAAACTTCATAATAAAATAAAAGCTAAATTTATTCATTGATTTAAATTCTGTTAAAGACATCACAAATTAGCATTTTAGAACTTTTGAAGATGAATATCCTTAAAAGTAAAGGATCTTTATCCAGGCAACTCCTGTCTGCAATGCCGTATTTTGAGGAAAAATTGGCAGAAAGTTCAAGGAAAACCTGATAAGACAAAATCTCGAGAAAGAGTTGCTATAATAACAAAGTTACATTGCCAAGAAGACTTTAAACTTTATTGCGTACATTCAACAATCAGCATTTAACAGTAAAACCCAGTTGTATCAGCCCTGTCATCTCATTCCAGGGGTAATTCTGAAACCATCCGAAAGAGCCATCCAACTTTGTTGTTGCTTTCACCGCCTGTTCTTTGAAGTTCTGTCTGTCTAGGCATGCGTTCCTCATACACACCCTACCTTAGACAATCCAGGTGTTGGCATTGCAGGACCAATTCTTCATTAAAATGTCCAGCTGCTGTGCTCAATTCTGAGGAAGTGAGACAGGAAGGGCTACACTGGGATGAAGGCAAAGTTCTGAGGAAAGACGATGAGCCCAGAGACAGCTGAGCAGGCAGGGCAGGCCTCAGTCTATCCAACACCTTGTGACATGCCCTCGGGTATGGGAGGATCCTGAGTGTCTCTGGGGTGGGAGTGGGGGAGGAGCAGGAAGAAGACCATGTCTAGTCAATAAGTGCTGCTCAATGAATGACCCATTTTACTACAGTGCAGTATCAGCTTTTGCTATAGTTATTCCATTCATAAGGTGAGGATCCCAAAGCCAAAATCACCCTTGAAAATCCATCAAATTGTCTATAAAGCATAGTCATTTTTCTCTCTTGAATCTTGATGGCTACATGTGTCACGACCATATTTACTTGCTCCCTATTGGAAACCAACATACTGGTACCCCCTGCTGTGCCTGTCACAGACAGGTTTTCCTCCAGCAGTGGAAGCCACAGCTATCTTTTTTTAAATAAGTGCCAGATGAAATAGCTGGCTTGTGCTAGGGGCCATGTTGTAAGAAATGAGACATATATTTAAATACCAAAAACACACTCAATGGAGCAAGAGGTGTATATTATAAGAGACACGTTGGGGACTCAGGCCAAGTAGGAAAGAGCAGATCTACCTTTGTGACGGCATACCTAGTCCAGATAGGGATTTATGGAGCTGAATGTAGACGAAATAGCCCACATTATTTATATGACTTTTTTGTTTTTGGAGGGAGGGGTGAGATCCATATATTTTAATCCGCATAAATTAAATTGGCATATGATGCAATTGAACTATGCTTTTTAATTTTGCCTGGACCTGCACTGTCCAATACAGTTACCACTCCAAATTGGAATGTGCTCTAAGTACAAAATACACACTTATTTCAAAAACTTCATATACAAAAATGTAAAATATCTCATTAAAAATTTTATATATTGATGTCATTTTGAAATTATAATATTTTAGCTGTATCAGTTTAAATGAAATCTTGTTAAGATTATTTTCACGTGTTTCTTCATACTTTGGTTTAATGTGTCTCCTAGAAAATTTAAAATTACATGTGGTTCCTATCAAACTTTTATTGGACAGCATTGGCCTTCACAAACGATTTAGATTTAGTTTGGAATTATCCTAGACTAAAATTTTGAATTGCTAACACATGTTAAACTTGATGAAATTATTTGAAAACTGCCCCTTTTCTTCAACAATCCTACCAGATTTAAGAAAGCATTGGTTCAAACTATCTTCTATATTTAAGCTAAAAATCCAGGACCCTGTGATCTATTTTGTTTTACAAATGGCTTCACAATGATCAAGTCCCAGAAGTCATTTGAAAATCTATAGTATTTATGGATTACATAATTTTCTATTGGTCTTCAAGTTTGAACTTTTTGTGCTCAATATAATTGCTTCTAATTTTAAAAGTTTTAATTCCTTTTTTTCTAGATGCCACATATTTTATTCAAATAATGTAGAAATTATTTTTGTTCCAACATTTATTATGAAAAATTTGAAACACACAACTAACATGCACACAATAAGAAAAGATCTAGACATCTGGCTCCAACAGACTGTACCATTTGAAGGGAAGGAAGTAGAGCCAAACCATAGATCAGCCCCCCACTGTTTAAATATAAGGTACACAGAGCATCATATGCAGCAAGGAGGAGAAGCTGGAGATAGATTGCATAGTTGCCAAATGCTGATTCTTGCACCCTAAACAAGGCACCTCACATCTTTAGTTTTCAAAAAGCAAAAATCATAATATGTACCAAATTTACCTCCTAGAAAAAAATGATAAATTGAAAAAATAGTAAATAGATGAAATAAGTAATAAGACAACCTTAACCATGTGCTGCTAAATGACCTTTATAATCATTCTGTTCTTTATGTTTTTTATTAAGGTTTATAAGTGACACAATAATAGATTTTTTTTTTTTTTTGTCTGTTGACTCTGTAAGAAGATGAGTTTATAAAAAGTTTTCAACTTCTTAAGTACAAAGGAGAGAATATTCTGTTGAGAGGAAGGACACAATTGAAGGCCATTGGCAGGAAAATTACAGGTTGTACCTAAAAAAGAGGTACAGACGGCAATTGGGTCAGCTATACCAGTAGGACGAAGGCATGTGTCAGATGCCCCTTGTCTTCAGTATGGCCTTTCTGGAAAAATATCTTTTCATTTTATCATTACAAATGTCCTCATTATAGCAGGTAACATCAATGTTCCCCTCAGATCTTTTTAGATCAGATCCATTTTTGCCATTTTTATGCTCCCGCCTTCAGCATGTTTTTTCTCAACAGGCAGCACTGGAAGATGGTTTTTTGGAAGAATGCCCTCAGGCTCCTGGAGCCCACTTTGCCCACACGCACACAAAGTTGAAAGTGCCTGGCAATGTACGTCCCTCCACCGTTGACCTTCACCAATGACTCAGGGGTGTGGGCACCTTAAGTAGGGACAGTCCTGAAGCAGAACTTCGCCTCCATGGCTCCCTGTAGGATCAGTCCGCAGCTCCTCTCTGTAGGACTCTGAGATCACAGTTGCTTGGCTTCCCGTGCTTCCCTGTCCTGCTGCATCCTCAGCCCCTGACTGGTTTCTCTTGGGAGCATTTCCTGACTGTATCACTTGGCCCACAAACCCACAGCTAAGGGTCTGCCCCTGGAGAACCTAACCTAAGATACTCATCCACCCAGGTTCTCTCATCTCTCTAACCACAGCAGGCATTGAAATCCTAAACTTGTTTTCAACTAATCCTAGTATTCATCCTAAACTCCAACTACGCACTGAATTACCATTCCCCAAACTCTATCCACATTATCCCATCTTCTTGCCTTCCTACCTATTGTCCTTGCTATGTAAAATTCTCTGAGGTCTGCCCTTTCCACATGGACCTTCCTTGGCTCTCCCATGCTGTCACTGAGTCTGCTCTTCTCTCCGGTCCTGTGAACACACTGTTACTGGGGCACAGACAGGGCTCTGCAGCCACGCTGCTGGGTTCAAATCCTGGCTCTGCTCCTTCAAACTGGGTGACCTCAGACAAGTTACTTAATCTTCCTTTTGTTCAATTTCCACATCTGTAAAATGGATATAAAAGTCAAGCTACTTTTGAGCATTCTTGAGCAAATGAAATGAGATAATTTATATGTAAAACACAGGTGACTGGCTCATAGTAAATGTTAGCTGGTGTTTTTATACTGTGATTATTTGTTTATGGATCTATTTTCCTTGTTAGCTCCTTAAGGGCAAAAGTCATATCATATTCATCTTGATAAATGTATATTGAATACAAACTCTCCATCAAAGAGCAGTTCTCTTGGGAAGGATACCATTTTAAATCATTAGCGTTGAATCCCTCGGGACTCTATAATTTGCATACCACCTTCCTGATCTTTTCCATATCTCTTCACAGCCTGTGCTATTTTTTACTTACTATGTTTCTTTAAATTGATTTTATAGCAATCATTTTTTTAAACCTTGCCTAATACTAGGAAACAGAATACCTGAAATCACAGGTTTAATGAGTTAATTGTGGTTTTTCCTAATGGTCATTAAAATAAATATGTAACCCCTAAAATAAAATCTGTTCATCCATATTCCCATTGATAACCCTGCCTTATTTTGGAAAACTGCCTCAAAAAGTTGGTAACTAGTTAATAGATGTCCATGAATGTGAATGGAGTTTGGATAAATATTAGGATAGCAATAAATCAATGCACAAGAGCTTGGAGTGGCTAGATCTCTGTTTTAAGCTCATATTAACTCACTATGTGATCTTTGTCACTCAGCTGCTATCAGCTAAATTTTCAAGCACAGAAGACATTTTGTATGTTTTGCCCCATCCAGCAAAAGGGGGCCTCTGCTCCCCAAGAAACCGGGACCCCAGGCAATTAAAAGTAAATCAAAGCACAGGTTGATGGCCTCAGGATGGGTGTGTTAGAGTGTAAGTTCATACCTCCTCCTGCGTTGTCTGAACTTGCCTCCCGTAGGAGGTGAGCTTGAAACTGAAGCGAGAAAGAATTTAACAGATGGAGAAAGGAAAGCAGCCATTCCAGGAGTGTGGGGACCAGGCCCAGTAAAGGCTAAATGGAGAGGGACACAGGCCCCCACTCCACCCTTCATTTCTGGAAGGCTCAGCATAGGCACACTGTGAACTAGCCTTTCCATTACACTAAGGTGACCACACATCCTGGCACTTTCTATCCATCCCAACTGAACAAACAAATGTCTCAGGAAAAATTCCAGGAAGGATTCCTCTGGGTCTTCTTATTACCACCACCTGGCAAAGCCCCACTATCTAGGTTGTGAAGCACAGAATTTAATTACTACATTTAAAATTTGTTAAGACTTTACAAAAGAAATATTAGAATTGATCATTAATGGGACTTAGAACAAGAAGTATGACTGTGATAAACAAGAGAATGAGCCTGAAAAGGTGCAATTACCTCACAGAAGGGCAGGACAGCTGAATGATTTATGTCTCAAATGACTTGAAGCAGGAACCAGGTGCACAGGAATTTGGGGGGAATGGGGAAGTGGACGAGCTTGGCCTGAGGACAATAGTTTATATCCCTAATTCTCACATTGTAGTCCTGATGCCAGCATCATTGGCATCGCCCGGGAGTTTAGTGGAATTCCACCCAGGACCTACTGAGTCAGAATTTCATTTGCATACACATTAAAGTTTGATGTGGTCTTACCAGCCTCTCTGCCACTTCATGCAGTTACCAACACGTGCTCAGTGGGCTCTTGGCTTCCTCCCCTTTCAGGCAGGCTTCCCTAGCACCCAACCACCATTTGGGAAGTGCTGTTCTAACTCACTCCACACTCTGCTTCACTCTCATTGGCCTCTTCTCATGGCTTCCATTGCCAACATTGCCAACACTGTTCTCATTGCCAACATCTTTCCTGCCTCATGGCCTTTGCATGTGCTGTTTTTCCTGCCTAGAACACTGTTCCACTGGCCAACCCAACTCTTCCATCAAGTCTCAGCTTAAAAATGTCACTTCCTCAAATCACTCACTCTAATGCACGTGTCCCCCCACCCTCTCTCGTGGGCCTCAGTTCTTTTCCTTCATAATTGTCCTTACCATTTGTAATCACAAATGGGCCATCTTCCCCACCAGATGGTTCAGGTTGGAACCATGGCTGTTTGTTCAGCATTGTATACTCAGCACCTGCACAAAGCCTGAATCAGAATAGGTGCTCAATAAATACTGTTTGAGTGAATAAATAATTGAAGCCAGTTTCTTTACTGCAAGACTCTCAGATGCTAATGAGCATCATCAATCTCCAAAAGAATAATAAAGTATTCAGTGTTTCTCAAACTAATTTGTCTCTGCAGAAAACCTATTGATGTTCTGGGGAACAGAGTCCTAGAGAACAGAGTCTGGAAAATCCTGGGGTAAGTAAAGGTGAGAGAAGACAGTGTTCCTAGAAGTCAGAGCACCATAGAAATCTAGGGAAGATAAAAATGAGAATACTCACTTTTAGAGGTCCTCAGAGGAGGAGCACCATGAAAGATTGCATTTTTATTGTAAGTATGTAAATCTCCCAAATCTGGGGTGAAGATTCATCCATCAGTGAAAACAACCAGAAGAACATTAAAGACTCCAGAACCATCAGTGGAGGAGCAGAACAAGACATGATGCCCAGCTGCCACCACTATGGAACAGCAGCATCTTTAGAAAGCCCACATTATAATCATTTAGAAATTAGTTTGCTGAGCCATCTTTCCCTGGGACCACTGCACAGTACAAATGTGATAGAATTACCCATCATCTCAGTCACTGAAAGGGCAGAAATAAATTATCTCTCAGGAGATCACAAAGTGAAGATGTTCTGGTTGCTATTCCTGCGTAATAAACCATCTCAAAATGTAGTGGCTTAAAACAGCAACAATCATTTATTTTGTTCACAAATCTGCCATTTGTGCAGGACTCAATGAGGAAGGCTCATCTCTGCTTCATATGTCTTCAGCCCGAGGAGGCTGACTGTGGCCTGGAGGGCCCTTTCAAGATAGCACACTTCTAGGATTGGCAAGTTGGAGTCGTGCTGGGGGCTCTGCCGGGGCTATGGACCTGGGGCCTCAGTTCCTCTCTGCGTGAGCCTCTCCATGGGAAGCTTGGCATCCCTCATAGCATAGAGTTCCAAGCGTGAGTATCCCAACAGAACCACGAAGCTTCACGGCCTTAGCTAATCTGGCCTCAGAAGTCACAAAGCATCACTTCCGTTGCCTTCTATTCACAGAAGGAGTTACAAGCCTACCCAGACTCAAAGGGAGCGGCGTTAGATTCTCGTGCTTGATGAGGGAGCAGAAACATCCTAGAAGAGCACAGAGGATGGAAGATATTGTTGGAGCCATCTTTGGAAAATGCAATCTGCCACAGAAGATAAGATGTAAAGGAGCATTTTTTTTTTTAAAATAAAAAGACACAACTTGTTAAAAACAACTCTCTGAAGGGAGGAAAGGTAGATGTTATTATGTGTCAAGGTGAAGTAGAGAAAACCCAAATAGGTCCAACAGGAGCACTGAGAACACCCCTTGCCCCAGTGAGCTGTGGATTTGATGAAGGTTAAATAGTAATATGTGCAGAAACAAAAAATAGGTTAAGGTGCTGGCAAGACCAAACTGAAAACCAAAATCAGTTCTTCTCTCTACAGAATATCCACAAGGCTGGTCAGCACTGGTGATTTGAAGGCATAGGCTTTCAAGTAAGTCTCTAATTTTCTGGGAGAGTCTCAATTTCAAATATTTTGTCACCATGATAATTCTGAACTGAGACTTGAAAGATAAGTAGTATTTAAAAATTCTGCCAAGCAAGACAACCATACAATAGACTGAGGAGTGAGGAAGGGAGCAACAAAAAAGTGATCTCTTTTTTCTTCTTTTGCTCAAAGTGTCAGAAGATACATGTTTTGTGAAAGCATCCAGCACAAAGTAGGCCCTGAAAAAATGGTTATCAAAATCAAATATTTTTTCCTTCCTCAGCCCACCACAGGCCTGAAATTTCCACCATTAGACAGTCTTTCCTTTGGTTAAGTTAGTGTGGAAGACATGAAGATGCACCACTCAGATCCCTGTCCAGGAAAAGACTCAGTGTCCTGTTTCAAGGAGCGTGAGTAGCTGACAGCCTCCAGTGGTCAATGTCTGTAGAGTCTGCCTCCACTTTCAAGCCAAGGTCATACTTTTATCAGGGTTGCCCCCAGCTAATGACTACACAAGACAGTGGTACAGAATTCAGCCATTTCCACCCAACATGGGGATCCTATATTGGGAAATCTTTCCCCATTGGGCTGACGGAGGTTTATTGGGTCTGCATCCCAGTCTGACATCTCCCAATGCCAAATTCTGCTTCATGCTCTTTTGATTTCACAGGTACGACTTCCCCATAAAAGTTTTAGATTCTTAACTTCCTCTTAGCATCTGCTTCCATGAGAACCCAACCTGCAAAGGTTCTCCATGAGAAGGCCAATATCCCTGTATAGAAGAATACAGTAAGCCACTCACGGCCTGGAGCACCTCAGAAAAGCAACGTGGGAATGAGACACTACACAGGTACATTTTGATAGAGGAAGAAAATAGATTCAGGAAGCTTGGAATATTTTCACAATACAACATTGCATTAGTGGCCAGGAAAAGAGGGGACAGTAGGCAAAGCTTTAAAACATGTTGTATTGATCTTCAGGACAATTTTATTGGGAGGAGGGGAGTCTTGAGCAACCTCTACCCCTGCCAAACAAGTACCACTTTGGAACAAGACTTTCTTTGGTCTCCAGACTGTCCCTGAAGTAGTTGACAGTCAAATATAAGGCTGAATAATAAATCTTGACTATAATATATTAACAACTATTCATTTGGGGGTACTAATTCTACATTTCAGCTTTTAGTTAGGTATTTTAAAAAGATCACTGGCTTACTCAGCCCTGGGTTGTTTGTATTTTGAAATGCTCGGCCAGCCTTGATAAGAGTGAGACCTACCCTGCCCTGGTCCCAAAGATAGTGAGGACCAGGCAGGCTGAGCGAAGGGACACACTCCAGGGCTATAGGTTGCTGTTGCACCAGCTGAAACCCACTGAAGAAAGTCTGCTTCTCTGTCATTAGCCCAGGCAGGCCCCAAGCTGTGAAAGAACTTCACCTCGAGCATCAGTGAGTCTCACACCACAGCACCACACCTGGCATGAGGGAAACCGAAATCCTTGCACTCCCCTTTTTGAAACGGCCTCTTCCCTTTTCTTTCCCACTGGGAATCAGAAACTCAGAAGGTGTCCTGCTTATGTAATCACCCATATCCTGAGAATCTGCATAAATATCCATTCATTTTGTGGGGAAACCTACTTCTAGTTTCTGTCCTATGCCTGGAACTAGGGACTTACTCCCTAATCAGAGTAATGCAAGGGTCACAAAGAAATCCCATCTGCTGAAAAGTCTTGATGTTGCCTTACAAGGTACAGGATGAAGAGGACAATTGGGTCAGTTTCCCTGGGCAGACTCAGGCCCTCCCATCTCTGGTTAAACAGCCTTCTCATAGCAACCAATGACCTCGCCAGCCAGTCAGCAGCTATGTTTTCGCTACTTTGTCTTCTTCTACCTCACAGATTTTTCTTGCTCATAATGTCACCTTCTTGATATTTTCTGCTCACTTGTGATACTTTATGCTTCATGTTCTTTTGTGTCTTTTCACTTCCTACCCTGTTCCTCTCCTTATAAGTCTTCCCAGATGCTGTCAAGGCCCTTCCCCTAGCCTTTCTGCCTGCCCCTGAGTCCACCCGCAGCTGTGGCAGAGTTTCCAGCAGGCTCAGCTTCCCAGTTCGAGCACCTTTCCCCTCCTCCACCTGAAGGCCCATAGGGAGCTTGCTCAGCTGTGGCAGGTGCAACCCAGAAGAGTGGAGGAGTTAATGCCTGAGAAGTGGCGACCCTCACCCCATGAGGGACAGAACTCAGTGAGTGAATTCTTCAGCTTCCATGTCTTCCAGGAGGACAATTTTGGCACGAGTCCCACATAGTTTCTCAAAGAATCCCCAGTAGGGTTGAGCTCTAGTTGCCCACAGTGGCAACCACTCATTGACTATTAGTTTTCTCTCCTACATGTCTGATTTTTCCTCCTACCTACTTGTGTTTCCTAGAATCACCTCCCAAATAAACTACCTACACCCCAAGTTCTTGTCTTACCTGGGGGAACCTCAGCTAAGACAAGTCTCAGTTCAAATCCCAAGAGAATTTGACATATCCCCCTTAATCACCATTGCTTGCACATAGACAGAGGTTTTCACACGACATCACTACTACACAGGCTATCAGCCACCTATTTTTGACTGTGCTTGCATCCAGATCTCTGTTCCAAACACTTAGGCAGAGGTGGGAATAAAACATGGCTGCTAAGAGCTGCTCCTCTAGCAGGAGGCCTTGAGTGGACCCATCTTCCTTACAGAGGCTTAGAGAAGGACAGGCACTCTGACCGGCTGATTCAATACAGATTCTGAATACCTACATCTCTATTTAGACATATCACGGTAGTATGTATGGCATATCCCCCTTCATAGATATGCATATTGTTCCAGACACTGCATTTATTTATAAGTGCAAGTGATTCAAACAACTCCAGAGACTCATAAGCCTCTCAGTTTTGTTTCTTCTTCTTCATAAATTTCTTCTTCTAATAAAGTGTTCTATGGTGAACTCTGCCAAGAAAAGATTAAACATACACGGACTTGATTCAGCAAAATGTCTTTATGAAAGGGAATAGGGAGGCAGCTAGAGGAGATTCGGGAGCTGTCAGATCATGATGCAAATGTGACCCCGAGTGAAGGAGAGGGGGAGAGAAAATTGAGTGGAAGCATCTGAGATCACTATGCAGTCAAAGGAAGCTTTGGCAGAGCTGTTGGGGAGTCCTTGGACCAAAGCTGGCTAACAAAGTGGCTAACAAGGGAGTCCTCTGCTTCCCGAGAACAGATCTGCCTTAGTGTCCCCACCACACACGGTCATTGGTGGACGGCAGCCCAAAGGAAGTACGGCCTTGGCACAAACACAGGGCCAGATTTCAAAGTGCAGCAGCTAGAGTCTCAGTCAATTACACTTCCTATAATATGAGTTCTGGGAAGCCATTCTTTTTTTATTTATTTATTCATTTCAGCATATTATGGGGGTACAGATGTTTAGGTTACGTATGTTGCCCTTGCCCCCCCTCCCCCGCCAAGTCCGAGTTTCAAGTGTGTGCATCCCTCGGATAGTGCGCATCACACTCTTTGTGTATGCAAATACCCATCCCCTCATCCCCCCTACCCCCTGCCCGACATCCAGTAGATGTTATTCTTACATGTGCACTTATGTGTTGATCGGTTAATACCAATTTGATGGTGAGTACACGTGGTGCTTGTCTTTCCATTCTTGGGATACTTGACTTAGTAGAATGCATTCCAGCTCTATCCAGGAGAATACAAGAGGTGCTATATCATCATTGTTTCTTAAAGCTGAATAGTACTCCACAGTATACATATACCACATTTTATTAATCCACTCATGTATTAATGCACACTTGGGTTGTTTCCACATCTTTGCAATTGTGAATTGTGCTGCTATAAACATTCAAGTGCAGGTGTCTTTTTTATAGAGTGTCATTTGTTCTTTTGGGTAGATGCCCAGTAATGGGATTGCTGCATCAAATGGTAATTCTACTTGTATCTCTTTAAGGTATCTCCATATTGCTTTCCACAGAGGTTGCACTAGTTTGCAGTCCCACCAGCAGTGTATGAGTGTTCCTATCTCTCCGCATCCATGCCAACATTTATTGTTTTGGGACTTTTTGATAAAGGCCAGCCTCACTGGAGATAAGTGATACCTCATTGTGGTTTTAATTTGCATTTCCCTGATGATTAGAGACGTTGAGCATTTTTTCATATGTGTCTTGGCCATTATTCTGTCTTCTTTTGAAAAGTTTCTGTTCATGTCCTTTGCCCACTTTTTGATAGGGTTGTTTGATTTTTTCTTGTTGATTTTCCTGAGTTCTAAGTAGATTCTGTTATCAGCCCTTTATCGGATTTGTAGCATGCAAAAATTTTCTCCCATTCTGTAGGTTGTCTGTTTGCCCTTGTGACAGTTTCTTTGGCTGTGCAGAAGCTTTTTAATTTGATCAGGTCCCATTTATTTATTTTGGTTGTTGCTGTGATTGCCTTTGGGGTCTTCTTCATAAATTCTTTGCCTTGGCCAATGTCTAGAAGAGTATTTCCAACATTTTCCTCTAGAATTCTAATAGTTTCACTCCTTAGGTTTAAATCTGTTACCCAGCATGAGTTGATTTTTGTGAGAGGTGAAAGGTGTGGATCCTGGTTCAGTCTTCTACGTGTGGCTATCCAGTTTTCCCAGCACCATTTATTGAATAAAGATTCTTTTCCCCATGGGAAGCCATTCTTATAGTCACTCATGGACCATACGATTGTCCCCTTTATTTGGGACCCTCCCTGCTGTAGGACCTTGTATCTTATTGTCTCTGACATGGCTGAGTGATTTGCTTTGGCCAGTGAAGTGTGAGCCAAAGTCGAAGGTGTTGCTTTTAGACAGAAGCTTTAAGAGCCAGTGTGTGGTTTGCCATGTTCCTTTTTCCCTCTACCTCAACAATCAGCAATGTCCCAGATAGAAGCTACTCCCTCAGCCTGAGTCTTGTGGCAAGGATGATACAGCATAGAGCCATGGCCGACCTACAATGGTCACGGAGTACAAACAAGAAAGACATCTTCATTGTTGTAAGCCAGTAAGATGATGGATCCTTTGTTACCACAGTATAACCTAGCCTATACTGACTAATACACCACTTCCGCCATCTCTCCTAGTCCTCTTCTCCACCTACATACAAAAAGCCAGATTATCCTGACATGGATTTGAAAAAATAATTGCTTTCTCCACCTACCTTTCTCTACACCCCTCACTGCCACAGGCAATCAGTTGGGCTTTTTTTTTTTTTATTGTTTGTTAGTTTTTTCATCAGCTAGCACTACTAAGAAAAATGCTTGTGGTTTTATATCCTGAATAGAATATTTTTTAAAGGAGAAAAATATAGGCAACTTGATTTTACAGTCTGGAACTTCTGTGATAGAGTATACACTTTATAGCACTGCCGTGATGGATTCCTCTTTGGAACCTTTTCTTAAAATATATATATATATATCCTGCATGGCTCTATGTTTTCATCAATCATTTTCCATTATGTACCATAATTCTTTTTCTTTTTCCCCTTTTGCAAATCCTTCACTGTGGATTCAAGGGAATAAAACCACATTTAAGAACTTAATGTTCCGAATGAATTTATACAACTTTAGATGAACAGGAAAATAATCCTGACAACTGACAAAAGATTCATAAATACAAATCCATTTTGGCATCTGTTTTCTCTATTATAAAATAAGAAAAAAAAAAGGGGGGCATCCAGCAGATGCTGGTTGAGAGCAGCTCTATTGGTCCGCCACGTCCCTGCCGCATGATGCCAGCAGCTTGGTGCTAAGGGACTGTCTGCATTTTATATATGACCTTCTGTGCTTGCCAGAGATACAAGGGGCTTGGGAGCAGTATGGAAGATTCCTTTTGATTTAATCATGGATTAAAATGGGCTTTGTAAACTTTTGGCAAGAAAGAGCACACAGAAATTTGTGGAAACGATGTTTGTGGGGATGCTAGTTTTTGACTAAAAATAGAAATGAGGCAGAATGCTGACTAATTAACACACCTAATTATAGGGATTTCTTAAAAACAAATGCCCATGTCAGCTTTTTTCTCATCATAATGGTCATCGCTGGTTTCTAGTCAGAAGAAATAAGAAACTTATGTACGTGATCCCCAGAAATTGCTGTCAACGGGGAAAAGCTGTGAATATATCTAGAGATTTCTTGTCCTCAGGGTAGCATGCCATACAATTTTAAGCTGATGTCCATCGACCCTATCCCCTGACTCTCCTCAAATCTGGAAACAGTTTCCTCGGCCACTGTAGGTACCAAATACATTTGGTTTCTAATAGAATCAGTGGAGTGAGTTCCATTTCAAGCTTCCAGCTGTAGCAAGATATTCCAACTGGTGGAAATCAATCCAATTGAAGTACCCTTGAGCACAAATCAAATGAGACTAGACTGCAATTGAAGAAAATTATAGTCATAACTTTGCTTTAGGAGCTAAGTCGGCTTTTTCTCTGCATGATCTCTGAAAATGGTATTGATGCTCTTGGTTATCAGCAAGGAAGCAGGTGCCAGAACATATTTTTGCTAAAGAGAGTTATTAAAATGTCTTTATCTATCTGGGGTGCATCATCATTATTAAAAACAAAAGCAGAAGGGAAAATAATAAAGTTGGGTCATATTCAAGGGGTCCCAGGTCTGACATGTGCTAGCAATACTATTAATGGCAGCATTTAGGTAGGTTCCGGAAGGGACCTGTCAATCAATACAAACACGTCACGGTGCAGAATAGCTAAAAGATTACTTTTCATAAGTGAGGTCTCCTACTAGGTTTCCACAGGCCATTGCTGTAGCTTACCATCTTGTAATTGTGCATATCAAACAAGGCTTCTGACACATCCATACTCATAGCATCATAGAATGTGGTGCAAGAGGGAACTTTGGGCACCACTTTGTAAATACCTGTCTACTCACCCGTCTCCCACCCTGTCCTCCGTTTTATAAATGAGGAAAACCAAGGCCCTCAAAGGTCAAATGAGTTGCCTGCAGTCACACAGTGCATTAGAAACAACCAGAATCAAAATCCAGGACCAGAACTCTTTCTTCTCTTGAACACTTTCTCACCATTCATCAGCAGCTTCAAGGCGTTTTTTTTTTTTTTTTTTCCCAGAAGTGAGTAGGGTATGAATTATAAATAAATCAATAATACTCCACACCAAATCCCCCAAAGGTAACTAAGTACAGGACGCCTCCGCTTTTAAGATGCAATTAAAATGCACTACATTCTTGGAAACAGATGATACAGAGTTGATCATCCTAAGGCAGACCAAGCAGGGCTCTGCCAAACGTGGGTAGCATGGGCAGAAATCATTACAGAAGCTAAAGGCTGTAGAATGAAGGAACCAGGAAGGCAAGAAGTGAAGCCTAGGGGCCCATTAGGAAATACCAAATAAAGAACAAAGAAAATGTAACAGGTTGAGAAGTAGGCACTGCCTCTGCATGTAAATGGGGCCCATTAATCTTTGCGATAGGGAGATCAGAAATGTTTGGTCCTCCAAGTTCTGTTTCCTTTTATTTGAATTCAGCTTAACAAACATTTAGTAAAACATCTGCTATGTGCCAGGTATAAAGTTAGGCACAGGTACACATAGTGGTGAACCAAACATCCATGGTCCCTGCCCTCAAGGAGCTTATGGTTTTATGGGAAAGACAGACCAGAAGGGAAACATTTCAATAAATGTTTTAGGTGCTGTGCTAAGACTCACCTAGGACACTCTAGAAGCACAAGGAGAACCTGCAAATGCCTCTTCCACATTCTTTTCATGCTACCTTCAGGAACTAACAGCCCAGCACTTTGGGTGGGACTGAGCCAACCTCCAGTCCCAGGGGCCAGTACCCATAGGCCTACACCACTCTGTATGACATTTCTCTGTCCTAAAGATTACCTCCAGGTGGGCATATGACTTAAGATTGTCCAATTAGAGTGAAACCTGCTTGGCTTCAGCAGTTGGAGGAAGAGAGGCTTCCTATTCCGTACAGGGTAGAGTGTGAATGTGAGAGGCCAGGAACTGTCACAGTCATTTTAAGACTGTGTTTAGGGGCCAAGTGGAAAATTTCCTGTTGCTCCAGAACTGAGAACTAGAATCAAAGTGAAAAAAGAAGAGAATAAGAAAGAACTTCATCCCCTCTCAAAATTCTAAAGAGAGCAGGAAATTCTGCAGGATATTACAAGGAGCTGAATCAGTGCCCCTCGTACCCCAAGTCAAGTAAGGACAACTCCTGAGAACCCTCATAGAGATTGGAGTGCCCTAAGTGGGGCAGAGGGTCCATACGTTGCTCCATGGCTGGCCACCACTGTATGCAGAAACCCACACACCTGGCCTAGCACCCCAGCTGGCCAGGGTACGGGGAGGGAGTTCCTGGATGTGACACTGGCAATATCCCCAGGACGTGAACATAGTGACCAGAACCTTCTTACCTGGAGAGTTCTCAGGTGGCAAGTAGGGAATTGGTGAAGTGTGCCTAGAAATAAGGTGGTAGCAATGTCCATCCCATCCCATCCCAGTTCTGCCAGGTCACCGCAGGGCATGGAAGCAGCCACAGAAGTTTCTGGGAGTCCACATGAATGTCATGGAGGTTAGAGGAGGAGATAGAAGCCATGAAGCTGTGCAAGCAGCTGCCAGCCAGCCAAGGCCAAAACCCATTGGGAGGGAGTTGGGGTGTGGACTACTGGGGATGATGAAAAGAAGACACAACTCCCTTCTCTGAGGGATCGTCATCAGTGGAGGGTTCAACAGCATCCCAAGAAAACCTGCTCACTGTCAATGTAGATCACCACGTTAACAGAGGCTACCAAAGCAGATGGAGCAGAGGAAGACCAGGAACAACTCTAATGCCCAATGGCAGCCAGCAAATAAAGACCACCCTGCGCTGTCCCCTGCCCTCCTCCCTGTGTCAAACACATAGCATCTGGAACCTGAAAGGCAGGGAGTGGGGCTGAACGAGCAGCCACGCCCTCCCTAATGGGTATCCCTCACCCCAGTTTCAGCTGAGCTGAGATGAAGGGAGAGAAGAGGGGATCTTAGTAGTGGATATGACAGTGGAGTTTTAAACACAAATAGGATAGAGTTGTACATGCTAAAATAGACTGCTTTACTAAACAGCATTGGCTGTGAAGTTATAGAATTTGTTCAAGATATTGGCAGGAGAGGAGAAAGCTAGTTCAAGTGTTTTAACTAGCATGGCTGGGAACAGGGATTGGAAGAAAATTATACTCTTTCAAATCCTAATTCTGCCACTTACAATCTCTCTCTACGATCTCTCTAACTTGCAGGATTGTTATAAAGACTATGTATGCCTTCAAAAAATATTTAACATGTTCAAAGAACATTGTATATGGAGCTTAGTAAACTGGGTGCAAAATTTTTGAAGATGAATGAGGCAGATTGTATTTTCCAAAAGTGACCACAGCAATATTTTAGTCCCATGTGCTCTTCCAGAAACTTGCCATCCCATCAAGAGGTGGAGTCTATCTTCCCCTGACCCAACTTGAACCTGGGCAAGCCTTTGCAATTGCCTAATAGAATATAGTGGAAGTGACGATGCCTTATTTCAAAGGCTAGGTTAGAACACGTAATATAACTTCTACCTGGCTCTCTCTCTCGGGACATTTGCTCTTGAAACCCAGCCACCATGTTGTAAGAAAGCTCAGGCGACATGCAGAGGCCATGTGTAAGTATTCAGACGAACAGCACTAGCTAAGGTCTTAACTGTCAGTCATCATTAACCACTAGACATGAGACTGAGTAAAACTTCAAGTGATTCTAGCCCCTGGGCTTCAAGTTGCCCCAGCTGATGCCAAAAGGAGCAGAAATGAGCGATTCGAGCTCTGCCCAAATTGCAACAAAATAATTATTGCTTTAAGCCACTACATTTTTGGGGTAATTTGTTACACAGCCTTAGTAACTAAAATAATGAGGTTGGAAAGTAGGAATGAGCTAGAAGATACAGAGCCTTGTGAACCATAGGAAAAAAGTTTGGATTCAATTCTGAGTACACTGAGAAGCCTCTGAAGTGCTATAATCCAGTTAAGTTTTGAGAAGATCACTCTTTCTACCATGAGGAGAGCATGAGTGGAGAGACTTGTGGGGAGGCTATTATAGCAGTCCAGGCAACATCAGGTGGTGGCAGTGGGATGGCAAGAAGTTGACACATTTGCAGTAATCTCCATTTAGCAGCCAGAGCTAACATTTCAAAACACAAGTATGATATTATCGTTATTAAAAACCCTTTCCACAGACTGTAGATAGTGGCTGTAAGGCGCTCTGCACACACACACAAAAAGGCTAATAAATGCAGATTCTACAAAAGTGAGGGTAGGGAGGAATGTTCTAGGTAGAAGGTACAATATGAATAAAAGTACCGCAGCCTGAGGTGCTGTAGGAAATAGAAACAAGGTCTGGACAAGTAGGCCTCTTCAAAGTCTGCACCCATCCCCGCGCATGTTCAATAAATGCCCGTGACTGATTGGCTCCCATAAGGGGCCTCGCTCCTAAAAGCCCTGGTAATGTAGTTGTAAGTGCCTCAGGGATCCTGGCAGGAAGGCGCTGTCTCAGCCTTCACTTTTATAGGATGTGTATTTAACATCATTCCTATAGCAGACAGCAGCAGTGTTTTCCCTTCTCCGGCTGGGAATGTGCACTTGATTTTATCTTTGCCTCCTGTTCACAAAAAAGAGGCAGTGAGGATCTGCAGGAAAAGACAGAAATGTGGTCAAAGGAAGGAGAAGGAAGCAGCACTCAGTGAAGGAGAAAATCAATGGAAACCCAGAGAAGGAGGGGCTGGTATCTTTTGTGGGGTTTTGCATTTAGCAAAAGCACAAGCAAGGCTGGGAATTTGGGGCCACTTCAGAAAATACTAAAGTAAATCCTGTAAAGAGATGTGAAAGGTCAAGACAAGTTCCACATACAGATTTGTCCAAACATGATTCCTTCATTCCATTTTCTGACCTTTGCCCACACGTATCGCTTGTCTGAACCTTGCTGGGACTGTGTTTCAGGGAAAACCAATCTGCCCAAAAAAATCTTCTTAAATTCTAGCTGGAGTAGGATGGGCTAATGTCCACAGGACAGTACAGCATATTGCCTAAGGGTATGGTGAGAAGTTAAGTTTCCTAGGTTCAAATCCCGGAATCCCAGCTCTGTCATTTACTAACAATGCAGTCATACATAAATATGTAAATACCTTGGCCTCTTTGTGCCATAGTTTCCTCATTAGTAAAAATAAAGTTAAAGCAGTTCCAGCTTTCCAGTGCTATCACAAATATTGAATGAGATTAACTGTCTAGTCCTTGATACAGTAACCAACATATAGTAAATATTTCATAAATGTTAGCTTATCATCACTTTTGTATGATTTTTGCTAAATGAATATTAGTGCTATCATTTAACATCAAGTTTGGGATATATTAATGTACCTGTGGAGAGAGGGAAGAGTCATCCCTTGAGCACAAAGTCATTTGTGGTAACTAGCTGAGGTGGCACACGAGTACTTCAGCAATGATGGCCCTATGTGCTTCATCCGAAAGGAGAGAGGATGCTCCAGGGACTACAGGGACAGAAAACAGTGCATCCAATCAAACTGAAAGTATCAGAAAATTTTCACTGACAATGGGGTATCTTGAAATGAATTAAAAGACAGGGCGTATACAGCCAGCCTCCAAGATGGCCATACCTCCTCATATTCATGTCTTTGTATAGTCTCCTCCTACATTGTACCAGGCTTGCTGTGTGACAAAGAGCATACAGGTTCCATCTTGGCCTCTCACTTGGCCACTCTCCCCCACTCTCTTGGATCACTTGTTCTCAGGAAGCCACATGCCACGTCATAAGGACATTCAGACAGCCCTGTGGAGAGGCCAACATGGTAAGAAACTGAGGCCTCCAGTGAATAGCCAGCAGGAATTGAGCCCTTCCTACAACCATATGACTGAGAGGTTGGAAGCAATTGTCTGCCCCAGCTAAGCCTTGAGATGACTGCAGTCTCTGCTGACAACCTGACTGCAACCTCACAAGAGACCCTGAGAACTTCTCAGCTAAACTGCTCCTAGATTCTCAAAACTATAATATGAGATAATAAATGTTTGTTATTTTAAGCCACTAAGTTGTGGGTTGATTTGTTACACAGCAATAGATAACTGATACAAATAGAAATAAGCTGGAGGAAGAAATGAGGGAGGACATTCCAGGCACAAGAAAGCAAGGGTAGCAAGTCATGAAATAACTTGGGTCCTAGTTAAAGCAAAGCATTTTCATGAGTGAATGGCAGGAGATGAAGCTCAAGGAGTGAACAAGAACTTGGTCAGAAAGGCATGAAAAGCCAAGGTAAGATGTTTGAACCAGACCTTGAAAGCCAAGGAGAGTCTCCAAAAGATTTTAAACTAGGAAGTGATATGTGCAAATTTTTATTTCTTTTTACAAAGAAGACTCCAGCAGCATTGCAAAGAATGAATTAGGCAGTGTCTTCTCTTTCTCCCTCTTTATTGGATTCTTCCCAATAGCATTCAAAATTGTTCTAGAATCTCTCATTTTGAAAAATTCTACATTAACTCCAGATGTACTCCCAGCTCTACATAGTTACATATACATGCTAAATAAATCCCACTCATTTCTTCTCCAATCCATTCTAATTTGGCTTTTGCCAAAACTGTTCTTGCTAAGGCCATCAATGACCTTCATGTTGCCAACTCCAATGCTCAGTTTTCAGTCCTCATCTTACTAGAACTCTCGGAAGCATTCCACATACTTGATGGCACCATTTCTTCCTGCTTGAAACATTTGTCTTCTCTTGGCTTCCAAAACATAACACTCTTGTGATTTTCCTTCTCTCTCTCTAAGTGCTCCTTCTCAAGATCTTTTCCTAGCTCCTCTACCTCCTCTTCCAATATGTAAAACTTGGAGTTTCCTAGGAGATAGATCCTGGGCTCTGCTCCCTCTAAATGCTCACCCTAGATGGCCTAACCTATACCTGTAGCTACAAATACTATCCATGCACTAGTGACTCCTCAAATTATGTCACTATCTCAGACCTATTACCTACCCTCCATATATGTATGTGCAACTGACTACCAGAAATCTCTACTTGAATGTCTAAAATCATCTCAAACAGACACCTGAACATTCTCCCCAAATCTGTTCCTTTAATTGGCAACCTCAGTTCAGTAAATGGCACCTTCATGGACCAGTTACCAGACACCTGTGGGTCATCCTCAGCACTGGCCTTCCCCCCACACACACACATGCATACTCCAGTCCAATACTAAGTCTTATTGATTTTACTCTAAACTATGTCTCAAGTCTGTCCAGTTTTATCCTCCCCCTCTACCACCCTCCCTCACTGCAAGACACCATCTCCTTTCCTAGACCATAGCAATAGCCTCCTAAACAACCTCATTAATTCCCCTTTTGCTCCCTCCCAATCCATTCTCCATGTGCTGGCTAGAATAGTTTTTTAAAATTACAAACCAAAGTGTTAGATTTCTTTTTTTAAAACTTCTCCATAATTTCCCATTGCTCTTAAGCAAAAAAATTATAACACTCTCTACAAGACCCTCCATAATCTGACCTGTGCCTACCTCTCTAACTGCATCTTAAACCTTCTTTCAGATTGTCTAATTCTTTAATCTCTTTTAGGACTTAGATCTTCCACTAGGCCTGAAAACTCCCACCTGTTCCTTGTCCCCTTAACTACTATTTATTCTTCAGGTCTCCACTTAATTGACATTCTCAGAGTGCTTTTGTGCCCACTCTATCCGTTCTTGTTATTCATTGCCATGCAACAAACCACCCCCACACTTAGTGACTTAAAACAACAATTTACTACATCATGTGATTTTATGGGTCAATGATTCAGGCAGGGTTCAGCTGGGTGGTTCTTCAGCTCCTTGTAGCATCAGCTAAGGTCATTCAGTGATACTCATCTGGAGGATGGGCTAGTCTGGAGGGCCCGGGATGGTTTGACTCATATGTCTGGTGCCTCAAAGGGAATAACTGGGCCGGACACGGTGGCTCATACCTGTAATCCTAGCACTCTGGGAGGCTGAGGCGGGTGGATTGTTTGAGCTCAGGAGTTCAAGACCAGCCTGAGCAAGAGCAAGACCCCGTCTCTACTAAAAAAAATAGAAACAAATTATCTGGACAACTAAAAAAAATATATAGAAAAACTTAGCCAGGCATGGTGGTGCATGCCTGTAGTCCCAGCTACTTGGGAGGCTAAGGCAGTAGGATTGCTTGAGCCCAGGAGTTCGAGGTTGCTGTGAGCTAGGCTGACACCACGGCATTCACTCTAGCCAGGGCTACAGAGTGAGACTATGCCTCAAAAAAAAAAAAAAAAAAAGCGGGGGGTGGGGAGGAATAACTGAAAGTCTGAGCTTAATGGGATGATAGACCAGAATGCCTAAACATGGTAAACTCGGAATAATCAGACATCTTGCCTACTAGCTCAGAACTCCCAGGAAGAGTGTTCTAAGGGGCCTGGGTAGAAGCTGTAATTCTTCTTATGAATTGGCCTTGTAAGTCCCAGAGCATCACTTTCACTTTATGTCATCAGTCAAGCAACAAACTGAGGCTAGTCAGGTTT
Source organism: Propithecus coquereli (assembly GCF_000956105.1). Taxonomy (NCBI): domain Eukaryota; kingdom Metazoa; phylum Chordata; class Mammalia; order Primates; family Indriidae; genus Propithecus; species Propithecus coquereli. Next base: position 280,653 of record NW_012148075.1, read on the forward strand.
AAGGAAGGGAGTTAGAGTCCACCTCTCAACAGGAGGAGTAGCAAGGAATTTTCAACAATCTTTAATCTACCTGACTATAGAGGTATCCTCTCATAAACTATTATAGTACTATTACTTTTTATTATAATTTATAATATACACTTATTTGTGTGCTTATTTATTCAATGCATTTTCCCCCACTGGATCTAAGGACCACAAAGTCAAGGCCACATCTGTTTGTTCACTACCTCGAATATAGCTTCTAGCCCAAAGTCTTGTACATAGAAAGTGCTCAGTGAATATTAGGTTTAATAAATGAGTAAATGTCTTCCCTTCTTTGAAGTAAATTTCCTGAAGGCAGGAACACGTCCATTTTGTTTACCACTATATTATAGGACCTAACACATAAATAATTGTTCAATTAATTGTCCTTCATTAAATAGAAAAAGGCCAAATTCGATGCAGAAAGGACAGTTTCGGATACTCTTGAAGTAATCCAAGTTCTGATAGAAGGTCGTGAGAGTAGGGCAAGAGAGGTGAGGGTAGACAGAGAAGACTCAGGGGTGTTATCAGTAAGGTTTTTGGGGTATGGGAGTGAGCAAGTGGGAGGAATCTAGGATTGAAGGGTCTGCCCTTCATCCAGTAAAAGATTACAGAAGAGGCAGGTTTGGGGAAGGAGTTGGGGAGGTCAGTTTGAGGTGCCCATGAGATAATTTATCAACAATAGAGAGAGGCACAGGTGAAGTATAAAAGGTATGTTGCTGCCCCAGTTTGAAGTACAAAGGTGTCAAGATGCCCAGTTGGCAGCTTCAATGGAATGAGGGTTAAGAGGGGATCATCTGCGGAGAGGCAAGACCAGAAGTAGAATCCTGAATTCCTGTCAAGTGTCAGCCAAGTTGCGCAGCCCTGCACACGCAAGGATATGGAACTAGCTCCAGACAGTCAGCATTGGTAGGATCAAAAGGCTGAAATGTCTACGTTAGACTGTTTTATATTTTATATATCCTGAATATTTCTCCTTTTTTTTTTTTGACTTAAATTATTCAGTAAAAATCTTTTCGAAGTTGGTGCCATCTCTAGGAAAATCAAGAGAGCAGGTTAGCTATGTGCTTGGGTCAGAGATGCAAAAGAGTTCACTGCCAAAATCATCATGGATGTGTGATTGGTACACAGAAAAAGAGATCCCCACAGATAAGCCAAAATTCAGGAACACTGATCCAGCCGTTCTTCTCTCCGTGGAGCTCCTTTTTCCTGTTTTAAACCTTGCTGATTCTGAATTTAGGTTGTTAAGGGAGGTTACTTTATTCCCTAAGATAACATGTTATGTAAGAATGCAAGTAAACCTACACGTTAACTCAAGATAACATGGCTTCTAAGAAAGATGTGGGACCACCGTTCCAGCAAAAACTGAACTCTCAAAGAGAAACTGCAGAAACACTAAGCAGTGTTACGCTGACTTTGAAATACCATATTTTTAGCTGAAGCAGCTCCTAATTTGGGGTAGCAAGTCAAGGAAAGGACTTTTCAATCCACCATAACAACAATCAATACTTCCTAAGCAGAAAAACAAAACCATTTTTTTAAAAAAAACATGAAGGAAATGATTAATTGCTTAATTTGCTTGCATAAACATTTAATTCTTCTGTACCTCAAAAATTAAAAGACACAGTAAGAAAGAAACATTTCTGACACTAGATCAGGGGATTACTAGACATAATATGTAAAGGCAGCCTAGTACCACAATTAGTTCTGGCTCTGGAATCACCCAGGTTTGTGATCAAAACCTGATTCACTTTCTTACAGGTGTATGACCTTGGACAAATCAATTTAAAAACTGCTTGCACCTCAATTTCCTCATCTCAAAATGGAAAAAGTAATGCCACTTCCCAAGGTTATTATGAGAAGCAAGAAATCCTCTGCTCTAGAGTCGTACAGGTTGTTCACTGCACAAGGGAGCACAGCAGAGGGAGAAAGTAGGAGCCAAAATTCAGCTCACTGTCCACTTGCCAAGCCATGGGCCTTGAAAGAGAACTGTTAGTTTCCTACCTGAGGTAGCAGACACATTTTCTCATTTGTAGTAAGGAGCCATATTATGAACTGGTAGTAATCAGATGATAATTCCATAAAATACATGAAAATTACATAAAATAATTCTATTATATTTATAGTTATGTAATAAAAGTTATGTAAAGTAATAATATGCAAAGCACTTTACTCCATGCTCAGCACATTGCAACAGTTAATTAAATGGAGCTGTTACCATTAAGGACAAATAGAAAAAAAAATGGTCCCTCAGAACAATGAGTAGTGACATGTACAGATAATTGACATGAAAAGTAATTGAAATTTCTAATAACCATAAGAAAAATATTCATAAATAATGAAAGAAAATCAAATTAAAACTAGAAACCATCTTCCCCTAAAAGTGGCAAACTTTTCTCAAAACTAATACTCAGTGTGAGCAGAATTGTGAAATGGGCTATCTTCCCGTGAGACAGATAGCAGGGTGGGTTGTTACCCCCTTTCCGAAGAAATTTGATGATACGTATCACGAGTTTGGAAACTACCTATATCCTTTATGCCTTGGTAATTTTCCTCGTTCAAATCTAGCCAAAAAAAAAAAATCAGAGTTGAGATGCAATCGAAGATTTACGGTTGAGAGCACTCACTGTGGCATTATTTGTAGTGGTCAAAGATTGAAAATAACCAAAATGTCCAACAGTGGGGGATTGGTTGCTCCAAAATAGCTAATACATTGAATTGAAATAAGAGGGAAGAAATGAGGCAGTGTTACTCCAATTCTTCATCATTTCTTTGGTTCCCTTTTGATCAGTCTGTTCCTCCACTTTAACCCTTGGGTGACTGTTTTTCCTCCTGTGGAAAGCAAACAATTGCTAGTTGATAGTATACAGCTGGTGTCTTGGGTCAGGTTTCCTAAAGACAGAGCCTGAGGCAGAGATTTGGGAGCACATGGTTGGTTGAGAGGGAGCTCTCAGGAGGAAGGGAAGGAAGGAAGCAGGATGGGCAAGGAAGAGGCTGAGCAAGAGCGTGGTCTCCGCTGGAGCCTGCGTCAGCCCGACCCCACCAGGAGCTCCAGAGAAAGAAGCACACCAGAGCACATCCCTGCTTGAGGCCAGGGCGCCGCTCTTGGGTACCTCTGTGTCAGTCATCATGGGATGTGGAATGGGTGAGTGGAGCATAACCTCCAAGTTGAGGTGGCTCCTGGACCACGGAGCGCAATTATGAGCAGGAAGCCTCCATGTGCCATCAGCTGCCAGTTCTGAACACCTGGCCTGGGAAAGTGAGTCTGGGCAGGGCAGCAGCAGTGTCCCCTGCAAGTGGAGACAGGCCAGGTATCATCAGACAGTGGTCTATGAGAGATGGCAAGCACCCCCGCAGCATGGTAATCATCAGATTTCCTCAGTTACCCGTGGAACTCTGACTGCCACATACCTGTGTTGTCCCTGAGTAACTGGGCAACTTGCTCGTTAAACTGTAACTCACGGGGAAAGAGTTCTGGCCACTTGCTTCAGTAAAATGCAAGTTTATGGACTTTGTTCAGAGCCTGGAACTCGATATTTTAAAAATGCATTCTAAACATGTTGCAAATCTTCTATGTAGTAAGGAAAAGGCCTATTGAAAAGCAAGCAATTGAAAATGCAAGCGATGCCACTTTCAGGTTTGTGAAGGTGACAGCTTTTAAACGAATTGGCCAGCTTATAAAGACCAAAAAAAAGATAGAATGTGGAAAGCAAGACAGTTTTTCTCGTTTATCTCTGAATTATGAGCAAAAATTTCTGTCTCCCCAGGAAGCCCAGAAGCCACCCAGGAAGGCTCTCTGTGAATGAACACACAGCAGCCTTCTGCCCACTGCCTAGTGGCAGCAGCAGTATGTAAACTCCTGAGGAAGACTGGGGCTCCACAGGCTGCCACTGGCCTGACAAGGCAGCAGAGTGGCTGCCTGAGCCAAGGGGCAGCTCCTTGGTAGCTGGCAAGGCCACCTCGGGCCTGCCCCGTCAAATTAGTATTAGCCAGGGATTCGTGCTCCAGTTCTCAGTTACACGCTCAGCCAAGGATAATTTCCTTCCCACACAGTGAGGAGGAATAAACAATTTGCGTGAATCGTGCTCAGCTTTATGCAGATTCATCCTTGCCAACCCCAGAGCTGATCCACTGAAGTGTCCGGTTTGTGCCCCTGTCTGAGGTGCTCGAATAATAATCCACGATTCTTACGCGCAGAGAAGTCCAGTGCACCCTCTCTCTTTCTCGTTTCCTCTCTCTGTCTCTCTCTCCCCGTGCTCCTTCGACCTCTCAAGCCCCTTCTCCTAACTGCCTGTATCAGTATTAACCCAACCCTGTCTAGAAGAGAACAAGTTTCCCAAGGATCTAGATCAGGAGCACCTGGGCAGTGAGGCGTTCGATGCACATCAGCGTTCTGCAAGTGCGAATTGAGAACCCACTGGGACCCAGGCCCGAGAGTCATATGCAGGAGTTAGACAAGGACCCTCAGGGCTTCCCTGCTTCATGAAGACAAAGATACCAAAACAATTAGTGCACTAGTTTGCATCTCAGGTGTGTTAGAATTATAATTTATTTTTCTGTAAGTCAAGGTTATTTTACTTCTAGCCTTCACTTCGTCCCAGTGGCAGACACATACTTAACCTGGGGTTTGTTTCCCACTGTTTTCCCTGGAGTTGTGTCTCATTAACAGTCCAGGCAGGAAGAAAAGGGGTTGTGGTTTCCATTTAATCGCGGTGGCCGGGCACAGCATCCCTCAGCCCGTCTGGTCTTTGGGCTGTTGGGAGGAGGGGTGTGGGGTGGCAGTGGCACTTCTGAGAGAGGAATTCCGACACAGGGAAGATGGAGCTGGGGGCAGGCAGAGACTGTAGGCAGGAAGAGGAATTCAAGGGTTATTTTCAGTGTCCAGGGAAGAGACGATGAATTTGGTCCCGCGTGGGCAGTGGCGGTGGAAGTGGGGCGGGAGGAGAGGGAACGGAGAAGACAGTGTGTGTGGGGTCTGTGACTGATGCGATACAGGGCTGAGGAGCAGGGCAGCACTGCGGGGGACTCCCAGGTGTCGGCCTGGAGTGACTGGGTGGCAGGTGGTGGCACTCCCTCGCCAGCAGGCTGCATGAGGAGCAGGGGCCTGGCCGGGACGAGGGCCAGCTGAGGGCTGAGCAGATCACAGGCGCGGGCATCCTCAGAACACAGGTGATCATTCTTGCCATGTGCACGGAGGGCACCCGCAGGGAGAACTCAGAGCCCGAGAAGAAAAGAGAGCCGAGGACAGAGGCCTGTTGAACATCAATATGGAAGAGGCAGACAGAGAAGGGGCAATGGTGAGGAGGTGAGAATGGGGTGAGCACAGAGACTGCCAGATGCATAAAAGGGAGAGCTTCCAGAAGGATGTCCTCCAGCAGGATCACTTGCTGCAGGGGGGCCGGGTGGAACGATGACAGAATAAGAAGCCTTTGGATTAGGCACTGAACCCCCTGCTATGGGATAGTCCCTGCCACCATCACAAATGGCTAAAGAACCAGTGAAAAGTATTTATAGCTAACATATATGTTTCTTTTCATCACATTTACCATGTGAAGCGTGCTAGTAAGCGGAAGGGAAAAGGAAAACCAAATGGCTAGTGAGGTCAAAATGGGGTCTTCGCCCTCAGAAGCTAGTTACCTACACAGAGGTGATTTCTCTCTGTACCTGGAATTCAAACATAAGCTATAAGGATCCCTCTAGAGGGAAAGTGAGTGCCTAGGACTGGCAGGACCTTCAGCAGGAGAGGGGGCCACGCTGACAACACGTGGCGTACTTGGCTGTGACTGAAAAGCACATTCACGTAAGAATTGTGCACATTCCTTGGTCTTTGGGCAAAAAAGAAAATTCCTAAGAAGGACCACTCTGTTGAGAAATATCCACTTTGTATGATCTCAGAAAGAGTTAAAATGCTCGATCCTGAGAAGCCTCTGTGCCATGGAATGTTTAATTCCCATCACTGGCCAATGGTTAAAGCAGGTTACTAAAGACCCTGGCGGACCACAGGCACAAGTAACTAGGAGTGGTAGTTTAAGAGGAATAAAACCTCAACTTCCTACCATGGCTTACAAGTCCCTGTGTTTGTTGTTGTTGTTATTGTTTGTTTGTTTGTTTTTTGAGACAGGGTCTCACTCTGTCACCTGGGCTAAAATGCAGTGGCATCATCACAGCTCACTGCAACCTCAGACTCCTGGGCTGAAGTGATCCTCCTACTTCAGCCTCCTGCAAAGCTGGGAGTACAGGTGCAGCCCACCACCTCCAGCCAATTTTTCTATTTTTTGTAGAGGGGGGGGGTCTTGCTCTTATTCAGGCTGGTCTTGAACTCCTGGCCTTGAGAAATCCTCCTGCCTTGGCCTCTCAAAGTGCTAGGATTACAGGCATGAGCCACCACACCCAGCCTACAAGTGCCTGCATTTCTAACCCACCCTATTCACTCTCATCTTTCTCACTCTCAATGAGCACGTTACACTGAGCCTCTTGTAGTTCCCTGAACACTCAGGCGCCCTCCCCTCCCACCCTTTGCATAGGCTTTCCCCCATACCTACAATGTTCTCACAGGATTCAGCTTCAACAGCCCTTCCCTGGGGGCCTTCACTGACCCCTCAATCTCAATCATGTCCCTCATCATTATCTCTTTGGGCCCATTCTTCTTCTCCTTCACTGCATGTGCCACGATTTGTATTAATAACTATATATTTGTGTGTGTGTGTGTGTGTGTGTGTGTGTGTGTGTGTGTGTGTGTTGCCATCTGTAGCCTCCACTAGTCTAAGATCTCCAGGGAGCAGAACAACGTTTGGTCCTTTTCCTGCCGTGCTGCAGTACCCAGCTGAGTCTCATGCACATATTATATCCTCATTTCAATCCTGTTGAATAAATGAACCCACTGGAACAAGAAGCCCTTAAAGGAAAAGAGTAAATGAATAAGAGTTCCAGAAGCTGGGACCCTTTAGGGAGAAGCAGGCGGAACATACCCAGTACTGGAAGGTGGATGAAGATGGGAAGTGAAGGTGACCAATGAGCTGAGTTTATGTCACTGCTTTCCCGAAAGCTATCCAATGATGCAGGCTTGGTTGGGCTGCTCATCAAACCCACAGTGTGGCAGCACACACACAAACCCAACATCTGGTGTGAGGTTCCCCCAAAAGCAAATCCTGAGGGAAGCATTAGGGTGCAAGTAGTTTTGGGGAGAGCTGATCCAGGGAGGCACAGCATGGGGTGGGGAAGTGAGTCTGGAAGCCAGCATGGGGTGTTCTAATGAGAGGGTCATCACCGTGGGTCACTGGGGCTCAGGCCTGCTAGGAACTCTCTGGGAAACAGTGGGGAGCCCACCTCAACGTTGCCCCACAAAGGAGCGAGAGGACAGGTGTTTATTCACCAGCTCCTCTCCAGCACTGGTTGAGGACCACTGCTCTCAGGAGCATTCACTCCCTGGTGCAAAGCTAGGCATTAGTGTGCTTCTGCAGCCTGAGGACCCCACAGGCAAAAGACACAAGAAGTCACTGGAGTTTACAGGACCTGTGTACAGGGATGCACAAGGGAGAGACATGGAGATGCAAGGGGCTGCTGACAGAGCTTACTACACGCGAACATGCACACACCCACACACATGTACAGAAAAGGTACAAATACACCACGAGAGGGAAGGATTGGCCTTGTATCATGGTCATGAACTGAACTCACTTACTAGATACCCAGATGATTTGAAATTGAAAAGAAAGAAAAATAGTCCTTTTATTAAAAAGGCAGAGACGATTTTGCAAAAGGAGATTAGCCTCAGAGAACATTAGAAGGTAAAATGAAAAATCCACAATCACAATGATAGGAACCTGGGCTGGTCCAGTACCAAGTGGCAGAGAAGGAGCTGAGGAGAAATGCGGGGAAAGTGATGGAGAACAGCTAGCTGGGAAGAAGCAACAGAGAGAACTGAATCTGATTTGAGCCCGTGAATACTGAACACACACTGACCAGGCTTGGCAGAGGCACCAGAGCATTGGTGTGATGGGACGCCAGGAGGCATGGTTGTGGAATAGATGGCATCCCAAAATCCTTTGCAAAACAACCTATGATTACATGCCCAAGACTGCCAGTTGCAAGATGGCAGAGTAAAGAAGTTTCTGACGCCCTTTTCTCTTGGAAATCCCTCAGAACAAGGAGACAGAAACACAGAACACAAACTCCATTTCTGACAGAACTCGGGGGCATTTGTAAAACTGAGCCACAGCATATGAGGGAGAGTTGCCAAACACAGAGAAAATAGAGTTCTGGAAGACACAAAAAGCACAAAGTAAGTGATGAACCCTGAGGGGCAAAATTAACAATCCTATTTTTGGATCAGGACGAGGTATGTGAGCTGGCTGAGGGAACTGCCCTGGATTCTACAGAATGACAGTGATGGGCCAAATACCCTAAAGTAGAAATTATATGGATAACATTCTCTGATTACGACACAATTGAACCAGACATGGATGACAAAGGCTTTGTAAAAACCACATGTCAGACTCTATGAGCCACAGCTAAAGAGTTCTCAGAGCAAAATTCATAATCTTAAGCATGCATTATGAATAAGAAAGAATAGAAATGAATTACACATACATTCTCAAGGAGTTATTAAAAAAACAAAAAATAAGACTATTAAAGCAGAATGAAATAATAAAGTCAGAAATCAATGAATTATAAAATAGGAAAATAATAAAACTTAAAAAAGACACATAGATAAGAGAAAGAGACAGACGTATGTTCTTTGGGAAGGAAAAAGACATCAATAAAATAGAAAATCATAAGCTAAATTAAGGGATAAAGATGTAAAACACAAAAAATGAAAATGCGAAAATATGTTGATATATAGTGCATATTAAAGGAATCACAAGAGACTATTTTGATCAATTCTACTCAAATAATTTGAAAGCCCGAGTGGAGAATTGTTCAATAAGACATAAGTTATCAAAAGTGAATCCTGAGAGACAATTTAATCAAACCAACTACTGTCAAGAAAAAAAAAAAAAGCCTAGAAAAAAATTGTCAAATAGCTACTTATCACAAAAACACCAAGTCCAGATGGCTTCACAGGGAAAACCTACCAAAACTTTGAGGAATAGCAAAGCCAATGCTATTTAAATTGGTGCAGAACATAGAAAAAGAATGAAAATTCCAAATACTTGGTATGAAGTCACCACAACACTGATACCAACAAAGATAACACACGAAAAAGAAAACCACAGACTGATCTCACTTAGGAATGTTGACACGAAATACCTAACATAGAAATGTTAGCAAATAGAGTCCAGCAACCAGCCAGAGAACTAGCATAACATGAGTAATTGGAGTTCATGCCAAGAGAAAAAAAAATAGCTCAATATTATCTCAATATCATAAAACGTATACATATAATTAATCATATTAATTAGTTAAATTGAAAAATCATAAGGTATCTACAGAGATGCTGAAAAATGATCAGATAAAAAAAATGATTAGTTCAAGTGACCAATTTTCCCAGTTTGTCTGAGACTGAAGAGTTTCCCAGAATATGGGACCTTCAGTGCTAAAATCAGAAAGTCCCAGGCAAAAGGGACAAGTTGGTTGCACTAATTCCGACAGAAATAGATAAATACTTATTTATCAATAGAGGTAGAAGCAACTGTGGCTGTGCACAGACATACATTTCAATCAAAACAGCAGCATCAGAGAAACGCTACAAATATTATCAATAAAGTCAGGAGCAAGTCAGTGACATCCACTGACACATTATCTTAACATTGTTATGGTGGTACCAGTCAATACAATGATCTAAGAGAATAAAATTAAAGGTATAAAAAAATTAGAATAATAGATAATGTGATCGTATACCGGGAAAGTCTAAGCGAATCAACTAATTTCAAACAACGAAAAACAAGTAAGGTGGCTGGGTGTATAATAACAAAACAAAAAATCGGCATCATCCCTATAGGGAGACAGCAAGCTGTTAGAAAATATCATAGAAGATATCCTTGATGAGAGCAACAAAAATATAAAATATCTAGAAATAAATTTGGATGGGATTGATTTAAATTAATGAGCCATACAAGATATATGAAGAAAACTTGAACTGAGGTAAGTACGGAAAAGAAAAGTTGAAGAAATTAATATGCATACTCCGTCCTCGTATGGGAAGACTGTCAATTCTCCCAAAGTAATCTATATATGTAATGTGAGAAGAATAAAAATACCAACAGGATATTCTTTTTGGAACTTAAGAAACTGAATTTTGAAATGTTTTTTGAGAAGCTGGAGACTGAGACTTTGCGCTGTACAACACAGTAGACCTTCCAAAAAGCAACTGTCACTCATGGCCCCCAAAGCTCCCTACTACGCCACCCTGCTTTCCCTTCCTTTTCCTTTTCCCCTTTTCCTACCCCACTCTCCTCACACCTGCTGGTGTTTCTCCTCTTCCTAGGCGACCCCTCTCAATCATATCCTTTTCCTCTTAAGTAATTTGACCTGTTTTCACATTCCATTCCTCATTTTTCCAGCATGTTCCCTGATCACAGCAGAAGGCACAGAGCCAGCTGAGCAACCAAAGCTCTTTCCTCCCTAGAATGGAGCAGGGAGATGAAGAAGAAAGAGAGAGAGAAAGTAGGAACAGGGGGAAACAGAGAGCTGCAAATGCCCACCCCCAACATTTTAACTGCTACACGATGCTTTAATAACACTTTCATACACAATAGGTATTAATTTTTAATAGCTTTGAAAATAGCAAGCACTGTAATAGCCACAACTTTAATAAGACAGTCAACAGAAAATAATAATCACGTGTGTAGAAATGTGCATAGGAAGTTCAAAACTCACACACCAAGATGTGCATAAACTATAACTTAATTTTTTCTGTGATTGAACTATGTGGTCATTCTATTCAGTTTTCAGTTTTTTCTCAGGCCTCATATTTTTACATCTTCCCTTTTATCTTTCTTTGCAAAATTGCAAACAGTATCTAAAAAATTGCCCATCTCTAGAGTATGTGCCATCTGTAGGTTAATTATTTCCAGTGAGTGAGAATCGCCACATTCCAAACCTCCACACTCTTTCACTTGTCACTGTATCAGTCAGGGTTTGCTAGGTTATGCTGTGGTAAGAAATAATGTCAAAATCTTTGTGGCTTCAAACAATAAAGTTCATTTTTCACACATAATTGTTCAATGTGGGCTGGCCAGGGCTTTGCACATTGTAATTATTCAGGAACCCAGGGGGACAGAGCTGCCATTTTGACCCTCATTTCCACAATCATAGAGGCAGGGGAACATGAACTTGGCAACTCACACTCTGGCTCTTCAAGCTTCTGCCCAGAAGTGACACATGTCACATCCACTCACTACACTGGCCAAAGCAAATCACATGGCACGCCCAGATACAACAGACTGGGAACGTGTGCTGGTCCCAGAGGAGGGGCACTGAATGTTTCCGAGCAGTAATACAGTCTACCAAAATCTTTCGTTGCTGAGGCTACAGCAGATGAAAAGCCTGACTGAGTTCTGCAAGGGAACATTGCTAAGCGGCCCACCAGAGTGAACCCAGGACCCTGGCTGCATTTGCTCTTGATTTGCAACCAGGTGGAAGTGAGTAGGGAAATTCGTTCTAGCTGGAAACTTACGACCTCTCGGGACGGAAGTGAGACAGTGGCAAATATGTGAGAAGAGTTCAATATTTCAGGCAAAACTCAAACAGATGCTTTATTTTGTTGTGAAAAGACCATATTTGGGGAGGAAGAAAGAAGCAAATGAATACATTGTGTCTCTACGTTTCTCAAACTTCCAAATATAAATGAATGGGCCAAGGCTAAATATCTCAAAAATGTCCTGACTGCAGATGCACAAGTATCCATACTCATGTTATTCATTTGGTCCAGTCAAATTATAAAAATTATTATGGCCCTGGAAGCTTAGCTTTTTATTTTAAAACTCTAACCTACTGATACTGACCCATTCCCATTTTCACTATTCTGTTCAAAATTAATTTTCAAGAAACCATCTCCCCCAACCTTCCATTTTGAAACTTCATCTGCTCTGCTCATTGTCCTCTGGGTTTACATATATTTTATTCTGTATCTCTATATTGTGTTCTCAGTTTCTTATATTCTTTATTACATGCTTGCACATAAAATAATTTGCTTTTCTCCTAATTGAGTTTACTGCATTAAATGCGTGTGTGTGTATGCACACAGAGATATAAAAAGATAAGGAGAGAAAGAGAGTAGGAGACAGGTAGATGCAAGTTAAATAAATGTTTATATCCTTTTGACCACAAGTAGACACCCCAATTCAAACTGAATTAAATAATGAGGAAATTTATCATAATCATATATAACTATATACTTATTATAACCATATTACTATACGTGATAGCTAATCATAACTGTGTAACTATACAGACCTTTATACAGTCCAGAGGTAGGATGAGCTTCAAAGTCAGTGTAATCAGAGGTGCAAGAACGTCCTTAGGAAGGCAGATGCTTTCCCTCTGTCCACTGGGTCTTTCTGCACTTGGCACCAACCTTGGGCTAACGAGAAGATAGCTGCCTTCTCTCCTTATAACTAGGTAAGGATCTGGGGAATGGTGAAATTGTTCCAGGGAAATCTCTATCACATTTCCCCTCACGCTTCCCTGGCCACAGTCATCCATTCCTGAATCAACAATGGGCAAAGGCGAGAGAATTACCACCATCAGCCTGGCATGAATGTGGACATCCAACTGCATTGTCCACCACAACGTGCACCTGGGAATGAGATTCTGCTTCAGATCACTTTCCCTTTCCTTCCTGTGTCTCAGTTTTTTCATCTATAAAACAAGGGGCCAAACTGGATGGTTTCTAAGTTTCGTTCTGCTTCTAACATTCAATGACTCGTGAGTCTTTAGGAGAAAGAATGTGAGACACAAATAACATAATCTCTCTAACCTTCAAATCTACCATCTGTAAAATGGGAGAATAATACCTCATAGTTGTTGGGAGGATCGATTGAAGTAATGCCATGAAGGATCAAGCACTATGGCTACCACACTGTAGTTACTCCATGAATGACATAATGGGGATGTTTATTATTTTATTTGTTATGCAGAGAAAATGCTATTCCTAAGAAAACTCAAGAACTAATAGAGAGGGAACAAGGAGTTGCTTTTTTCAAAGAAAAGCAAATAAGATAAATCTCTCTGAGGTTGTTTTGTTTTGTTTTGTTCCGTTTTGTTTTGTTCCGTGTTGCTTTGTATTAGCCCTTTAACTTAATTCTTTTAAAATCATCTTTCAAACTGAAAATAGTTTCATGATTTTCAAGACATATTTCCAGAAGGGAAAATACATTAGGATAGCTATGCCCTTGTCACCATTAACTGTTATTTGCATTCAAAGAAGAAAACATGTCATTTACATTCCAGATACTGAGTATATAATTTATCTTTCTAAGGCCACAGATATGTTTCCTTACTGTTCAGTTCTACTTTGCCTATATTTCACAAAGCACTGGTGCATAAAATTATTAATATTTAAACAATTGATTTTCAACTCTGTTTTCGCTACCATCTTTGGGCTGGGATGCAATAGCCAATGCTTCCACTAAGTAAAATAATTCACTATACGCATGGTATGCTCTAGAAAAGAAGTCTTTTCCTCTCCACATGTGGGACATGAGGAATGTTTTACTCAAGAGTAGGAAGCAATCACATTTATGAACTCCTTTAGGAACACACCTTCATTTTAGTAAGAACAATTTGTAGAGCATTACAGAGTCAACTCCTTTTGAAAAGAACTACCACAAAAATACAAATGTCAAATTATTTCTGATTGACCCGAAACAAAATTAATAGACCAATTCACCAATTGAAAGATACTTGACTCATTTAGGCTGTGAAAACTTTAGTGAATTTCAAAAGCAGGAAACTAAGTCTTCTCTGTCAGAAGATTCTACGATCACCTTCCTCAACCCCAGTGGATTTAAATAATTCAAAATAATTCATGTCAGACTTTCATGGTTAGTGCAGAATGGTGCAGATCCTAAGTATGAGGGGATTCTAAGTGTGAGTTTAAAGAAAAGGTATTTGCTAATGGCTGGGGTCATAAATATAGTTTCCAAATGAACTGCCAGGTTGTTGTCTATCCTGAGAACTGAAACCAACAAACTTTTCTGACCTGTGCTAAACAATTCTGGGACCAAACATTCCTTCTTTTTCCTTACTAACTTCATTGAGGAATATTTATACACAACCATAGTTTTTTCCTCAGGGCTAAACAATACTGGGATTAGGCAAAAAATAATTTAGCCACTTGATCCAGGAAATACTTGTACCTAAGAGACAAGAATGTGAAAAAATGAAACAGTTTTCTTTTGAAAACTAACGGCCGGCTCATCAATATACGCACCTCAAGACCCTCACCTCTATGTTATGTAAAATATTATGTCATAAACTGCCCAATACCAATTTGTTCTTTGCCTTGAAGACTCACCTTAGCATCATCCATCCCAGGTTCTAAACACAATGAATACCCTCCCTAACTTCCCCCTTTTGAGCTTTTACTAAGACTCTGTCAACGTAGTGTTCTCCCGAAGTGCAGTAAGTCTAATAAACTTAGCTTTGTGTGATCAACAGGCTTTTCTTTTGGGGACATTGACCACTAACAATCCTTTCCTACAGAAAAAGCTCTCTCAGAAGATACCACAGAACTGGATAAAGCATTTCCAATCCTTCTTCCCGATAAATCCTGGCTTCCTGGTCAATCATAATTAACAAATAGTTATTGTTTTCTACACGCAGGGCTCTACATCAGAGATTGTGTCAAATATAGCACATGTCCCTGTGAGCCTGCAGAGTAGCCTTGGAGACAGACAAGAGGCCTGAGAGATACACAAGGTGCTGGAACAACCTGCTTACACTCCCCACCCCCCACCAAAGCCTGCCAAGATATCCCCCCTCAGCTCTGCTCCAGGCCCCTCTACTGAAACCAAAGCACGACTGTTTATAATCCATGAATATATTTGATGAGTTTACTTCCCATTTAAACTGCAGGAGACAATAAGAGATGTTTGAAAGAAAATCCAATTAAGTATTCAAAGGATTACAAGAGCCAGGAGAGACCCAAATAGCTATTCCTTTGTCACTAACCTTGGTCTTTCCTTGTTGCCATTTAAATTCTGTCCAATCACATGCAAAAGCTATTTATTCACTTGGATGCTTATTTTCTCAAATGCCAAGGCAGCATCAAAGACTTTCCATGTGGCATGAAGAGTTCCTTTTGAATATATCTTCTGTATTTTTTTTCTGAAAAAGCAACTAACAATTAAAAATCTCCACAATTTCATGAGTGTGAAATACAAAATGTCAAAAGCACACCCAGAGACACTTCCAGACTCTCTATTCCTCGAAGCCTGTAACTGAAAGGACACAGCAACTTAGTGAAACCAAACACAGCAGCAGAGTGTGAAGAATCACCCCACCCAGTGCTGCTCCCCAAGGCACCACCCACCATCACCACCAAGTACCTTCCTCCTGTTGCCTCACCTTTGTTGCTTTGTACTATTTAGCACTTAGATTTGGAGACAACCCCTTGGATTTGAATTCTTGGCTTAGCCCTGCCACTTACCAATAATGAGAATTTGGACAGATTATGTAACTCCTCTTTGCTTCAGTTTCCTCGTCTATAATAATGTGGCTACTAATACTGATTATTTTGTATATTATTATTAACAATAATTTAATAATGTATGTACAGTGTTTATGCTAGTCAAAATGTGCTCATTTATGCTTCAGTAATAAATAACCCCCAAATCTCAATGGTTTACCCCAACAAAAGTTTGTATGTCTTATTCATTCTGTATGTCCAGTTTGGAGTATTAGCTTCTCAATACATGCTTACACAATGAGAAAAGAACATGGCAAAAGTCACATGGTTTTTAAAGATTTCATCTGGAAATGATTCATATCAGTTACACTAATGGCTTATTGGTCAAAGCAATAGCCGTACCTGCTTTCATAGGGGGTGGAGAAATACAATCCTATCCTGTCTCTGGAAGGATAGAGAAACTACCATGTTTCTGAATAGTCCTAATGGCTACCAAGGCGTTAGAACATAGGGTTAACTGTTATTATTATTGTGGTTATTGTTACCAACAACATTATCAGGGAATGTCAGAGCTAGAAAGGACCATGGGAGTTCCACTGCATCCCATTTGTTTATTCACTCAATATTTATATTCATAATTATTCAATATTTATTGAGGGCTATTATATAACAAAGAATTTGTCTGGTTTTTGTCCTAGGTTCCTAGGAGCTTCTGAACCCTTGCAATTTCTCAAGTGATAGGAGTGTGTTTGCTATTCATGGTGGGCCCCCAGATAGTTTCTGGACAGGGAATGACTATGACAGAAAGACCAACCACGTGATTGGCAGCATGGGATTTTTGAGCCCCATAATATCAGCCTAACCTCTAGGGAGAGGAGAGGGACTAGAGATTGAGTTCAACTTCATAGGCAATGATTCAATCAATCATGTGTATGTAATGAGACTTTAATTAAAAACTGTGGACTCAAAGCTCAAGTAATCTTTTCTGGTTGCTAAATACATCAACAGGTCATGAGAGTGACCACTCTGATTCAACAGGGAGATGACATGCAAGCTCTATGTTTAGGACCCTTCCAGATTTGGTTCTATAGGTCTCTTTTTTTGAATGGTCCTGATTTGTATCCTTTATAATAAAACTATAATCATAAATGTAGCATTCTCCTGATTTTTCTTAGTCATTCCAGCAAATTATCAAACATGACGAAGTAGTAGGAACCCCCAAATTTTTAGCCAGCTGGTGAGGAACATGGGTGGTCAGGGAACCCTGAGTTGTGGCTGATGTTGAAGTGAGAATAGTCTTGTTAGAAACTGTGCCCTTAACTTGTGAAGTCTGTGCTAATTCCAGGTACTTAGCATCAGAATTGCATTGCAAGGGCCTAATACACACCATGCATTAGAGATATAGGGGTTAATAAAATAAGTACAGCTTCTGCCCCCATAGACCTTATAGTCAAGAGGAGGAGAGACATGTTAAAAACACACATTTATCAGAAAAGTCCCAAAACAACAAATGTTGGTGTGGATGCAGAGAGATAGGAACACTCATACACTGCTGGTGGGATTGCAAACTAGTACATGGAAAGTAATATGGAGATACCTCAAAGAACTACAAGTAGAACTACCATTTGATCCAGCAATCCCATTACTGGGCATCTACCCAAAGGAAAAAAAGACATTCTATAAAAAAGACATATGCACTTGAATGTTTATAGCAGCATAGTTCACAATTGCAAAGATATAGAAACAACCCAAGTGCCCGTCAATATATGAGTGGATTAATAAAATTTGGTGTATGTATACCATGGAGTTCTACTCAGCTACAAAAAACAGTGGTGATCTAGCACCTCTTGTATTATCCTGGATAAAGCTGGAGCCCATTCTACTAAGTGAAGTATCCCAAGAATGGAAAAACAAGCACCACATGTACACACCATCAAATTGGTATTAACTGATCAATACTTATGTGCACATAGAGTAGTAACATTCATCGAGTGTTGGGCAGGTGAGAGGGGGAGGAGGGGATGGACACATTTACACCTGATGGGTGCAGTGCGCACTGTCTGGAGGATGGACAGGCTTGAAGCTCTGACTCGGGTGGGGCAAAGGCAATATATGTAACCTAAACATTTGTACCCCTATAATATGCTGAAATAAAAAATTTAAAAAATAAATAAAAACAAACAAACAAAAAAGATCTAATAGAAATATCACTGTAAGCTGAGCACTTTTAATAAAAAGAGGCAAGCACTGTGAGAAAGAATAGCTGGCTATAACTAGTAGACTTGGGACTAAATTTTGCCCAAAGATGTGATTTGTTTGACCTAAAATTATATTACTTGCCAACCTTTAAGAATCAGAAGATTTAGCACAAAGTTTTAGATTTCTGGCTTCTCTTAAAAAGTGTGAGATTTGGCAAATCAAGATCTTCAAGTGCTCCCTGGCAGCCTCCGCTTTAGAGAAGCACAGATTCCCTGGTCACCACAGCTCACATCTAGCCACCTTCCCTAACGTAGGCCACCTGCTGTCACGGGCTTTTGAGTTGGTTGCCCCTATTCTGAAGCAAGCTATTCATTTAAAAACAAAAAAAAACTGGGAAACCGGGGCCCACAAAGAGGCAGTGACTCGCACACATTTAAAGAGCTAGTGTGTGGTAAAGTGAAGATCAGAATACAGGTCCCTTAAGGCCCAATCCAGAAGCTTCCTCCACCACACAAAGCCACAGTCCAGCTTACATGGGGCCCCCTCTTCCTCTCACAGGAGCAGACAACTTTCTTTTTTTTGTTTGTTTCAAAATATTATGGGGGTACAAACATTGAGGTTACATATATTGCCTTTGCACCACCCAAGTCAGAGCTACAAGTGTGCCCATCCCTAGACAGTGCGTACGTACCACACCCATTAGGTGTGAATTTACCCATCCCCTCTTCTCCCACCACCTGAGACATCTCACAACGGGACTTCAGTCCTTGCCGAGCATTCTCTACCCGAGTCTGCTGACCTTTGTCAATGCCCCAAGGTGTAGATCTTTTCAATCCTTCTGACCACCCTAATGTACCTCCCCTTAGGTCGTGCTTTTACACATTCAGTCACTCATTTAGAACTTGTATGTGCTGGTCAGGGTAAGGGAGTAACAAGGTCCAGCATTACTTTCCTTCAATAAACAACTAGAAAACTGGAAAAAAAATATAGGGCATAAGTATATTCAGATATTGGACAAAAGGCAGTTCAGGACTATAATCTCTGGAAGAAAGGAAATAAATGAGGAATAATCTATGACTGCCTCATCTTTCCACCCAGAGGCAATTTCTAAACTATAGTGCAGGGAGAAGGAACTGAAATAGTTTTGCTGAGTTGATAAAGCAAATGTCAGAGTTTTGGAAGGTGGAAAAAGGTAGAATTTTCAGTGAAAAGTACCCAAAGAGGAAGCTACACCGAAAAGAAATTCCAGAAAAATACAAAGAATTATCTTGAGTCTCTGGCTGAGCACTAAACTGGGCATGGAGTAGAAAATCTCATGAGACCAGACACAGAGAAACCTTTGAGGAAAGAGAAATAACTGGGGAGCAGAAAGAGGAGTGGCTCTTAGATTCGCATGGCACCCGGGACTTCTTAGACTCCCCAGTACCCAGTGTGGAGAGACTTCATTGAATATACAGGGATTAAGTGAAAAACCTAGAGGAACCGCAATGCCTTAGCAGTGGGGTTAATTGAACCCTAGAGTTCTCAGCTGGATGGTGACTGGGCAAAGTTTGCTCATATTTTTGGCTGTCACAACTGGGGAGTTACTACTAGCAGCTAGTGGATAAAGGTCAGAGATTCTGTTAAACATTCTACAATATACACAGTTTCCCAAAGCAAAGAAGTATCTGGCCAAAAGGTAAATAATGTTGAGGTTAAGAAACCTCCACCTACAATAAAGTGACAATAAAACACCCTGAAGGAACTTTAAGAGTCCTCCAAAGGTTCAAACTAATCTGCAAGAAACTTAACCACTTGCCAGAACAATGTCCAACGTTCTTTAAAGAGCACATAAAGTCCAGTATTCAACAAATTAAAATTTACAATATTTGTCATTTAATCAAAAAATTATTAGACATATGAAGAAGTAGAAAAATGTGGTCCATAACCAGGAGAAAAATCTGTCAAAAGAAATAGACTAAGAAATGAAAGATATGATGAAATTACAAAGACATTAAAACAGTTATAAACACACTCTATGTTCCAGACACTGTACTAGGCCCTGGTGCTACAGTAGTGAACTCAACAAAGACAGCCTCATGGAGCTTACACTCCAGTAGGAAACACAGACATTCAACAAATAAACATGCAAATAGATATATAATTGAAAATCATGTTAAATGCTATTAACAGGAACAACAACAAAATGGTGCTATGGGAAATAATAACAGAGGGAAAATTCTTTCACACAGATATTCAGGCATAGAGATGAAATTAAGCCAAGACCTAACGGATAAACAAGAACTAGCCAGCTGAGCAGCTGTGAGGACAGCCTCTCTGGCAGAAAGAATAGCATGTGGAAAGTCCATGAGACAGGAAAGAGCTTAGTAGGTTCAAGAAATTAAAAGAAGGGCAGTGCTGAGGGAATATAATGAATAAGCAGGGGAAAAGCAAATGATGAGGAGGACGGAGGATGTGTGAGGAAAACACGAGATGATCACCTGGTAACCCCTGGAATATAATTTGCATTTTCTTCTAGTACAATAGGAAACCATTGGGACAATTATTCACTTTGTTGGCTACACTGGAATCACCCGGAACCTTTGAAAAATACTGATGCTTGTGTCCCAAACACAGAAATTCTGAACTGATAATGGGGTGTGGCCAGAACATTAGGAATTTTTAAAACCCCCACCAGGAGATAATTCTTACGGGAAGATAGGATTGAGAATCACTACACTGGAGGGTTTTAAACAGGAGAGTGATATTATTTGATTTTCAAGCTTCTGTAACCCTAACACTATACTAATTATAAACTTGGTTACCATGTCCCCTTCCTTCTAGGAAACCAGGCTCACTTGAAACTCTTACCATAAATGACATCAGAGGGATCATAATGAATTCTGTTACTGAGAACAATGACACCCACAGTATCCAGAGAAATGTGCCAGTTTTACCCTTCAAGTTCAAAACACCTGTTGTGGCCTAAATTGAATCAATCTGGAATAGCAAACGCCAAGTGATTCGTATTCAGCTCATCCTACCCACATACGTGGGCAGAATGAGGTTGGTGTCCAATTTTCTGTACTCATGTAGCCCATGTACTCACCCTGTTTCAGGCTGAGGAAAAAATCCAGCCCCATAAATTTGCTGTTTGCTCTTCCCATGGGTCCCTGTCTCTTCAACCCTTTTCTCCATCACCATCCTCATCAGTGTCCCACCTCCTCTTCTTCTCCAGCTTCAGCTTCAGTGGTCAGCCATTTATTTCTAACACCGGAGTACTCAGAGAAAACTTTTGATCCACCCAGGTGAACTAAGGGGGAAAGAAAGCAGTGGACAAAAGAAAGCAGCTATCAGTGATTGATTTGTTGATTCAAGGCCAGTGATGCTCAAAATGTCATCCCCAGACCAGGAGCATCAGCATCGCCTGAGAAATGAGAAATGCAAAGTCTTGGCCACCAACCCAGACATACTGAATCAGTCTGAAGCACAGCAATCTGTGTTTAAACAAGTTGTCCAGTGATTCTGATGCACACGAACAGTGCTTTGGAAACCACTGTTCAAGACAATCACATATATTAGCCCATGAAGAGTGATCACTTCTTAGCATAATGTCTGTGCATTATTATACCATGAGAATCTCTATATCTTCCCAGTTCTTTTCTTATTTTAATTTGGGTTTTTTGTTGTTTGTGTTGTTGTTTTGAGACAGGGTCTTGCTCTGCTGCCCAAGCTGGAGTGCAGTGGTGAGATCACTGCTCACTGCAACCTCCAACGCCTGGGCTCAAGCTATCCTCCTGGATCAGCTTCCTGAGTAGCTGGGACTACAGGGCACACCACCATGCCCAAATAATTTATGTATTTATTATTTTGAAGAGATGGGGTCTCACTACATTGCCCAGGTTGGTCTCAAACTCCTGGCCTCAAGCGATCCTCCCACCTTGGCCTCCCAAAGTGCTTGGACTATAGGCATGAGCAACAATGCCCAGCCTCTTCTCAGCTTTGAGTTGCACTGTGAAAGACCCCTTTCCATTATCTTAATCTGGCTTATCCTAACCCCAAATAGGTGTGACTATGTAGCCTGACTGAGATAAGGGATAAATGGGGAGGAAAAAAAAAATAACATCCTGCTACACCGCATGTGATAAATTAAAAAGACATTATGGGCAAAGGCTGTTATTACAAAACAAAATTATCCTGGGAAAACACTGCATTGTTAACCCCTGTCCCTTCTGAAGTATCATCTCTGTAATTAAATATGAAGAAAAAAGCATTGACTAGCTGAATACTTGCGCTATTATTACAAATCTCTTAGAAAAAGGCCATATATGCCCGAGTGTGCACCTTACAGCATTTTTTGTAATTAAGATTTTATTTCATCTTGTTATTGCAAAAGTTGTTCAAAAAAAAATTTTTGTGTATGTATATTTCCCAGAGAGATGAATCCTATCTTGTCATTTTTAATGATGCTTCAACTCCAACAAGTTGGTTTAGAGGAAGGAAGTAATATGAACAACAAAGCCAATAATCTTAATTGCTTCTTCCAATTCCAAGGTCAAGGAGACTTACTTAAACAGGTAAGGATTGATGTTTAGACAGACCTGGCCTGGTAAAAGGCCATAGATTCCATGGGGTCCCACCGCTGCATGAGTTTTATCCATCATGAAAGCCACATAGTCTCCACTACAGAGGGCCCAAATCCTTGCATCCCCAGGCCCAGCAATGACAAGAATATAATCCTAGAAAAGCCATTATCTGTATTTTTGTTTGTTTGCTTCTTACTAAGATCATACTCTGTGCATGTGTGCATATACATATGCATATATGTTAGGATTAAGATCATAACATATATGATGTTATATATCTGTTGACCCTAAGATATTAACTTTTATATGTATACATATCTAATAGATATATGACTTATTCTAGGCCATTAAATACTCTTTAAAAGCATAATTTTTGATGAGGAAAAGCTATCCATTCTATGATATAATTTTTTAAGCCATTCCTATTATTTGACAGGTTGTTTTCAATTCTTTCACAATCATAAATAATGTAGCAATAGACATCCCTGTTCACAAATCTTTGTCCACACCTTTGATTATTTTCTTGGGATAATTTGTTAGAGAATAAATAATTGGGTGAAAGAGGAGAAACATTTATTGAAGCCTTTTCTTCTCATTGCCAAAATGCTTACCAGAAAGTTTGTACTATTGTTTCTTCCAACAGGAGTGAGAGTATTACTCTCTCACTGACGCAAGAAAATCTGGCCTAAAAACAATAAACTTGACATTGAAATATCAGAGCAGTAACTTCTCAACTTGGATGACTTTGCCCACAGGGGACACTTGGCAATGCCTGGAGACATTTTTGGTGGTCACATCCGGTAGGTAGAGACCAAGGATGCTGTTAAACATCAGCCCCCAAAAAAGCATATGAATAAGTAAATATACAGTGTTTTAGTTAGTGATAAGTTCTATGGAAAAAAAAATCAAGCAGGGCACAGAGGAAAGAGAGTCCTTAGAGGGGAAGAAGAACAAGATCTTATTTGTCCTATAAGGATGCTGTATTTGTCCTATTGTAATATAAGGATTTTGGCTTTTACTCTGGGGGAATTCAGAAGCCACTGGAGGATTTTGAGCAAAGCAGTGGCATATTCTAATATGTGTTTTCAAAAGACACCATATGGCTAGTGTGTTGAGAATAGACTTTTAAGGGTAAAAAGTGGAAGCAGGTAACAGAGAAACTAGAAACAAGGCTAGTAGGAATCTGCAGGCCATTATAAAGATTTTTGGATTTTACTCTGAGGGAGATGGAAAAACCTCAGAGAGTTTTAAACAAAGGCGTAATATGATCAGACTCAGATTTTAAGGGAACACTCTGGCTGTTGTGTGGAAAACATACTGTGTAGGAATGAGAGGCAGATGCAGAAACAATAGAGGAAAACAGTCTTTTCATGCTCGCAGGATAATTCTAGCTTCTTTCTTCATCCATTATTGTCCAGCCCATTCTTAAATGGTACGGATAGACCAGTAAGGAAATAACATTGCTTTTCTTTCTCTTGGCAAGCAAGTATTAGTTAAAAGGCTTTCAAAATAAATTAAGTTGGTAAATTTCCTGTTTGTTTCATCTTGGCTTCATAGGACCACCTGGAAGTTTCTTTTGTACCAGGGAGGATTGAGTTACCCGACCCTGGGACTTTAGGGAAGAGTTAAATCTCACAGCCAGAGTTGCTATCAGATTCTAAAGTCTTCCATAACCATTCTTGGGGATGATTTGTTAGCCTTGCTGACTGGAGCAATCTATACTTGAGCCTTTTTAAAGGAGCAAAACCGTGAAAGTGCTCCCAGCTATCATTGGTTCCTTTTTCATGAATCCTTTTCAACAGTGTCAGGCTCTGTTCATTAATGTCTGATCCTGATAGGTCACCCAGAAGAAAGGAATTATATTCTCCTCTAGACGGACACCTTGATGTGATTCAAAGGTTCAGGGTTTCTGAAATAAGGAGAGAAGCCAAACCACAAAAGCCTTCATCAATTCTATTTCACAGAAGATTGGGACCCGTGATCAAGCTGAGCATCACGTTCCTTAATGATTCCTTTCAAGGACTTAAAAAAGATTTTCTTTGGCTTAACAGCTGACTTTGAGAAATGAAGACCAAGTCTATTCTTTTACTACCTTGCAGATTTTGACTTCGTGGTTATCAACATAATGGGAGCTGTACTTGGTTGGCAGTAATTGATGATGGAGTCTTACGGACACACAAGCGGTTGTCGTAACTTGGGAGCAAGGCACAGTGGGAATATCCACAGGAGCACAAAGCAGCTGAGGCAAAGACCTGACACTTGAAACACACACCAGGCAGGTACTGAGGGAAGTGGTCTGAATTCAGGACAAGCCCCAGACTTGGGTGGAGATGGTGAGTCCAAGGAAGAGAAGTGGGAGGCAGTAGGCACCTAGGTAGACACCCAGGCTTATGTACTAGTCAGCACAGAAAGCGGATGGGAAAGCTACGTCTTAAGGCAACACACGTTACCCAAGTATCATCTCCAGGAGTCTCGCATCCTAGTCCTGGTTGTCAACAACGCAGCCGTGACTGGAACACTAGACTGCACAGTTATTGAAAGAGGAGTGTTTCCAATATACTATAGTTTCTCAATGACTTTCCATTGAATCAGAGATTGCTTGCATGAATAGACGAATGGGTGAATCTAGGTGGATGACTAAATTTTAAGCAACCAGATGGAAGAGCAGAAGCTACTGGCATGTTTCCTTGTTGGTTCATCTCTAAACCTATATTCAGGGATCATCTGTGTACCTGATTTTGACTTACTGGGAAAGGCCAAGGAAGTTGTTCCGTTTCAGGGTCTGGTCTTACTGCTCCATTCAGTAAGATCCCATCAAACAAAAACAAGCTTTCAGTGGATTCAGGGGCTTCTTTTACTTTTATTCAAGTGTGATATAATTTTCTTTTAATGCTTTTAGAGTCACTAATGGAGATTTATAGAAGAAAGAAGCAGAGAAAATTCTAAAACTATGGGGAAGATGCTGAACCAACAGAATTACTGGGCGAGGGGGTGGTAGGTGAGTACTAGAATGAAAATACAATGGAGAAGAGAGAGTCCCAGAGTCTGCTTTGGGCGATAGCTCTCTACCTCCACCACAAAACAGATCGGGTTTGCTTTCCACCAGCCATTCCACTTGTTCTACCTTCCTAAATCACGCTGCTGAACAAGGGCAAGAGGCAAGTCATCTGACCAGAGATAACTCTAGTCAGAAGGTCACTTCCACAGATATGATGATACGTATTTGCTAGTTCCTGCTCTGGATTTTTTTGCACATTCTTACTGAGCCTATCTCTGAGCCTACTAGGCTATATGTTGTGCCCTGAACAAGCCCTATAACTTCCCATCTAATTTTCTTTGCCAATGTGATTGCCCCTACCTGACCAGGCCTTCTCACCTTCTTGGCCACCTTCTCACCAGCCACCAGAGGCTCTGGCTGTGTCTTGAAACCTGCCCCCAATACACCCTCTGCCACCACGGTGCCTCTCAGGGGCACCTGGTCCTTCCCTTGGACCACAATTGGCTCTTTCCTTAAGGTCTGATCTTAAAACTCCTAGTCTTTGCTAGCTACTAGCACGCCACCTGATCCCTCTAAGACTCAATTTATTACCTGTGAAACAGGAATGCCACCTGTATTGCTTCTCTCAGAACGCTGTGCTAAAACGAGGGATAGGTGTGGAAACACCATGCAAACTATGCGGTGCTTTGCAATTGAGATGAGAACTGTTCTAGATAAGAACTTTTAAATGTCCTAAACTCTGAAAAGCTGATGATACTCCCCCAATGTAAAACAATAAAACCATAAAAATAGTTAAGCATGATATAAATTGTAAGGGTGAATACAGTAGAAGGATGACTACTTCAATGCTTAATCTTTTTGAAAAATCAAATTCTGGTTTTTTTGCCTTTTCAGCTTGTTCTGTATCTTGGTTTTACTGTTTCCTAAGTGTAATGATTTTACAGTTCTGCATTTTAAGCCATTTACTAGAGTGGAGGTTCCTTGAAGCCTCTGTCTCAGCTACAAAATAGCCAGTGCTTGGTAACTGTTTGTTTGCTCAATTAAATTCCTCCTCTTGACACTTTACAGAAATGTGTCTTTTATGTGAGCAGGAAGATCCACAAATAATAAGAAGCATAAATGGCTCTGAGCAGTCATACCTCGATCACTCAGCAGGATATTATTAAAAGCTATATATAAATAATTCAGAACTTGGAACAGTGGCATATTATTTTTAAAATGGGAAAAGCAGTCCATGTCCTTCAAAAATGGGATGGGGTGAGGGGGATTTAAAAATGAGACCATCATGGTAAGGAGTTATTGAAACCTAACTGGGGAAGGGGAGGGGTGAAGAAAGAAACTCTTAAGCAAATTCTTGAAAATAGCAAGTTATAAGAAGTCATAGTTGGAATTACAGTTGAAATGGATCTTGGCTGATATTTCACCTCACCCACCCATCCACCCAAATACAAGCTCTTATCCATATTCAACAAAGGATCATAGCGCCAGCGCGTGAGCACTACTGTCCCCAGGAGGGCACCTCGCTTGCTTGCTTGCTTCTGCCGGCCTCCGTGATTTCCGTCTATGCTGATCTTCATTCCTGGAGAGAAGGTTATGACGCGGCACTTTTTGTGGCTATATTCTGTCCCAGAAATCCATGGCATTTTGCTTTTCATGGGGATATACATGAACATCCTTAGTGCCCTCATTTCTTTCACTTACTCTCTTTCAATTTCCTTCTGCCTCTGGTCCTCCATCATCAGTATTTTATCCACCCAATATGGTCCTTTTTACCGTTTTTTTCTCTATGCTGCTCAGGCTTTTAACAAAATGCATTCTCCTGGGGAGTCACACACTCAAGAGACTCATACTCATCTGTTACGAACTTCCCACAGCCACTGTGACAAGGATAAATGCATTTGTTTTTTAAAAATAACATGAGAATCTACTTCCAACCAAAGCATTACATCAGGAAAAAAACATTATTGCACTTATTTTAACTTTTCATTTGCATATTCTCTTCAATTTTCTATTGGGGGCAGAAATTAGTAAGCATCGTAGTTATAAAATGGTCTTTGCCATCAGAGAAAACGTCACTACCTACCAGCTGTGGACCTTGGGGAAGCCACTTCACTGTCTCAAGCTTTAGTTTCCTCTTCTGTAAAATGGGAATAACAATGAGATAACATAGAAATAGCACTTAGCCTGGTGCCACGCCATTTCCAACTTCCCTGCTCCTCTAAGGCTGTTTTCCTTCATTTCCAAAATAAACTATGTGTACTTGAATCCTTGTCTCTGGATATGCTTCTGGTGTGAAGAGAAGAAGACATTAACAAAACAGCTTGGAGCGGAGCTTTGTAGCAATTGCTTGAATGTTCTTCCTTGGTTTTTTTCAGTGTAGAGTGAGTAGTAATTGAGGAGTTGGCTCCAGGTCAAAATCCCATGTGCAATCTTTCAATTTTACCTGACGGGCCTCATGAAGGAAAGCTACCCTCCCCACCACGCCAGACTTTGGGGCTCCATCTGGGGGATTTATAGTCAAGGACTGGGGCAGGCCACGGTCTTACCATTCCGAGGCCTCCTTATCAGGGGGTCCCTCCAGCGAGGCCTTTCTCAGGCACCTCTGCCAAGACCACTTTATCTGGCAGGCTTCGAAGACACTTTTCTGACTTAATGTTTTGCACTTTTCCACGTGTAGCCCTTCCCTCTCTCCTTTCCTACCTACCCACCACGCCCCAAAGCAGCAGCAGGCTTTTGCTCACAGCTCCCAATGAGATAACGGTGACACGATCCCCAGGTTGCATAATCCACCTAACCCTGCTGCCTGCGAGACTCAGAAACAGAGCACTGAGAGGTCTGGAGTGTTTTCTGGTGTAGGCCCTCGTTTACCATTGCAGTAAGTGATTAAAGGCTTGACGGGTACCATCATGTTGACGTCTTGTTTTAATTGACCACCTCAACACCTGGCAGTTCAGCTCTTTCTAGCTCAAAGCTTGATCAAGATCATTGACCTAGAAAAAGGTCATAATAGAACTGTTTGTGGTCTAACAAAGGCACTCCTCTTTTATTGAGAGCTGGTCACCACAGATTAATTTGCATGAACTCTTTGTCTTGTGGAAACAAAGAGAAACAGATCCTGACCACTGCTCCTGGAAATCTGAAGTGAAGTAAGCCTGTCAGGATGGATCAGAGTGGTCCTGCAAGTACAAATGGCCACCAGTACCCCAAAAGGGACCTTGACAGGAGTAGAGGGTGTGGGGGGTCTGGGAGTCTAGGCCGGTGATCCAAGCTGAAACACGAGTCGAAGGGTCTTGGGAGAGGGATGAATCTAGAATAGCACACAGCCAACATTGCAAGTCCCTCAGGACCCAGCCAGATGGCAGAGTGGCATGCTTTGGAGAGCGATGGCTGAGCATGCACGAACTGGGAGACCCGGAACCTTGGAGCCCAAGCAGACATTGGTACTGCCACTGGGCAGAGTTTTACTGAGCATGGGCGCCACCCCAGCAGCAGGAACACATGCATCGGATTGTGCAGGATTAGTGTTGAACAACTGAAGCAAAAGTGCTAATGGCTGATACAACTCTCCAGTTCTTTGTGTGTGTCTATTTGCAAGCATGCAGACGCACATAAACGCATATGTATGTATGTGTAAGTCTTCCGTTTTCATCACCAAACTCTGAGTGATAGAGCAAACCTGCTGAGTCTAAAGACCGTGCCCTCTCTGTTCTGTACACTGCTTTCCAGGAAAGACAACTTTTTTACTGAGTTTTAGGACACAGCTAGGTTTGGCCCAATTAACTACACAACCAAAGATGATGGGCTTTTTTTTTCTTTATTATATTATTTATTCAGCTTTTTCCTTAGACAAACATAGTATATCTTCATCATACAGATTCAACAGAAAACAAGAAGAATATAATAAAAGTCATTGATAATCGTACTATGCACAGATAACCACTGTTACCATTTTTATGAAATTACGTTCAGTATTTTCCTTTCTACTATAAAATTCAGGTTACAATATACACATAAAATTGTAACCTGCTGTATCATAGTCCCAGCAGGAACACAAGTATCCTTAAACTAAGATGGATTAAGATTAGCTTAATAAAGGGCATTTGCATAGGTATGGGCAAGGCCCAGGAAACCACAGGGGATAGTGGTAGGGGAGGCCCCAGGCAAATGACAGCAAGAAGCCCTTATCCCTGGGCTGGAAGGGATAGGTTGGGGTGAGATTAACAGAACATCAAGGTGGAGAGGGCAAATTGGAAAGATGCTCAAGAGAAGAGCTGAGATTTTCAGTCCAGAAACAGAACTGTCTTGTGGCAATCACATGGGAAGGCAGCTAGTGGCATGAAGTCCTAACTCCCCTTCCTCCCTCCCTGCGGTCTCCTGCCATGTTCCAAAGTGATGAGCCTGACCAGAACCCAGAGGGCAAGGGAGCCAGCGACACAGACCAGGGTTGGCAAACCTTTTCTGTAAAGGACCAGAAAACAAATAGTTTAGGAGTATGGGCCATATAGTCTCTGTCACAAATACTCAAATCTGCTGGTATAGCATGAAAACAGCCAGAGATGATACTTACATGGATGTGCCTGGCTTTGAATGGGTCAGAGTTGGCCAGCAGGCCATAGTTTGCCACCCTCTGGTGTAGACCATATGGGTCAGCCTCCCAGGCCACAAAGCAAGGTAGAAAACGTGCAGAATAGATCTAGAGGAGTTAATGAAAGACACCCAGCAACTTGCTTTATTAGTCTAACACTGCAGTCCCCAACCCCCATCCCCAGCCCCCAGGCCCTGGCTCCAGGAATCTGGCCGCACAGCAGGAGGTGACAAACAAGTGAAGCCCCATCTGCACCCACAGCCACTCCCCATGCTCTGTCACCTCCCATGGCCCGCCCCCCGGGGTGGTATCAGACCCTCATAGCAGCAAGAACCCCACTGCAAACTGCACATGCCAGGGATCCAGGTTGCTCACTCCCCATGAGACTCCAACACCTGATGATCTGAGGTGGCAATGCCTGCCCACTGCCCCCCGCCCCCGGCGCCCCCACACGCACAAATGTCTGTGGGAAAACTGTCTTCCACAAAACTGGTCCCTGGTGTCAAAAAGGTTGGAGACCACTGGTCTAACATGTTGTAAACATATCCCACATAGAAATCATCATTAACCTTGTGATAACTTTATTGGAAACGGGCAAACAGTTCAGTGGATATTACAGAAGTAGAATCTACAGTGTTAAATACACATAAAGTATAAATGTATAATATAAATATATATAAGGAAATTTGTATGTCATATATATTATATATATAAGGAACTTACTTCACTGATCCTATTCTTTATATTTTACTTATCTGTTTATATCTCATAATGTTACAAGAAGGTTTTAAGGAGGCTTAAATTTGCAGTATGAGTTGAAATTAAATATGTAATAAATGAATGAACTTGCAGGAATTTACCCTGTAGACACAATCATTTATGTGTACAGAACTTTACATATTGAATAAGAGTTCAAATCAAATTAAAAATAAATGAATGAACTTCTACGAATTTACCCTGCAGATACAAGTATGTATGTGCACAAGACGTATATAAAGGATATTCATTTCATCACTACTTTTAAAGGCAAAAAAAATGGAAATGATATAAATCAATTGGGAGATGATTAAATACATTAAAGTATATCCATAGAAGTGATCTTCTCAGTCATTATAAAGAACTCTACAAGAAGGTGTATGGAATGAGCTCCAAGATGTGGTGTTCAATGAGAAACAAAATACAAAATTATAAAGAATATGCCATTATCTGTATTATAAAGATATGTATCTATATGTATGTATATTTTTTAAGACATTGTTGATGGATAGACAAGAAATTGAAAATCATAGTTGTCCCCAGGAAGGGGAACTGAGTGACTCAGGGATAGAGTAGCAGGGAAACCACTTTTAGCTGTAAATACTTTTGTCCACTGT
>NW_012148075.1:317804-334187 GCF_000956105.1 Propithecus coquereli
TCGGGACCTCTCTTCTTCCAGTTCTCCTCCGCAATGTCTTCCCGTGGAGTCTCCTGTAGTTTCAGGCACCCTTCCTTCCGACCCTCACCCGATCTATGTTTCTCTGCTCGTTTCTCTGCTCGTTTATTTTTTCTCTCTTTCTTCTAAAATTCGTCTTTTTTGCAGAGACCTTCTGACTGGCGGCTTGTCTCATCCGCCATCCTGTCCACTGTTAATTTTGTTCCATATACCTATTACCTATTCAAAATAATTGGTTCATACATTTAAATTTTTAAGATGTTTGAGATCATGCACTGGCACATATGTGCAGTATGTACTGGTTGTATTAACTCCCCTGCTCATCATCTAGTCTGAGGCACCTTAATCATCCAGACATTCTAGAGCGTCACATCGGTCCCCTACAATGATGATGTCTTGCCAACTGAACCTGGAAAATAAAGATTGCTTTCTACTCAGGAAGTTCCTAAGTATGACACAGGCCTGCCAGTGGATAAAAGATAAACCCCATTGACCTAGGGGCCTATTTCTTAAGTGACATTCCTTAGGATGCAGTGGTATGAAACATGGTGGCATGTTTCCTTTAAAGTGAAAGATAAATCACTACACTTTGTGCAACCATTAAGGAGACAAAATAATTGTTGGGCCTCTTTAAATTTTAGAAGCAATGTATAGCAGATTCCATTTATCGAATAACACATAAAGTTGCCAATATTTATTGGGGCCCAGAGCAAGAGAAGGCTATAAAGTAAGTCCAGGCTGCAGTGCAAACTGTTTTGCCACTCGGGCTTCATGGTCCGGCAGTTACAATGGTACCCAGAGTGCTATGGCAAATAGGGACACTTAATGGAACTTGTGGCAAATGCCAATAGGAGAATTCAAGGGCATACCCATAGAATTGGGAATACTTCCATGCCTCCTTCAGTCAGTGATTATTCTGATTTTGAGAAATAGCTTTTGGCTCACTACTATGCCCTAGTAGAGACTGAACATCTAACCAGGAGGTATCAAGGGACCATGTTGTCTGACCTCCCCACCATCAACTTCCCATCATTATCTGAGCCCCATCCATAAAGTTGGGTGTACGCAACAGCACTCCATCTTCAAATGAAGATGGTTTTTCCAAGATCAGGCTCAGCCAGGTCCTGAACGCACAAGTTTCATTGGCTCACAGTCCCATAGTAACCTCTCTTGCTGCACTGACATTTATCTTTAATCCATACCTACAGCTTCATGGAGGTTTCCTGTGACCATTTGACTAAGGAAAAAAAACTCAGGTCAGGTTTACAGATGGTCTATATAATATTCTGGCACAAGCCAGAAGGAAACGTGACTAACTCATTCTCAAATGTCTGTGAAAAATATTGAGGAATCCTTCCCTGGGCAAAACTTTAAGTAGCACGTTTGATTATCCACTTTGCCTGGACAGAGATTTGGTGAAAGAGATGGATCTATCCCGATTCTTGAGCAATAGCTAATGGTTTAGCCACATGGACCAGGAATTGCAAAATAACAACCTGGAGCATTTATGACAAAAGGTTTGAGGGAGAGATCCTAGCACATACATTCCAGCAAATATTGCACAAGCAGCATCAAAGATCCCACAAGTAAGGGGGATGTCAGTGGGAATGGTGGAATAAAGACCTCTGAAGATCTGCTTCTCCTTAAAAGCTATAAGAACACTAGCAAACCGCAAAAATCAACTTTTTCAGAACTCTGGAAATTAACCAAAGGCGTATAGGAATCCAAGGAATGTTTACTCAAGAAAAGAGCTGAATCTCAGTAAGTACAGCCAGCTTTGTAGTATTTGAACTCTCCCTATTTTTATCCTGCACTCCCAGCTCCACAGTAGCCTTGAATACCAGTGGTCTGTAATCAGGTGAAAACTAGCAGCCTAGCAGTTACTGGAGGAAGAAGACAGACAGGAATCTCCCCAAAATCACCATTCGAGAGATTTGTCATTATTTGACCTCTCTGGAAGTTCCCTGGAAACTGTCACTAGCAGGTCTTTCTGTGACCTGACTCAGAGCTCATTCAGTGTGAACCTTTTTCTTGAGGATGTTTGTCAAAAACAATCAGCATCAATTGTTTCATATCACAGCTGCTTAAGGTGGCAATAACATTGGGGCAATCAACAAACTGACCAAGAAACTTAAAAGGAAATGCAAAGTCCCTAAGAAGCTTTGAAAAGCTCTGACATAGTCCCAGAAATCTAGAAGGCCATTTGTATGTGCAAGGCTATGCACATGCCCAGGACTGCACACACAGCCAGAGAAAAACTCTGAGAAGGTCCTAAGCTCTCACCTCTGGCTAACCTTGAAGTTCTGTTCAAGCATGAAGTAAATGCTTAGGCAAAGTTCAACTGCCTGCTTGATCACTGAAGGCATGCATGCCCTAGTATGCATGCCCAGGCTCTCTGCAAAGCCTGGGACAACTACTGGTTCAAAGCATTGAAGGAAGTCTCTGTGACATCATTAGCTAAACATCTAAGCTAACTGAGCAGAGACTTCAGTGGCCGCATACAGCAAAGAATGCAGACTTTACCAAACTGGTTCAGGAAAATCACTAAATAAACAAATAGCTTCCACAACAACAGCAACAACTACAGACACTGGGAAAGATGGGTATCTGATTTCCAGAGTTGACACACAAAATTGAAAACATCCAGTTTCAACAATAACAAAAACATTACAAAATAGGCAAGAAGATAGGAAAGTGTGATCTAATATGGGAAGAAAATTTAAAAGTCAATTAAAAAAAAAGTTCCTGAGGAAACCCAGACATTGTACTTACTAGACAAAGATTTTAAATCAGCTTTTAAAGATATGTGCAAAGAACTAAAGGAAAGTATGAGAATAATGTCTCACTAAACAGAGAATATAAATAGAAACAAAAATTATTAAAAATAACCTAATAGAAATTCTGGAGTCAAAAAATTCTATAAAAGAAAAAGAAGAAAGGAAGGAAGGAAAGTCACTTCCCCGCTCCCTCACCCAATTCCTTCAACCATAGGCCAAATAAACCACTTGCACCTAAATCCTTGTTTCAGGGCCTGCTTTTGTAGGATTTCAACCTAAGACCATTTTGATTGATTGGTTTTGGGAGAACTTACATCCTTTATAATATCTAGTATTCCCAAAACAGAACTTTTAAGAAATAACATTCTCAATTCTTGTGAGTTCCAAGATAAATGTTTCCAGACCAAGTACTCTTAGTCTGGCCCCTTTTCCCTATCTGTCTGCAGCAATGCTTAGGGAGACTTGAGGTTTATTCTGCTGTGACCTGCACAAATATATTCCCCCAATATCAAACCACACCCCATTGTATAGTCTCCTAGGAACACCAAGGGACAATTTAGTTTTTATGAAAAGGCACTGAAATAGGTAAGGACAGTAAATTAAAATAACTTCTCCAAATCCCTATTTCTAGACTGAAAGTTCCCTCCCTGTTGGATTTACTTTCCCATTTTACTTTCCCTAGCCATGTTGTCCAATATAGAACACCAGAAGTTATAAGATCCAATGACAATATAATAATACTTTATAATATAAGGTCAACAGTGTGATAATGCTCCAATTTGGATATAACCATTTTCCATTATTAAATTCTCAAAATTAAATTAAAGTCCAAAGAACTTAAATACAAAATTCTTCAGCAAAATTTCAAAGGAATTAAAATCCCCAAATCAAATTCCCCAAGGTTATTTTTCTGCTTAGTCTCAGTCAGAAGTTCGAGGCAGGGTTTCTTCAGCAGCTTCAGCCTGGGTTGTTCTCCACTGGAATGGGAGCAGCTCCTACCAGACTCCAAAATTTCATTACAGAACCAGAACCAAATTTTTAAATTTTATTTTAGAGAAGAGTCTGGCCATGTTGCCCAGGCTGGCCTCGAACTCCTGGGATCAAGTGATACTCTGCCTCAGCATCCCGAGTACTACAAGCATGTGCCACCTTGCCCAGTTTCAGAACACAAATGTTGTGTGCACCTCTACTTTAAAAAATCCCAAGGACTAATTGAGTATGAGTATCTCAGCATCAGTCACATATCCCCAAATTTAGAAAACACAAGCAAACCCTCCATTCTAGAGAAATTATACTATCCACAATGATGACATTCCCAGAAGTCAGTATTTAGTCTAATCTTTACTACCTTAATAAAAAAAATCCATAGCACAACCTCAGTGTCATCTGAGGATAAGGTAGCTTGGGAAAAAACCCTCTTGGTCTCAGCCTTGCTTGAATGAGAGTTATTCTATACCAGTTGTCCAGAATCCACGACTTGTGATCCTATAGCCAAGTGGGCAAAATCACTGGAAACTGTCACTAGCAGGTCTTTCTGTGACCTGACTCAGAGCTCATTCAGTGTGAACAATCTTTTTCTTGAGGATGTTTGTCGAAAACAATCAGCAGCAATTGTTTGAATCACTAATTGTTTAAATCATTAATCAAGAGGTTAATTGGGGCACTATATTTGTCTAGGAGAAAAAGAATGTATACAAGCTCCTGGACACTCCCAAACACCAGTTCTTACTAAAGGTGACTCATTTTCTCTTCTTGTATATTCAAAACCTCATCTTTTACGTTCCCTCCAAACCTTTTGTCCTTGGCACCCCAGCAACACATTGAGAATGGGTTCTTGGTAAGGGCATCACTTCTACTTTTTTTTGTAATCAGCCATTTACAATTCATGCCACAGATTTCCTGTTATGGAAATGCGTAGGCCCATGAAACCTGCTCTCTGGGGCAGTTTCACCCTTGAGAAAATGAGTATATAAGTGAACAATGGCTAGACAATAAACAACAATAGAATTTTGACCCATAATTTCTGCAGCAACCAGTCAAGAATGATTAAGACTTGGTCAATGACTGGTAGCTTCCCAATCTTTGGGCCTGGGTTCCAACTCAGGACCAAGCAGAGAAAGCCCAATTTGGTCCCCAAAGCAAGCACATATGATGCTCCGCTTCTAGTTAGCCTACCTCCAGATTCCATGTGCCAACGGCCTCCAATCAGAGCACATCTGAAGCCTTCCCTATTTTTTCACTATAAAGCTCTCCCACCCCCTGTTTGCCTTGAGTTTTTGTCAAATGTAAGTGATGGTAGCTGAATCCCCTTTCTATATCAAACACTGAATAAATAGTCTCTGTGTGTCTCGTTTAGGAGGTCTCTGTTTATTTCCACAGCCTCATTGCCACAATGGCTTCTGCCAGTTTCATCTTCAGCATCTTCATGACGCCACTTAAGGATGGCTCCGAAGCCTGTGTTGAGGGTCCTAGTGAAAGCATTCCTGTGTTTTATGCTCCTGGAGAGCCCATCTTCTGTTTTTGAAAGTTCCAGGCCTTTGACATTTTCTCTTGGTCCATCTATTTTCTTTTTTTATTTTTTATTTTTTTTATTTCAGCATATTATGGGGCTACAAATGTTTAGGTTACATATATTGCCTTTGACCCACCCTAGTCAGAGCTTCAAGCATGTCCATCCCCCAGACGGTGCTCACTGCATTAGGTGTGTATATACCCATCCCCTGCTCCCCCCTCCCTACTACGTGACACACAATGAATGTTATTACTATATGTGCACTTACATGTTGATCAGTTAATACCAATTTGATGGTGAGTACATATGGTGCTTTTTTTCCATTCTTGGGATACTTCACTTAATAGAATGTGTTCCAGCTCTATCCAGGATAATACAAGAGGTGCTATATCACCATTGTTTCTTAAAGCTGAATAGTACTCCATGGTATACATATACCACATTTTATTAATCCACTCATGTATCGATGGACACTTGGGTTGTTTCCACATCTTTGCAATTGTGAATTGTGCTGCTATAAACATTCGGGTGCAGGTGTTTTTTTTATAGAGTGTCTTTTTTTCCTTTGGGTAGATGCCCGGTAACAGGATTGCTAGATCCAGTTCTACTCGTAGCTCTTTGAGGCATCTCCATATTACTCTCCACAGAGGTTGCACTAGTTTGCAGTCCCACCAGCAGTGTATGAGTGTTCCTATCTCTCCGCATCCATGCCAACATTTATTGTTTTGGGACTTTTTGATAAAGACCATTCTCACTGGATGTAAGTGATATCTCACTGTGGTTTTAACTTGCATTTCCCTGATGATTAGAGATGTTGAGCATTTTTTCATACGTTTGTTGGCCATTAGTCTATCTTCTTTTGAAAAGTTTCTGTTCATGTTCTTTGGCCACTTTTTGATGGCATTGTTTGATTTTTTTCTTGCTGATTTTCCTGAGTTCTATATAGATTCTATTTATCAGCCCTTTATCAAATGTGTAACATGAGAATATTTTCTCCCATTCTTTAGGCTGTCTGTTTGCTCTCGTGATAGTTCCTTGGCTGTACAGAAGCTTTTTAATTTGATCAGGTCCGATTTATTTATTATTGTTGTTGCTGTGATTGCCTTTGGGGTCTTCTTCATAAATTCTTTGCCTAGGCCAATGTCTAGAAGAGTTTTTTCAACATTTTCTTCTAGAATTCTTATAGTCTCATGCCTTTTCTGCATGAGTGTTCTCTTAGTCTGTTTTCCATTGCTTATAACAGAAAATCAGAAATGGGTTAATTTACTAAAAAACAGAATTTATTTCTTACAGTTCTGGAGGTTAGAAAGTCCAAAGTGGAGGAGTCATATCTGGTGAGGGCCTTCCTGTTGGTGGGGACTCTCTGCAGAGTTCCAAGGCAGCACAGAGCATTACATGATGAAGGGACTGAGTGTGCTACCTAAGGTCTCTCTTCCTCTTCTTCTAAAGCCACGAGTTTTCTACTCAAATGGTAACCCATTAATCCATTAACCTATTAATCCTGTAGCCCACAACCCTCAGGCAGCGGACTGGGTACTAGTCTGTGGCCTGTTAGGAACTGGGCCACGTAGCAGGAGGTGAGTGGTGGGTGGGTGAGCAAAGTTTCGTCTGTATTTACAGCCGCTCCCCATTGCTTACATCACCACCTAAGCTCTGCCTCCTGTTAGACCAGTGGTGGCATTAGTTTCAGGAAAACAAGCTCAGGGCTCCCAGTGATTCTTCACTGTGGTGAGTTGTATAATTATTTCATTATATATTACAATGTAATAATAATAGAAACAAAGTACACAATAAATATAATGCACTTGAATCATCCTGAAACCATCCCCTTTTCTCCCCAGATCATGGAAAAATTGTTTTCCATGAAACTGGACCCTGGTGCCAAAAAGGTTGGAGACCACTGCATTAATCCATTAATCCATGAATGGAGTACTCCATTCATGAAGGCAGAGTCCTCATGACCCAGTCACCTCTTAAAGGCT
Organism: Propithecus coquereli; assembly: GCF_000956105.1. Lineage (NCBI taxonomy): Eukaryota > Metazoa > Chordata > Mammalia > Primates > Indriidae > Propithecus > Propithecus coquereli. Next base: position 325,094 of record NW_012148075.1, read on the forward strand.
CCAGCTCTCAATACTGCCACATCGGGATTAAGTTTCAACATGAGTTTTGGAGGTGACAAACATTCGAATCATAGCAGGTGTGATAGGCTTCCGGTGTTGGGTCCCTCTGTTCCCATGTGACACCTCAGCTGCGATTTTAGCAGTGTATTCTGTTTCTTAGTGGACCCCATCATCCCCTACTGCCTGCTGGAATGGTACTTTCCTTCTGTTTGCTTTCCTACTGTTTTCCTGGCCCAGACATTTGTCTTTCTAACTTATTCCTCTAGATTTTTTCTTTTGGGGTTCTCCAGAGTATCTGATACCAAGTCAAGGAGTGAGGGGAGGAGTATGGAGTTCTGGTTAGTTGGGCCCTGTGTTGCTGGAGCATCTAACTTTAGATTATTTTTAGAATCAGCATTAGACCCCTTTAATCCCACATTATGTCCATGTGTTCATCCAACACATGGTTCAAGGAGTGCTACCTACGTGAACCAGGCCCTGTGCTGGCTCTGGGAATGAGTAGTTGAATAAGACAGGGTCACATTGGTTTTTCTCTCCCAGATTTCACCCTCTAAGGTATTAACTCCCTCATAGCTGTATTATGAGAGTGAAGGAGTTAATAGATGCAAAGTGCTTGGACAGTTCTTGGCATCTAGTGTGGATGTGCAGCGAGTGCTGTGTGATGGTGAGGCAGGGCCAGAGGATGGGGGTAGACAGACAGACTGGGGAGAACTAGACTCCAATGGGTTCCACATGTCATGCATGTTTTTATCATTAGAAAAGAGGGGTGAATGGAGAGTAGGAAGCAGGAGGGTGAGGGGCTCCTCCAAGTGTTCCCTAAAGACCCTTGTGCACGGCTGTGTGGAGCGCAGGTTTTGTGGGTTTTTGATGACGGAAGCTAGAGGGCTCCACACTAGCTCCAAAGCATACCATTTTCAAACAAATCTTATTTATCTTCCCTTCCCTGAGTTGTTTAATCCCACTCAGGAGGCATCATCTCATCAGATCAATATCCAACTTAAGACTGACCTCAATTTATTTTTATCTTGCTTGAATCTCTAGTAGTGTGTCTTATTTGCCCTGTACATTCCCTCAGGGGGACCCTAATTCCATAAATTTTCCTGGCAGGTTTCCTCTGGGCACAGGCAATTCCTGCTTCCCCGTCCATGATAACTGTAGCATTTTCCAATTTATGACTCAACACCTTTGGTATTTTATCCTGGCTTCTCAGGCTTCCCCATTCACATCTGTCCAAATATTGTACATGGCTGTATCAGTCCTCAAGGGGTGCTTACCCAATTGTTCTTATTAGGGAAGATCTATCTGCAAGTTCATAGAGCTATCCCTGCATAGTTTCCTAATTTCAGGAACACTCTGGGGAATTATTCTCGGCTCCTCCCTGAGATCAGTTCCCCTCCTGACCTTAGAGCAGTTGTATAGCAATTCCTTCAGCAGATCAGAGCAGTTAGATGGATGTGCATCTCCTGTCCAGTCTCAGATATATTTAATTTGGCCTCCAAGATCTTTTTCCCTTTCATATCTACCTAGACTATGCTAAGACTTCAGTCATTTTCCTAAAGAAATTTCTTCCTTCTCCCCCTTAATCAACTGTTTTCCTTTATTTTTCTTTCATGCGCCCACTTTCTCCTATTTTGATAGTAAGATCAACAAATAATTTAAATGAATTCAGTTCCTCCTTAATTTCCGGAGTAAACCTGATTACTAAATACAAAATATTATGAACACGGGCCTTTGTAATTATCTTTTCTTTTCATGTGCAATAATTGAGTTATTTCTTTTCTTCAACCCAAGAATATGTCCCATCTCTATGTAATAAAAACCCCTATTCAAGTTTATGGTATTCAGGGAAACCCATGACCCTTCTCTGTGTGACTCTAAGGGTCTGGGTTTCTGAAATCTAAACTGAGATCCAACCCCATTCAATTAACAGAACAGAGCCTCCCATATAAATTCCTGTCTCTGACCATACCCCTCAGGATAGAAAGAAACAGAAAGAAGTGACTTGAGGCCAACTCAGGGCTTGCCTGCATATCTTCAACTACATGCCAAATTTACAGAACAAAAGACTTGAGCTTAGTCCCAGTCCCACGAGTACACCCTGGAATTAAGTCTTGGCCAGGCCACTTCCATGGATCCACCATGCCTTGGGTGTATCCCATACACTTACCCCTGATCTGCTCTTGAGGAAGCACCAATCAAAGCCAGCACCATTAGGCCAGGTTTCCCTTCCGGAAACTTGGCTCTAGCAGCAGTCCACTCTGTAGTCCCATCTGCAGCAGTGTCACCTACCCACCCCTGCATTGGCTCCAGCTCAGGTTTTTGCCCCACCAGCTCTGCTCACTCTGGGTTCCAGTTCTACCATGAGGTAATGTGGTATGGTGGGAATGGATGGCATCACTACTAAAATTAGATGACTATTATTATATATAATTACATTATTACTATATATTATTTATAAAATAGTTATATATTTTAAAAATCAAATGTTTTATTGCATATAAGCACATTTACTTATTGCATAACATTATGATTTTTTATTTGCAATAAAACAAAAGTTCCATAATGATAAGAATAATGTCTTTCTTGGACCACTGTGTTCCTGTACCTAGAACAGTGCCTGGCCCATCATAGATGCTCATTAAATATTTATCGATGGAATAAATGGTTAAAAGCAGAGACTAGAGTCAGACTATTTGGGCTAAAATCTTAGTGCCATCATTTACTAGCTCTGTGACCTTAGATGAGTTAGTTGACCTTTGTAAGCCTGTTTTCTCTTCTGTAAAATGAGGATGACGGTAATGGGCACAAGCTGTGATGTGAAAGGTAAGAGAGCTCATCCATATGAAGAGCTTGGCACACAGTGCTCAGCCCAGAGTGAGGGCCAAGTTAGTGTTAGCCACTATTTTTCCAACTGCAGACTGGACAGCTCCTCCCAGATGCCCCACAGGAGCCCTTCAGATTCTACATGTCCAAAATCATATTCAGTATCTAACCATTCACCCATTATCCAAAGCTATAATGTGGGAATTACCCTCAATTCCTGTCTGTTCCTCATCCACAATCACATTAGACACCCAGACACATTGTTCCCAACACGTCTCAACCAACTACCTTCTCCCAGCCTAACATGCCAAATCCATCCTCTGTGTCCTCTGTCGTATGGAACAGCCATCCCTTTCCCATAGCCTTTGTCACATTGAATAGATGTTGACTTATTGATCTACTTCCCCTAGATGGCAAGCTCCCCAAAGCTCCCCAGTTTGCCTTGTTCCTCCTTAAAGAAACTAGCCCACCCTTAGTGGTCAGTAAATAACTCCTCAGAAAATCATACTGGAAATTAAAGGCTTTATATTAATAGCAGATACTGCAGGAGAACTGGCCTGACTTCCATTTTCAACCTCATTATCTTATGCCTGTCTCTTGTCGAAGCAATAAATGCCAAAAACTGGATTTCTCAGCCTCTCCTGCAGCTAGAGGTAGCCATGTGACATCGTTATGTCCTATGAAGCAAAAGTGGAAGTCCATCGCTGTCAACGCTTCCTTTCTTGCTTCTTCCTGTCTGAACCATGGATGAGGCCTGGGGTACAACAGCCATTAGGTGACCATGATGGGATAAATTGAGAATGAAACCAGCATGTTCAGGATGGCAGAGAAGTCACAAAGAGCCTGTGCCCTGATGGCATTGTTCACTCTAGGGCTGCATGGGAAAAATAAATCCTTATTTGTTTAAGCCAGTATTACTTGGGTTGCCTGTTGTGGCAACCAACTCTCTTAACTCCAATAGAAACACTTGTAGAATGAAGTTCCAACCAACACATGGCACAGAGAAAAGCTTGTATACTGGGAAAAAATTAGTTTTGTTTGACCTGTAAATAATCATTGTACTCTTACCTATTGCAGTAGACCCTGTGTCTGATCCATTTGCACATCCTTTACCAGGTGGTGCACCCCTCCCCCAGATGCTGCAAATGCTGCAGTTAATGGCTTACTGAGCAACATTTGCCAGAGACTTATACTTGGCTAAAGAGAGTTAGCTGGCCAGGAAATGCATAAAAGTTTGTACAACCAAGGGAAGTGGAGGACGGTGGCAAGTAACTGACTAATAAGGGGAAATAAATAAATAAATAAATAAAGCCCCTCCCCTTACTTCAAGGTGAGGCAACCAGTGGCACCATGCATGCTCCAGAGCCCACATGGATCCAAGCCAACCTGGACTGACACTACTGCCTCGCTGTACTCTTCCCCTTCCAATCCTGCTTCCCTTAGTCCCGAACAGGTTAGTCTCAAAGAGTTCTCCCTCAATAAGTCACATGTACCCAAATCTCTGTCTCAGGTTCTGCTTCTAGGGACCCCAAACTTAACACACTTACCTACAAATTGCCTGTTTTAAGAGTATCCTTTCCCGAAGGGAAGAGCAGCAATGCTAATGCCAACACCATGATCTGGACTCTTAAACTATTCACTGCTCTAGGATTATTCACAGTCCCACTGAAAATGCTTTTGTGTTCCTGCATGTCGTCACTGTATAGTAGTTAGGAGTTTCAGTGAGGCTCCATGGGCTGGTAGCACTAGCTTGGCTTAGAGGCTGAAATTGATGAATTTCTCACACCATCGAAGTTTAAGTCACTGGGTATCTCAGAGCAGAGCTAAGGGATTTTAAGATTAGGTTCCATTCTGTGAGCAAACTTGTAGGAAAATACTTATTTGGCTGATGTATAAGAAAAGGCATCTCTTTTGGTCCCCGAATTTCACCTGTGTGAAAATGAACTACCAAAGGATATGGAAAATTTCAGAGGACTCCAGGAAGTGTGAGTTTGGAGAAAACTCAGTGCAAGTCTTCAGATTTTAATGTTTTAAAAGAAGTCTACTTTCTTTTATAAATAATTATCCCATCAGGAGCAAGTAATTGTAGAAAAAATAAAACCTTAGCAAGTGGTATGACAAATACACTTCTTCAAGTGTACATGACAAGGGCCATGTTATATAAATTAAACATAGATTGGGCAATGTAAATATTAATTTTCAAAATTTCAGGAACTCAACAATAGGAAACAGAAAAATAGGAAAGTAAGGTTATAGAGGAAAGAATATGAATGAAAGAAATTAAGACACAAAACAATACCTGTATTTTAACTAATCAGAATAGGAACCAGAGAAAGCAGTGTGTGGAAGTCGCTATGGCTGTCTACCCAGGAGGAGAAATCAGGGGAAGCACATATTTGAGTTCGGAAACCTGAAAGAGAAAGCACCATTTTGGGGCCAGGAAAGTTTCCTAGAAGAGCCCCTTGGGCCCAGGGATATGCCTGGAAAATGGCCCGCCACATCCTTAATGTTCATATTCTAGAAAGCGGAGAATCACCACAAAGCGAAGGGAAGAAAAAGCTCATAGACATAGTTCTTTTCAGTGACCTGAAAAGAGCAGAATAAAAGTAAAAATAGAACTGTCCTGCCATATGTGTGAGTAGGTAAATAACAAAATTTTTTTTTAAAAAGAAGAGAAATAAACCTCATCTTTGAGTTCAACAAAACTGAATTCTGTGGTTTTTCTGCGTACTTGCAGTTTTGTAACCAAACATTTTCAACCCTGAGATTTCTCATCCTATAACTAACCAGTATAACGTTGTGGTTAAAAACACAAATTCTGGTTTAGACTGCCTGCGTCAAGTCCAAGTTCTGCTACTAATTAATTGTTTGAAGTAAAATGATTTAATCTCTCCTAACTCAGTTTCCTCATCTATAAATGAGAATATTTTTAATCCCCATCTCATAAGGGATATTGGGAGGATGGTATCTGACTCATGGTGAGTTTCCAGTTACATATTAGGCATTAGTATCACATGAGACATGACTCCACCAGGTAGCAGAAGGCACACAACAGGATTGAAGAGCTGTCCTTTGGTTCCAGGGTTGGCACTTAAGAAAAACAAGAACTTATTCTCTCAAGTGGTGGCAAGGAAGGCAAAGCACCTTCTGTGAGTGGCCTCTGAAGTTTACCGTGGATTAGATCATGAGCTATAAACTGGTTAGCTCAATTAATTCATTGTACCCATGAAGCCCAGGCTCAGATCTAATTTGTTTATGAGAGTTTATTTTCCTTATTTCTCTGAGGCCACAGACTACATCCAATTCCTGATCAGCTATTGCGCACATGGCTATATTTAGTCTAAGGGAACTGATCATTCAATAACCTTCATTACCTAAAGAAAAATTCAGAAAGTCATCAGTCTCCAACTATTTACTTGGAAATGCAACTCACATTTACTTTTGCCCCTAGTAAGTGTCAGGCATGTAGCAAGCATCAGGCATAACACTACATGAACACAAGCTCATTTAATTCTCATATTGACCCTATGATGCAATTAGCTTCATTTTAATGTCTTTTCTAACTATAAACATGAACAAATGACCATGGTAGTAAAACTGACACAGTGGCACTTCTGCTGCATTCTTTTGGTTAGAGCCTAGATTCAAAGAAAGGGGACTACACAAAAGCACGAATACTTATTTCACTTGTTTAGGAAGCAAGGTGCATTGGAAACCACTAAATAACAGAACTACCACACCCTATCTCTGTGGTACTTAGTGCAAGTTCTCCAGAGAATTAAATCAGCCCAGATCTTGGACCCAGGGTCCATCCCAGTCCCAATCAGTTGTAGCCAGAGAGGGAAAGGGCCTCAAAAGCCATTCTTTCATCTAGAGCTATGTGGAGCAGGGAGGAATGAGTCTTAGAAACAAAGAACATAAGTTCCTCCAGTTTTGTTCTTAAGATTGCCTTCAGTATGGCATCAGTTTTCTCTTGCTGCTTGTAACAATTTATCACAAATTTAACAGAATAAACATCATGAATCTACTGTCTCACAGTTCTGTACATCAGAGGTCTGGATAGGCTCAGCTGGTTTCTCTGCTCTGGGTCTCACAAGACTAAAACCAAAATATCAGGCAGCCTGGGCTTTTATCTGAAGCTTCACAGGAGAATCTTCCTTTAAGCTCATTCAGGTTGTTGACTAAATTCAGTTCTTTGTAGCTATAAGGCTGAGTTCTCCATTTATTTTCTACCTGTCCTCTGGAAGCCTCTGACAGCTCTAAGACCACCTGCATTCTTTGTCATGTTGCCCCTTCCATCTTCAAAGCAACAATGACACACTGTATACTTAGCATACTTCAAATTTCTCTGGCTTCTTTGCTGTATCTCTTTAGTCTCCAAAGAAAGCGCTCTGCTTTTAATGGCTCATATGATTAGATTGGGCCTAACCAGGTAATTAAAAATAGTCCCCTTATTTTAAAGTCCATAACCTTAATTACATCTGCAAAGTCCTTTTGCCATGTAACATAACATATTCACAGCTTCCAGAAATTAAGATGTGAACATTTTGGGTGGTCATTTCTGCCTACTGCACATTCTTCTAGGTCTCTTGAATTTTTATACACATTTTATTAATACAATCAGCTTATCAATTGCCATAAAAATTTTCTAATTTAATTTTTATTGGAATTGCATTAAACCTATAGATTAATTTGGTCAGTATTAACATCTTAACAATATTGAGTCTTCTAATCCATGAACATAGTATATCTTTCTGCTTATTTGGTCTTTTTCAATTTCTCTCTGCAATGTTTATAATGATCTTTCATATATTTTGTTAGATTTACTACTGCGTATTTAATACTTTTGTAAAAAAATTTAGTGCTCCTGTAAATGGCAAATTTTTTTGTTTGTTTTCTAAAATTTTATTGGTAACACACTTTGTTTTAGGTACCTAGTATCATCAAAACTTAGCACAGTACCTAGCAAATACTGGTTCTCAATGAATGTGTGTTGAATGAATGAATTGCACTTTATCTAGACCCCTTTTATGGCCCTTGGCATTTGGTGTCTTTTCTTACAGCTGTCTGCATACAAATCTTGGTTCCCTTTGAGAAAGTGAGCATTGTAGAGCAGGGATATGTTGGAGTCAGCTCTCTTCATCTGGTTCCTAGCAAAGTGTTTGACACATTGTAGAGCCCATTAAAGTATCCATATATGCTGTAAATAAGTGGCATGGAATATCTGCAATCACCAAGAAGCATACTCTCAAACTCCTTGCTATTGCATTTTCATAGAAAGTTATGTAATATATTATTGATGAAAGATTCCATAAAACATATGTCTTCCACATATTCTCTAATGTCTGAAAGCTAGACTCCAAACCCTCTAAATCAGGGGTCCTAACCTATGGTGAATTGTATAGTTATTTTATTATATATTACAATGTAATAATAGTAGAAATAAAGTATACAATAAATGTGATGCACTTGAACTATCCCCAAACCAAACCCCTCTCTCCCTGGTCCATGGAAAAATTGTCTTCTGTGAAAACAGTTCCTGATGCCAGAAAGGTTGGGGACCACTGCCTAAATTATTAAATATATCATTGGATTCAGCAAGAAAGCCCTATGCCTGGTCGGTAAGCTTTGCACTTCTGAGGGAATTCATTTTTCTGAATTGTGTTTGGCATTAGATCATTGGCCTATATTGAAGAACACAGTAGAAAACAGCACTATGAAATCCAATTTGTGCTGTCAAGATAATATTGAGAACACAGTTCTCTACATCGTAAGGTATCTCCTTAACAAAGACATATAGGAAAAATTCTCTCCATCCCCAGAACTGTGATTAACTGTACATTTTCTTAGCAATTGTAACTTAAGCATCTGGTCAAATTTCCCACTTTGTGCTGGCTACTAGAAAGATCACTATTAATTAGTGAACAGCTTTTAGCAAACTACATAGAATATGATACGCATTTTGAGTTTAAGTACTAAGCTTATCTTTAGAAGGCAAATCAGAAAGTGAGAGAAATCCATTAGGATGGAAACTCCAAAGGGTAGATGCCAAGTTTGTTTCATTCGTGCCTGTATAGACAGTACCTATGTATTAAATGAGTAAATACTAAACAGTACAACACAATACTCTGAAAGCAATGCACAATACAGGATGGAAGAGAATGGAAAGAGGGAGGAAGAAAGAAAGACTACAGTGCCTGTAAAATCAATTAATGAATATGAGAAATTTAATGTGACTTCTTCCCTAATGTTAAATTTTTAACTTATTATT
>NW_012148075.1:334237-352461 GCF_000956105.1 Propithecus coquereli
GAGGTAGCTAGAGAATATGGACTGTTCATTTGGCAGCACGAAAGCACTGAAGAATTCTGAGTTACAAAGAGACACCAGGCTGAGCAAGGGCTAAATATGTAACCTAAACATTTGTACCCTGTAATATGAAAAAAAAAAAAAGAAAGAAAAAAAAAAAAAGAAAAGAAATTGGGATATCTATGAACAAAATAAGGCAGATCTTTATGTACTGATATGGGGAGATACAATAAAGTGAATCACATTTTTGTGTTGGAAAAACAAAATCCATATGCATTTTTATATATTTTTTCTAAATATATAATCACATAGTCATCAGTACAAAGAGAAAACTAGGAATTCCAAGTCCTGTTCTACTTTCTGTACTGTATTGTTGTAACCCTGACTTGGGATATTGTCTCACAGGGGTGACAACGGTACAATGAGATTTGGCACGAAACTAACTTTTATCTGTGTTGCCAGTGACAGTTTATATTGGTAAACCTGTGGGTTGTCAGTTTAGCATTTCTTATCTGAAGCCATAATGATGTGTAACCTTTGAGTAATTTTTCCACATCTGGGCATTTATCTTAAGAAAAATTACCCCAAAGAAGAATAAAGTCCTATGCACAAAAATATTCGTCACTGCCATAATGAGTATATGTAACAATCCACACCAAGTGCAGGTAAAATATTGAAATATCTTCCTTTTTTTTAACATTTCTGCCTCTCAATTGGATGATATTTGAAGCAGATCCTATAGCCTTTTCAGTCACTTTAAAGTATTAAAAATAAATAACAGTCTCATTCTGGGGTATTAGAATTTTAATGAAATCTGAATCAATTTCATTTAATTTAAAACAACTTAGTCTGATCTGAGCTTAGAAACCTGACTGGGAGGCAGTGAGGGAGAGGGGCAGGGAGAGAGCTCTTTCTATTTTTGTTTCATTTTACATCCTTCCTCCCTTCCCTGCTCAGAATGGGGGGCAGGAGAGAAGAGAAGAGGTAAAGGGGATAAAAAGTCTTTCTTGACTGATGTTAATCTGGGGTTAGAGCTCTCTGTGTGGGCAGATACGTAAATACTAGCCCTTTCTCTTTAGTGCATTTTTGGGGGAACTCCCCACTTGGGGGCCTTCCACTACATTGTTCTAGTTAAGGACAGATTGTCGCTTTTGGTTTACCTCACAAGCACGGGCAGACCTTTTGGGCGGAGAGCTTTAAATTCAACACAGCCCCAACTCTCTCCCAAGGACCACCCTTGTGCCATCACAGCTTAAAGTACCCCTCGCAGCAGTGCAGTGGCTCACACCTGTAATCCTAACACTTTGGGAGGCCAAGTTGGGGAGATTGTTTGAAGTTTACAAAAATTATCCGGGTGTGGTGGCGTGCCCCTCTAGTCCCAGCTACTCAGGAGGCTCGAGGATCATTAGGCAGGAGGATCAAGGATCGCTTGGGCCCAGGAGATTGAGTTTGCAGTGAGCTATCATCCTGCCACTGCACTCCAGCCTGGGCAACAGAGCAAGACCCTGTCTCCAAAAATGAAAGGAAAAAAAAGTACTCCTTTTAACCAAAATGTTTGTACCCCCATGATATTCTGAAATTTTTTAAAAAGTGCTCCTTGCTACTGCTGCTGCCCTCTCAAGGCTTTGACCTTCAGAGAAGCTATAACCAGCTCCTCATTACTGTCCTGGGCACACTCTCTTCAGGAGTTCTAGTAAGACCTCCCTCACTTGGTTTAAGTGGGAGAGGGGCAAACACAGCACTCCTTTAGCCTCCCCAAAGAGATTATCACTATTCATATGCCCCCATCCCTCCTGCCCTCCCATATACACAGCACATAGGCAGGTGATGTGCTGTGAATGTAAGGCAGAATTGGCTTTTTGAAGGTCCCTTTAGCGAGGACCACATGGATGGTCTGGCACCTCTCTTTAGATGTGTGGGCACTTACTCTTTTTTTTTGGTTTTTTGTTTGTTTTGTTTGGGTTTTTTTGAGACAGGGTCTCACTCTGTTGCCCAGGCTAGAGTGCAGGGACGTAATCATAGCTCACTGCAACCTCCAACTCCTGGGCTCAAGGGTTCCTCCTGAATTAGCCTCTCAAGTAACTGGGACTATAGGTGTATGCTACCACGCCCGATTAATTTTTTCTATTTTTTAGTGGGGGGGGCAGTGTCATAGTTCTCGCTGTGTTGCTCAGATTGCTCTTAAATGTCAAGCGATCCTCTCGCCTCAGCTTCCTAAAGTGCTAGGATTACAGACATGAGCCACCGCACCCAGCTGGCACTTACTCTTTCATCCCAGCTGCAGCTCTGAAACCGAAAGACATTCTGTGACACCACGTTACTCATTTATTTACTATTTTTTAAAACCAATGAAAATTTATTTCAGTAAACTTCAAACAATTTTCACAATTTCCCTCAATATTATAATAGAAAACATAGTTCTTAGCAAAGAAAAATGACCTTTAAAGCTTTAAATGGGTGTAGTTGCTTTTGCAAAATGACTATTATACCTTATGTTATGGTGGATTGGTCAATCGAATCAAAATACAAGTCTTCTACTACCTAGAGAGTATAATAAAATGGAAATAATTCATTTATGAGAGTCTAGTTTATAAATCAACTTCACTTACAAAGCACTACCCTAAGAATTATAATTCTATCAAGCTTCAATTTGAACAAATGTACAATCACTTAAACAACAGCTGTTAAACTAAAAAAGAATTCAAAATGGATGTAGAAGAATGACAGAGACATTATTTCTCTGATTCAGACCTTCAGAAGGAGGCTCTCTTGAAGGCTGACTCAGCCCCAGGGAACTCACTCCTTGGTAGTGGGGGTAAAGTTCAGCTGTTGGGCAAGAGTCACCAGGAAACTCCCTCAATGGACAGATGTTCCTCAGCACCTGGTCTCAGATGAAAGGACCAGGAAAATCTCTGACAGAAAGTAACCTCAGGACTTCATATAGATTTTGAAGGAGGGAGAGATAGAAGAGGTCCTTCTCTCATAAAACATCCCCATGGATCCATTCCCAGCATGGAAACTTCACTGAATGATGTGGTTGAGGACTGAAGCCTGCATCAGCTTCACTTGCAGGTAGTAGAGATGGATCAGGGGAACCTAATGACCAAAAGCACCTTCACAATACCTCCCACCAGAATCCATCTTTTCATATGTGGACCAATTATTCCCCCCAAAACAAGGCCCATCAAAACTTGTGAATCTTGCGGATGCAGAAAGATGACTAGTGTCTGAAGCAGAAAGGTAAACTCTATCTTGTACCTGTAGAGGAAGAGCTGATCAGGAAACAGTTGGCCTGGTGGGCACCATATCATACTGGGGTCTAGATCCCATGGAGGTGACATCACCCATGGAGGTGATGCAGGGCAACACTGAATCCTGAATCCCCAAAGCATCCCAGCTGGACATACCTCCTGCTTGAGGAGCTGATGATCCAGCAAATTGCCTTACTCTCCTGGGCCTCTGCCAAATGCTGCACTTGGAGCACTGAGACCTTGAGGACCCTTTTCTAAAATCTCAAATTTAACATCTGTCCTCCATGTGCATTCTCTTCTCCTAAGTCAGAGAGGTTTCTTTGGCTAGCCTAAACTGTCATCTGGAGCTCGAGAGCTGTTATCAAAAGCCATGATTAGGCTATTCAAAGGCCAAGTAAGTCCTTCCATTTCTTCTCCTGGAAGTTTGGCTTGTTTTTTATTTTTGTTTTGGTTTTTTTGGCTCCAGCTCTTCAGGACATGGCTCATGTTTTTAATCTGCTATGTAACTTTTCTCGTCAATCTCAAATTATTATTCCTTCCTACAGAATAATTTCCTGGGGGGGTTCTTATCACTGTCTTGACACAGCTTAGTCTTTAAGTTTATGCTGAAGCTTTTGATCTCATTTTCCTATTTGCACTTTCTGATTCTATTATAACTTCATTTATTTTGTTGTTTTTAGAGTTGTGGTGTAATCTGTTAGTGATTGTTCTATCTTCTCTAGCTAGTGAATATAAATTTAGTTACTTTCTTTTAAGAGTTTACAAGGAAGAATTTAGCTTAATGGCATCAATCAGTTTCCTCAAAGCTCATATTGACTGGTCATCTAAGTGGTGCCTAATTCCTGACTCTCATCCTCTCCATTTCCTGGTGACTTTCATCTATATCATCTTTTCCAAAGACAGCAGCCAAATCTGTTATCTTCAGCAGGTAGATTAGTGAGAGTCTTGCTCTGATACTCCCTCTCATGTAGAACTGTTTTCACCCATGCTTTAGTGCAGTGGTTCTCAAAGTATAGTCCATGGACCCTGGGGCATTCCAAGACTCTTTTAGAGGACTGTGAGATTCCTCGAAACTATTTCCATAATATTAATAATCATAAGACAGCATTTCCTTTTTTTTACTGTTGACATTTGCACTGATAGTACTTAAATAATGCTGGGTAAAACTGGTGACACTTTAGTATGAATCAAGGCAGAGGCAACAAACGGTACTAGCATTCATTATATTCTTCTTCACCTTGCAATCTCAGTTTTAAAAAAACCCAGCTTCACTTAAGAATATGTTTGATGAAGCAGCAGAAAACTGATTTTATTCAAGGTTGACCCCTTGATAGTAGTTGTTCTAGTATCTTGAACAACAAAATGGGAAGTACACATAAAATACTTCTGCTTCAGCTGAGGTATGATGATTGTCTAGAGGGAACACATGTGTGCAGTTAATTGAGTTGCAAGCTAAACTAGCCATTTTTTTTCATAAAAAACTATTTTCACTTTAAAGAAAAACTGACAAACTACATAGAGTTAGGTATTGGCAGACATTTTCATGAAAATAAAGTAAGCCTGTCACTTGAAGGAAAATTGACAGTATTTTTTGCCGATGATAAAAATTCAACTCTTCAAGTGAATATTAGAATTTGGGAAAAACTTACATCTGTCACTATGACCTTGACAGCTTCCCAATGCTTAAAAACTTTTCTGATTAAATCAGTGGTATTACTCACAAATATAATATTTTGATATTTTATAATAAAATATGTCAACATTTGGAAGATTTGAATAACTCAAGGATCTAATATTTTTCAAATGGCTAAAACATGACGTTACAAAATCATGTATTGAGCCATTCAATAGGTAAAGTATCCATTCAAAGTGCAAGAGAGACTAACGAATTTTAATGTAAAAAGCATGAAAATTTCATTGATATGATGTCAGATTCCACATTGCAACTACCCTTTAATAAACAATTGTCAAGTTTTAGTAGTAACGAAGAATACTCAAAATTATCTAAAAAATCTGTTAAAATACTCTGCCCTTTTCCAACCATATTTGTGTAAGACAGGATTTTCTTTATCTACCTTAACTAAAACAACATAGTGCAACATGTTGAACACAAAAGCAGGTAAAAGGATCCAGCTATCTTCTATTAAACCAGACTTAAAATAAATTTGCAAATCTATAGAAAAACACTATCCTTCTCACTAATTTTGTTGTTTTGGGAAGATTTGGTGATTTTTCGTTAACATTTTTTATTTACTTTAAAATGTAATGAGTTTATAATAACAAATACAAATAATTACATCGTTAATTATGGTGATAATATTTTTCTTAAAATTTCTCCATTTTAATTACTAATACAGTAAATATCAATAGATCTAACCCACATAAACAAAAGCTTTTTTGTGTCTTCAATAATTTTTAAGATTGTAAAGGAGCCCTGACACCAAAAAGCTAAAGAACTACTGCTTTAGAATCTTCATCCACTTTTTTTCTGTTCATTCAGCTTTTAACTCTTTCCATCCATCAGCCTCTTAGGAAAGTAGTTTTATGCTTTCCCAGATATGGACATATTCATCCATACCTTTCTTTAATGCTATCATTAGTTGTTCTTCACTCTTCTAACATAACTTTAAAGCCACTTGGGATTGAATGACTTCCGATTTATCTTCTAGTGACTGTGCATCCTTTTGATGTGAGCCCTCATCGACTCTCATTCTGGACATCTAAATCTCTCTTCCCTTGATTCTTTTATTGACAAGTCTATTTTAACCTCAAGAAGGACATTTTCAGCTTTTTTATTATTTGCTCCCAGGCTCAATCTTTCTAATAACTTTGTCTGAAGGCTGACCTCCTCCAAAAAGGACTCCAGTGCTTTATAATCTCTCTTAATATTCCTGAGCTCAGACTTTCTACTTTTTTACTTTTTTTTAACCTAGGGCAGAAAAGGTTACACCAAGCTCTTACTCCCTGTGTTTAAAAGTTGGCTTTTGTCTATAGGAAACCCATACAACCAACTCCTTGGCAGCGCCACTGAGGGCTGGACCTGGGCTCACACCTTCAGGCGGGGTGCTCAATCCTGCACGGCGTTTCCAAGATGGCCTGGGGTAATGTAGCCATCACCAGGCCCTCCCTGGCACCAGTCATGAACAGAACAGCTCCAGGTTGTCAGAGCCCTACAGGACCCAACAGGCACCTCACAGAGTGCTCTGCTCAGAACACAAGCCAGGGCCTGGCAACCAGAACAGACCAGCAGTGGGGAGGATCAGGAAGTGGCAGGAGGGAACAAAAATGACAAAATAGAGCTTTCCCATATTTTCTGTATCATGGCACATCAGTCAATCATCATCACTGGAGGAAAGGGGAGGCTCTTCATGGCCTAGAGGACGGGCCCCACCAGGCAGCTAGGAAGGTTGAAGGGGCCCTTCCAGGCTTGCCGGTCAACAGGATACTCTTCAGTAAAGGGCTGTCTGCTCATATTATGGGCCCAGCCTCTTCCTGCCCTATAGTCCTAGAGGTGTGATCCTGCTGGCAAAGGTCCCAGGGATCTCCCTCCCCCCAGCACCCCCACCCCAGCTTATTTTTGTCAATATGGGAGTGTCCATATGTGCATATTTGCTTAGGGAATACAAAAGGCCTTACAAGAATGTTTAATAACCTATATGATGGCAAATTTGTCTATTTCTCCCTTTAGTTCTGTCGATTTTGCTTCAAGTGTTTTGGTGCTTTCCCAGTAGATGCACACAGATTTAGGATCACTGTGTCTTCCTGATAAATTGATCCTTTCATCATCATTATGAGGTAACCCTCTATCTCTGGTAGTACTCTTTCTCTCGGGGACTATTTTTTTTATTAATAAAACCAGACCAATAAGCTTTCTTATGTTTAATGCTTGCATGGTACATCTTCGCCCACCCACTATCAAGCTGTCTTTTTTCAATAAAGTTTGGTTCCTATAAATAGCAAATATTGGATCTTTCTTTTTCCTCTCACGTAAGGAGACTCTCTGGCTTTTATATGGAATGTTTAATCTATTTGCATTCAATGTCATTATTAATATGGTAGGAGATTTTCCCCCCTTTTCCTAACTTTCTACCTTCTTTTGGATGAATTAGGGTTTTTTAATTATATTTCATTGGTTTTTTTAGCATTTTATCTTTTGTGTTATCTTTTAGTGATTGATCTAGAGATTAAAATATGAATCTTTAGCTACCACAGTAAAATGATACTAAACAACTTTATGAATAATTGAGGAATCTTACAACAGTCAATTGTATTTAGCCTCTCTCCTGTGCTTTTCGCACTTGTCTTAGTCTTAGAGGTTACTTCTACATAGGTTATAATCCCACCATATGTTTTTAGTACTTTGTTTTAAATGGTCAATAATACATTAAAGATTTAAGTATGTATGTGTGTGTATAAATAAATACATTATATACATTATTTCTAGTGAGAAATCTGCTATTATTCTGTAAGTAATGTGCTTTTTCTTCAGGCTAATTTATGATTTTTCTTTTTATCTTTGTTTTTTGGAAGTTGGCTACAATTTGCCTATAGTTTATTTTGAATTTATCCTATTTGGGATTCATTGAGATTCTTGGATCTGTGAGTTGATATATTTCATCAATTTGGGGCAATCCTTCAAATATTTTTTCTGTCCCATTATTTCTCTCTGTTTCTAGGACTCTTTTTATACTTAGATTATTTGATATTGTCCCTAAGGTCTCAGTTGTCATTTTTAGTTATACATTCTTATTTTCTTTTTGTATTCAGTTTGTATAAACTCTTGTAGCCTGTCTTCATGTTTACCTATCCTTTCTTGCTGTTAAGCCTATCAATTCAATTATCAATATTAAAATTAATTCTGAATTGATAAATGAATTCAGTAAAGTCTCAGGAAACAAAATCAATACACACAAATCTGAGGCATTCATATACACCAATAACAGTCAAGCCGAAATTCAAATCAAAAAGGCAATGCCTTTTACAATAGCCTCAAAGAAAATTAAATATACAGGAATATATTTAACAAAAGATGTGAGAGACATATACAGAGAGAACTATGAAACACTAAGAAAAGAAATTGTAGGAGATGTAAACATATGGAAAAACCTACCTTACTCATGGATTGGTAGAATCAATATTGTTAAAATGTCCATACTACCTAAAGTGATCTACAGAATTAATGCAATCCCTATCAAAGTCCCATCATCATTCTTTACAGATCTAGAAAAAATAATTCTACGTTTTGTATGGAACCAGAAAAACCTCATATAGTCAAAGCGATCTTAAGTAAAAAGAAGAAACTGGGAGGTATTAGCCTACCAGACTTCAAGCTGTCTTCAAGGCTATAGTAACTAAAACAGCATGGTACTGGCACAAGAACAGAGACATAGACCTCTGGAACAGGACTGAGAATCCAGAGATGAAACCATCCGCATATGGTAATCTAATCTTTGACAAAGCAGACAAAAATATACACTGGGGAAAAGAATCTCTTTTCAATAAATGGTGCTGGGAAAACTGGATAGCTACATGCAGAAGATTGAAACTAGACCCCCACCTCTCACCTCTCACAAAAATCAATTCAAGATGGATAACAGACTTAAATCTAAGGCATGAAACCTTAAGAATTCTAAAAGAATAGCCAGGCACGGTGGCTCACGCCTGTGATCCTAGCTCTCTGGGAGGCCGAGGCGGGCGGATTGTTTGAGCTCAGGAGTTTGAAACCAGCCTGAGCAAGAGCAAGACCCCATCTCTACTAAAATTAGAAAGAAATTAATTGGACAACTAAAAATATATAGAAAAAATTAGCCGGGCATGGTGGCGCATGCCTGTAGTCCCAGCTACTTGGGAGGCTGAGGCAGGAGGATGGCTTCAGCCCAGGAGTTTGAGGTTGCTGTGAGCTAGGATGACGCCACGGCACTCTAGCCTGGGCAACACAGTGAGACTCTGTCTCAAAAAAAAAAAAAAAAAGAATTCTAAAAGAAGATGTTGGGAAGACCCTTTCAGACATTGGCCTAGGCAAGGAATTCTTGAAGAAGAACCCCAAAGCAATCACTGCAGCAACAAAAATAAATAAATGGGATCTGATCAAATTAAAAAGCTTTTGCATGGCCAAGCAAGCTATCATTAGAGTGAATAGACAGCCTACAGAATGGGAGAAAACATTTGCTCTCTACACATCTGATAAAGGGCTAATAACTAGAATCTATCTAGAACTTAAAAAAATCAACAACCAAAAAAATCAAACAACTCCATCAACAAATGGGCAAAAGAAATGAACAGAAACTTTTCAAAAGAAGACAGAATAATGGCCAGCAAACATATAAAAAAAGCTCAACATCTCTAATCATTAGAGAAATAAAAATCAAAACCACAATGAGATATCACCTAATCCCAGTGAGATTGGCCTCTATCAAAAAATCCCAAAACAACAAATGCTGGCGAGGATGTGGAGAGACAGGAACACTCTTACACTGCTGGTGGGACTGCAAATTAGTGCAACGTCTGTGATAACGAATTTGGAGATACCTCAAAGAGCTAAAAATAGAAATACCATTAGATCCAGCAATAGCACTATTAGGCATCTACCCAAAAGAGCAAAAGATATGCTATAAAGAGACATCTGCACCCAAATGTTTATGGCAGCACAATTCACTATTACAAGGATGTGGAAACAACCCAAGTGCCCATCGATTCATGAGTGGATTATTAAAAGTTGGTATATGTATACAATGGAATATTACTCAATCATAAGAAATGACAGTGATCTAGCACCTCATATTTTCCTGGATTAAACTTAAGCCCATTATCCAAAGTGAGGTATCACAAGATCGGAAGAATGGGCTCCACTTGTACTTGCCATCAAATTGGTACTAACTGATGAACACTAGGGTGCTCACATGGCAATAATACTCTCCAGGGATTAGGGGGATGAGGGAGTAAACCCGCAACTAAAGGACATGGGGAGCATTGTAGAGGGGAAGGGCATGCCTCTAACCCTCGCTTGGGGGAGGCAAAGACATAAAATGTAACCATAATGTTTGTACCCTCATAATGCCCTGAAATTAAAAAAAAAAGTTAATTCTGATAGATATTTTTGAATTCTACCATTTCCATTTGGTTCCTTTTACCACTTTCCAATTTTTTTCCAAAATTTCACATTTGTTTATATACGTTATTCATCTTTCCTACTAGGCTCTTTAACATATTTGTAACAGCTATTTTAAAATTTATGTCTTCTAATTTCAACCTCCCGGCCATATGTGGATCTAATTTTTTAACTCTTTTTTCTCTAGATTATAGGTCACATTTTCTTACTTTGTCTCATGACTTGTTTGGTTTGTCTTTTAATTGTATGCCAGAAATTGGGTGCAAAGGAATGATAGAGACTGCAGTAAATAACATTCACTCTCAGAGAAGAATATGCCCCTTCTTCAGTCAAGGTGCTAGTGTGTGGGTGGGTAGCAGGAGAGGGGGACAGTAGTGAGTCAATCTAACCCCTAGTTGGGCTGAGCTGGGGCTTTGTCAGCATGTCATTTAGTGAGATTTAGTTCCAATGTCTTGAGGGTAGGATCAAATCCCTTCAGCAGGGCTTTGGATCTGAGCATCAGCAAGACTCCAGAGACCTCTCTGCCTTGGACCTCTGTGTTCAGCTATTAGCTTTTTGGTTTGCTGATGAGTTCTAGTTGCTCTGACACCAGTTTCTTTATTTTGTTTTTTAAAATTGGAAATTATTTAAACGCCCAACAAAAAGAGAATGATTATGTAGTTTATGGGAAAACCCACACTGGAAATGCATGCATTGATTTATAAAACAGTTCTGAGGAAAAGGCAAAATACTTAACATATAATGTTAAATTTAAAAAACAGAGCATTAAGTTATACCTAATAAAAACTATGTGCAAAATATATATATAGAGAGAGACAAGTACTAGAAGGAAGCCCCTAAAGACAAAATGTTTGAGTTATTCATGTGGCAGGATTATGAGCAGCTTTGTCTTAATTTTTTATTTTGATATCCATGAATATTGCCAACTGTATTACATATGCAATAAAAGCATACAGAGACAACTTATATCATTTGGGGCAAACTTTAGACAGATCGGAAGTCACAACAACAATTTTTTAGTCTATGAAAGACAATCCAGAGCAGAAAGGGGCCAGCTGCCCTCTTCTTTCCTAAAACCCAAACAAAAAGAAACTAGTTTAAAATAGAGCAGGAATACTGAATTAGGAGCAAGGAAGGGAAAGAACTTTTGGACTGCCAAGGTTGTAAAATGATGACTAAAATGAGAAGGTTAGAAAAGAGGAATAAACTTAGAAAAACCCATATGCGGAACAGTCCAGTCCTGACCGTAGGGTCTACATGAATTGACAGTAATGCCGTCAGACGTCTCAGAGTAAACCATCTTCATTTCCACCACTATTATTATGGACTGGAACTGGTTTCCAAGGGAAGCTATGGCATTTTTTCCCCAGAGGCCATTTAAAATGAGATATGAACAACCACTTGTCCAAATAATTCAGGTCCCATCCTGCCTGGAAGCAGGGGATTGAACTAAATGGCCCCTGAAGGTCCTTTTAAACCCTATGACTTTGTGATTCCTGTGCTAATAATATTAAGAAAGCTTTAATATCTAATTTTTTTCTAAGCCTTTTCTGTGTACTCTCTCCTATTTTTTTCCAAGTTGGAAAGGGAAACTTCTTCCTGCAAGCAGTCCATTCAGTCCTCTCCCTGACACAAGGCTGAAATTTTAGTATTGCGAACAACACTGGGGAATATTTCTCAGCTGCAGTTGATTATTTCTTCTTTCACTGCCAGGTGTCACTGTGTCTGGAGAGAATTCACTCAGCTAGGAGGGGGCAGGCGGGACGCTACAGAGGTAAGAAACAGCCTGCCAAAGAAGCTGGGGGGTGAGCCTGGGAGGGAGGTGAGGTGCGGGGGAAGATTCATGAAAAGTCAGGGACATAAATCACATTTTTGAGATTAAAAATAAAAATCTACAAAACCACGGTTGTGTGTGTGTGCACGTGTTTGTGTGCTTAACGTGTTTTAGGGCACAAAATTCTACATCACCACCAAGCAATTGACCACAGCACTTAAAAATACTAATGATGCCAGTACAAATCCTCAAAACAAATCATCCCAGCTGCCAGAAAGGGGGAAAAGTTTTAGGCAAGATTTATATATACCCACTCAGAATGAAAAATTAATTAGTGACCTGAAAAAATAACCAAATAAACTTGTAATTTATACCTGAATTTCTCATCTCTCTAATTTGTTACTGGTCAGTTCTGGGACTTCTCTTGAGGACTGCCTTTTGCCCTCCTTTGGAATGTGATTTTCACCCAGGGAAGAAATGAGGGCAGGAATTATCGAAAGCCCTGTTTCAGACCGGCATTAACAATTCATAGAACTCATCTCTAGTTCCACCTAAGGCATTTGGAAGGACACCTGACGTGTAGCAAGGGCTTGTTCAAAGTGTCTCCTAATCTGCTTTGAAATGCACAGTGGATTGGGGCCAACGCAAGGTCAACACCCGTCCTCATTTAGCGAGCTGCCCGGCTGTGCTCTTCTGGTAGAGGAAGTGAAAAAACAGGACCGACTGCAAACCACTGCAGAGTATTTCGGCTGGTGGCTGAAGGGTCTTTTGAAATGCAAACCTCTAGAGCCAGGGGGAAACTTGTTTTCTATTCTGGGCCACTGGCTCACAGAGGGGAAAAATATAATCACCAAAAAGTAATTTAGATTGAGTGATTTACAAAGTGAGAAGGATCAAAGGTTAAACTCACACCATTTAAATGTTGAGAATAGGGAATTTTCAACATTATTCATTAAATACACCCAATTTGTGGCGACGTATTTCGATTTCAGATGAGGAGTCGGAAAAGAAGACTTTTACTCCTTCACTCCACCAAACTTTCTGCAGGTAAACTAATGAGCTCTGCTGAGCCGCCCTATGCCTCCTGCCACACTCTTCCTCTGGCTTCTGTGATGCCAAACTCCTCTGCTTTTCCTCCTGCCTCCCTCCTTCCTGCTCCTCAGTGTCATTTGCCAGGTCTTCCCAGTCTTCTCAAACTTGGCTGTTGGTTCCTCAAGGCTTGGATCTCAACCTGCTTTTATTCTCTCAATGTACTCTCCACCCGGACGACCTTGCCCACACCCTAGATCCACGCCATCTCTAAGCGGATGACCACACCTTTGATCCCCATCCGAAGCTTTCTTCAGAGTTCCAGGCCTATAAATCCAGCTGCCTGCTGTCTGTGCCCCTTGGAGTCTCACAGGCAATTAACTCAGTGTGTCCCAAACTGACCCCCACTCATTCTTCCTCTAATGCTCCTTTCTCAGTGAAAGCAAATCCATCCACTGAATTGCAAAAGTCAGAAAACTGGGAGTCAGTCTTGAAACTCCCTCTCCCTCACCCCACGTCTAATCCATCTCCAAATCCTAAAGTCTCCAAGTCCCAGCTGCCAGCATCTCTACGTCCAAAATTGCAATAACTTATCTTCCAGTTTCTCTGCCTCAGCTTTTGCTCCCTCCAGGCTACTCTGTAAGCACCAGCCAAGGGGATCTTTCTACAGGACCAAGCTGATCATGCCTCACTCTGTGGAGAATCAGTCTGTGCATTCTAATGCTTTTAGGGTGAAGATAAACATCCTTATTATGGCCCATAAACCTGTGAAAGACTTATCTTTGCCCAGTTCTGCAGGCTCATCTCTAGGTATCTTCCTGCCTCCTATGTCCTCTCCCTGTTCCACTCCGAAAGCAACACAGGTCTCCCATTTCCTCAAGCTCTCTCTCCACCTCTGCACCTCCAAAAGTGCTGGTTCCTCTCTGCGCAGGCATGCTTTCTTCTCCCGAACCCGCTCAGCCAGTTTCCTCTCATCCTTCAGGTTTCAGCAGAAATACCAGTTTCTCAGAGAAATCTTTGCAGCCCCAAAGCCAGGTTAAAACCTCTACATATCCAATTTCATTGTTTCCAGTGTCCTTGATTTTCCGTTTTTGTAGGATTTATCACACTTTTTGATTAAATGTCTACATATTTAGTTGTTTTCTACCTTTTGCATTGCTATTTTCTCCAGTGCCTAACACTATGCCCTGCCCATAAGATATACTCAGTAAGGTTGCCTTGAATGTATGAATTAATGAATGATAGAAATAGAGATAAAATCACCAAAAAAGGGGAGAAAGATCATGTCAACGGAAAAAAAAAGACCAAACTCTGTAAAGTAATTTTAAAGAGATTTACTCTGAGCCAAATTTGAGGACCATGACCCGGAGCCACGCCCAAGAGGCCTTGAGCAAGTGGACTCGCAGAGGTTGGGTTACGGTTTGGTTTTATACATTTTAGGGAGACAGGGGTTACAGGTGAAGTCATAAATCAATACGTGGGAGGCATACATTGGTTTGGCCCGAAAAGGTGGGCCATCTCGAAGCGGGGGCTTACAGGTTATAGGTGGGTTAAAAGATTCTTTGGCCTATAATTGGTTAAAGACATGAAGCTTTGTCTAAAGGCTTGGAATGTTTTAACATAAGGAAATCTTTATCAGAGATAAGCCACTGGACATAGATTTGTTTTGTAAATTGAGGACCTGCAGGTTTGTCTTGCATACCTTTAGGCCTGCTAATGGGTTACAAAGGATGTCCCCAAGAAGGGAGGGGGTAATGATAAGGCATGTCTGACCTCCTTCCTCTTGGCAGACAATTTAGTTTTAGGGTATTCCTTTGGCCACAAGGGGGTCCATTTAGTCAGCCGGTGGTGGGGTGAGCCTTAAAATTTCATCTCAGTTCACAATTCCCCCCTTTTGGCCAAGATCTGTCAGAGGCAGCATCTATGGCCAAACTCTTATTTTGTCCCATCCATTGCCAGGGTGGTGTGGCTACCTGCCCTGGGTCCATCCAGTCCCTCGGTGGGACCCTTGTGGCCAAGAGAACTGAAGAGTCAAAAAGGGGCTTACAGCCAATTAAATATTTTAAGCCAAACAGGACTGGAGGTAGACAGGCACTCATTAGCACTTTAAAATCTTTTAAATGACATAAGAATAAAATCCAAAGTGTCAAAGGCAAGGCTACAAAACTAATTCACCTGTAAGTGTTGAGCTATTATATTCTTGGGCTTAGTGGTAGTCTTGTACCAAATATAAGCATCATTAATATTTAAGCTAAGGGAACCTAGAGACTTTTATTGTGTCATAATATTTTAGTCTCTTTAGTAATTTATACTAAGGTGGCTGATAAATTACTTATTATATCTCCTCTTGTATAAATCCATAACTGAGAAAAATTATACTCAGGAAGTTCTAAGTCTATAGGAAATAGGAAAAAAAATTACAATTGGGATGGATCTTTGCAGCATGAGGTCTGACAAGACAAAGCATTTTAGTTAGTATTTCTTTAGGCTTCTGTGTGCCCCTCCTTGATCTGGAGGGTCCAAACTAATTTCATCCCTCGGAATCGGCCCTTACAATCTCACACGCCCCGTCTTCCGCGATAGTCCCTGGGCCTAGAGGGAGGATATTTGAACAGGGCTTTGGCAGTCTACGGTTCTAGGTCTCAGAGATAAGGTGAACTTGCTGTTTACTTAAAATTTGTCAGGACTCTGGAAAACAAAACAAAATTAGTAATGTTTAAATAAAAAGTCTTTTTGTGAAAATTTAGTTAGGTCTCATGAGGTTGAGTTAGCTATATCCATGGTCGCATCAGTTTTTTAATTAAAATTAAAGTCCTGGAAGTTTGTTTTGTTTTAGTCCAATGGTATAAAATCTCCAAAGATATTAGAAACCGGTATTCAAGTGGATTTGTCAGTCCTTTTTATGACTTTACTTGAAGAAGCCAACTCTGGACTTAGCCAGAAAGAACCACTTTCTGAGATGAATTAAACTAAAATAATAATTTTCTAAAGATGATAGAATTTGGAATAGCCATGGTTAGAGACAATTGATAAACCAAATTGGTTACTTTTGTGGCATACAGGAATTTACATAATAACCGTAATTATTACTCAATAACCCACACCAAGACATGTCAATGCTTTACAATATTGGAACATACATTGATAATATACTTATACAAGGATAGCCCAAAGAAAGTTAAATGCCATTTCATATTTGACAATGTTCCCTGTATGGTTTTGACATACTAAATAAATCTAATGTCTGTTTTGGACTTTTAGTGGTCCTAATATATAAAAAAAAACTAAGGTCAAAAGGCTGGATTTAGAATTTAAGTTTTGGAAAGGTTGTCAAATATCAAAGGCTAAAACATTTGTTCATATACAATCACAAACCACTATAAAATAAAGGTCATTTCTTTAATCAAGACAGATAGTTATCAAAAGATTCTAAAGGTGATAAAGTTACTTGGGTATAAATCTTAATCCTTTTAAAGTTAATTTTTCTAGTTAGTCAAAGCCTAATAAAGAGTACAGGGATTATCTGATAAATCATAAAATCTTTTTGTTTCCTTTAGGCCAGTTACCAAAATTAAAGAAAAACCTGTAGTGCGATATTTATTTTAAATTAAAAAGGGAAACATGTTATAGAACCAAAATGAGTACATTATATCATTTCATTTAGAGTAAATATTAATAAAAATTTTTGTTTTAGCCAAAAAAAACTTTTTTTTAAGTACAGCCAACTGGACCACATACAAAATTCCTTAATAAATTCACTTTTATAAACTTTATCCCAACCTGCACATACCATCTACAAAACATGCTTAAAACTTTCTGTTTTGTCCTAACATTCCCTTCTCTTAAATAACCAGTCATTTTAGGACAAAAAAAATTCCATGCAAGATCCTTTCTTTACATTATTCTTTCTGTTTAACCTTTCTTACCAAAAATATATTTCCATATTCATTGCCTTTTTACATCTTTCTCTTACTCAAAAGTGAAATTTTGTTTTTATTTTCCCTCTGAATTCACCTTGATTCAACCTTTAAATAACCTCCGAATTAGACAAAATTACATATATTTCAATAAGAACACATTCTGCCTCTTTTATAATTCTGATTAAAAACATCTCATTCTTTGGTACACCCTATATGCACAATTACATGCATTGAGCAGAATTCTTAGTAACTTTAAATTTTAGTGAAAGCTTAAAAAGCAGGAAGTCATGAATTGTTCATCGTAAAACACTTGTCATGAAGCAAGATTGCAGGTTACTATAAAATTATAGCCAAACTGGTAATTTAAATATATATTTTTTAAACCCAAAAATTCTATTCTTTGAGAGAGGAGACTCAGTTTCTTAAACAGGTATAAGACCCAATAGACAGACTGAAGTACAAGTTAATAAGAAGGCTGAATCTGTGTCTTTCTTTCCCTTCCTTTTTGCAGTTTATTAAAAGATGAATAAAAATCATTTATTATTCCTATTAATATCATATGACAATCTAGTTCAAAAGAGAAAACCAAATCTATTGTATTAGTGTATTGATGATAAAGTCAATTTTAATAAACTCTTATAAACAAATCCATCTAATTTTAACCAATTTGACTGTGAGTTAAGACTTTTACAAATCTTTTATAATCTTCAATTTTTATATCCACTTAATTTTTAATGATCATTTACATATTGAATGTCGAAGTAGTTTCAAAAACCAATAAATTAGACAAAATATCTTAACAGAACTAATACTTCTGTCTTATAACATTTTTATTAAAAATTTGATAGAATTGTTTTCCTTTTATCTAGAAGTTTTAATTACATATACTAATCATAAGATCAACTCTTAGAAAAACCTAGAAAGTTATAGTAACTTTGAACTGTTAGTCACCAATTTTGTTAGCATTCCTAAATATAAAAAATAAGATATTAAGGGATGAGCTTAAACTTATGTTTAAGAACTAATGTTTTAGTATTTCACTTTATAAATGACCCAGACATTTTGATTATCTTTTAACTTAACATAATAATGACTTTAAGATTTTAAATTATATGAAAATTTCATTTGTACTTATTTCATTTATA
>NW_012148075.1:354086-465993 GCF_000956105.1 Propithecus coquereli
ACCCAGGCAAAAACAAATGTATGTTGACAATTTGAAAACATTTCTACTATTACTTTACTAATAACACCTTTTTATTTTTTTAATAATAACCCAGCTTATTTACCAAAGATTACTAAATTCATGTGAACCATTTGGGTTTAATTTATGAGCGCTCCCTTAATTTTAAGACAGTCCGGAATCATGTAAGCTCAAACATGTAATACATGGACAGACACAAAACATACCTAAACATATACATTCTCTCACATACATACATGCACATAAAGTTCTGATAGATTTTACCCTAGAACTCTAGCCATGGGATGGTAACACAAACTCACCAGTCTGTAAAAGATAGCTGAATCCAAATTTCCTCTGACAAAACCGGAACTTGTTCACATGGCAAACTTTAGTTGCCCTGATAGTTAATTTAATTAGGCCTGTGGATCAAAGTTTTGGGTAAAGCAGTTTCCATGGCAGTTTGATACTTTCTTTTTTTTAAAAAAAAAACCTTTATCCTTTTTTTTTTCCTTCAGTTTAAAAAGAGTTTTCAATCTTCGCATTTTAGCTAGAACTGGCTGCAGGATCTCCGGGTAGCCTTTCAGTTATAAATAACATAAACAGTGAGTTATCTTAACATCCATAGGGAAAGTTAGCAGGTTTTAGAGTAGCCAGAAAAGAAGAGAAATAGTTTGAGATATTTTAACTCTATAGTGGTAGGTCGACCATTTGAGCTCTGAATTTTCCTTGATATAATTTGCCCTTTTGTAAAAACTTATTCACAAGAATTAGCTATAACCAGCTGGAGCTCTAGAAAAAAAACTTGGCATGCCTTTGAACGTCTTCATTTACACAAATACTTGCAAGTAGAGGTGCCACAAACCAACTGGGGTGCCCAACAGGGCTCATTCTCCTTGTCTTTCCTCATTTTTAAAGGATTTCCCATTTTTCTTTAAAAGAAGCAACCGAACTGTAATATAGGGTTTAGTGTCGTGGATCTGAGTGTGCTGATTGTGGGTGGGGCTCCTCAGTGTTTCACCACTGAGTCGGTCCCACCCTCTTACGTGTCGCAGTTTCTCTCTTGGGGGTCTAGTACCTCCAAGAGGGCTCAAAACGCTGAGTGATCAGCTCTTATATGCGTTTCCTGGACGAGCCTTCTTTTAATTAATTTGTTGGGGGGTTCCCTATAGGGCCACTCACGCCTCAGGGAATCACCCCAGGCAACTCCCACTCAAGACCCTGGTCACCCAGGGCCACCGAGGCTGGGAGAAGTAAGATGCCCCTTCTCTTCGGAGCCGAGGAACTCAGTCTCTCATTATCTACTAACAAGACAGTTCAGTTTCCTCTTTCAAAAATGCACAGAAAAGCCAATTGAGATTAATTTTAGGATAAAAAGACAAAGGAGAAGACCCTTTAGAATGCACCTCCAAATCTAAGTTAGGATCCCAAACAATTCCTAGGAAAAGAACCAGCTCAGAGTAAACCGAGACCATCAACCAAAAACGGGAGGTCCGGAGCTCAGGAGGACTTACCAGTTCCGCCCAAGGAGAAGCTTGGAGTCAGAGGGCCCAAAAGGGCCATGCCGGTACCTGGCGCCGAGTTCGGGCTGCTCCTTCGGCGGTCCTGAGTCTTCTCTGAGCCCCACATTGGGCGCCAATCTTGTCAACGGAAAAAAAAGACCAAACTCTGTAAAGTAATTTTAAAGCGATTTACTCTGAGCCAAATTTGAGGACCATGACCCGGAGCCACGCCCAAGAGGCCTTGAGCAAGTGGACTCGCAGAGGTTGGGTTACAGTTTGGTTTTATACATTTTAGGGAGACAGGGATTACAGGTGAAGTCATAAATCAATACGTGGGAGGCATACATTGGTTTGGCCCGAAAAGGTGGGCCATCTCGAAGCGGGGGCTTACAGGTTATAGGTAGGTTAAAAGATTCTTTGGCCTATAATTGGTTAAAGACATGAAGCTTTGTCTAAAGGCTTGGAATGTTTTAACATAAGGAAATCTTTATCAGAGATAAGCCACTGGACATAGATTTGTTGTGTAAATTGAGGACCTGCAGGTTTGTCTTGCATACCTTTAGGCCTGCTAATGGGTTACAAAGGATGTCCCCAAGAAGGGAGGGGGGGAATGATAAGGCATGTCTGACCTCCTTCCTCTTGGCAGACAATTTAGTTTTAGGGTATTCCTTTGGCCACAAGGGGGTCCATTTAGTCAGCCAACGGGGGGGGTGAGCCTTAAAATTTCATCTCAGTTCACAATCATTTCTAGTCACATTACTCACAACTTGTATATTTTTATTTCTGTGAATTTACTCAAATACAATCTCTCTTACTGTTTTTGGAATTAGTGGGCAACTTAAACCCTATTTGCTTTTTCATAGTAACTAGCATCATGTCAGGTATACCTCCATGCTTAGGTAATTTGTGTTTCATCTAAATGTAAAGATTTTCTCTTTGGGAGAAAATAGAATTTTTGAAACTGAATAATTCTGCAAGTCAATATATTAACTGTCCTTATCTGGTGTCATTTGAAAATACTATAATCATGACTTTCATGGCTTTTTCAAGTTGTTAATAAATGGACTTCTCATGCTAGCACCACAGAACTCTATAATATACCTACCTCTTTCCCAGTGTGGCAAGAATAATTTGTCAATTCACCCAATAGCCATTTTCCCCAACCCTCTTATTCCTTGCTCTCTTTCAGTTATAAAGTCTAAAAAATTCCAGAAACCCACTTTGCCAGCTTTCCTGGCAGCTAGTGGTGGCTAGTGAGACATAAAGGGACACCTATAAGGAGGGATGTGAAGAAATTTTTGCTCTCATTTATAAATAAAAGCAAGATCAACCCAAGACATGCTCTCTTAATGTTGATTATTCCATTACCTCCACCTTTGAATGTAGTTATAATGCCTGGAACCATAGCAGCCATCTTATGATCATGAGGAAATAAGCGTAAAGGCAGGGCCCATATGAGGAAGATGAAGGAACTTCTGAATCAACCTGTTATACCTTTCTCCAGAGTTCTTGTTATGAGAAATAACTGTGTCTTTATTGCCTAAGCCACTATTAGATGGGTTTTCTGTCTGGAATTTACAGCCAAACACATCTTCAATGATACAGTTAGTTAGAATGGGATTATGATCAACATTTCAAGTATAGTTGATTAGACACAATTCTGTCTAACTATAGTGAACTGAAACCCTTATTTCTCTATCTTATCCACAAAGCTGTTATTGAGAGACTTTATTTCAGATTCCTTGCTCAAGTCAAGATACACTGAATCTATGAGATTTCTCTCCTTTGACAGTTCTGTAGGTTGACCTTATAAGCATTGCTTTTGGCCTGAAAAGAATATAGATTAAGAAACATAGTGTGCTCAGATCCTGTTTCTGTGAGATTTGTTTTGGATCAACATTAAGATCTTAAGATCTTGTTTTCCATCAGCTTCATCCTACTCTTTTTCATAATTATTTTTTAAAGTGGACAGGTACTTTTTTTCTTCTGAACATATAAAAATGGAAAAACAAACAAATAAATAGAGAATAAGTTCTCTCTGAGCTTGCCCAAGCTCTGTAATGGTTCTTTATCCTGAAAAATTCTTCAGAGGCTCTCTCCAATAAATAGAATAGTCACAGCATTCCCTGGTTTTAGTTAGAATATCAGCTGGACTTCTGTATCATAGACCCAAGTGGTCTCAACAAAAAAGTGATTATCCAACCTAAAAACTCAGCCACTGGCAGTTAGAGTGGTATGGCAGCTCCACAATGTCAGGCAGCTCATCTCCTTCTATCTTCTTACTCTTACATATCTGGTTGGCTTTTCCTCTTGATCTAAGAAGCTGCCCACCACATCCGCATCCACATCCAAGGCAGTAAAATGGGGACAGGAGGATGGAAGATGTTCTTTCCCTTTAAAGGCATGACCCAGGAATTGCCCATATCACTTATGCCATCTAATTGACTAGAACTTAGTCACATCAACACATCTAGGAGAAAGAAAGGCCAAAAAATGTAGTCACTCTTGTGGGAAGCCATGGACCCATAAAGATCAGGGCTTTTACTACTATAGTACAAGGGGAGAAGAGATTTTGAGGGACAACTTACGGTCTCTATCGGAAGCCCTCCCAAGAGAAATTTTATTTTCTAGGCTAAAGTTGCAATGACAAACAATAATGTGACAATCTAAATGAAATCAAGCCAAAAGCCAAAACTGGCCCATAGGCTAGACAGAGGTCTCCCGTTCAGTGAGCAAGGCCTAGTATTTTCCTAGAAGGTTCTGCATAATAGTGGTTCTCAAAGTATGGTTGGGACCAGCAACATCAGCCATCAGCATCACCTGAGAATAGTTAGAGATGCACATTCTTGGGCCCCACCTAGACTTGCTGAATCAGAAACTCTAGAGAGGGAGTCAAGTAAGCTGTGTTTTAACAAGCCCTCCCAGTGATGCTGGTACATGTCACGTTTGAGAACCACCACACTGTAGAGTATAGCACTTCATGGGCTCATAATGAGCATTTGTTAATTCCTACAAGTAGACACCAGGTACCCGAGTAATGCTTGCACTCAGGTGAGCAATGAACTGTTCAGTTAAGGAAATGTTCTCATCATAAAATGGATTCCAAATAAAATACATATCTTTATATCAAGGCATCTTTAATTCTTCTTAAGAAAGATTTTATCAGGTTTGCCTTTAACCTTTTCAAAAACATCAGGTATGCAGTGGTGGATTTTAAATCACACAAAGGGCAAATCCTCCTCTCACTGTATTGTCATCATAAAGACATGGACCAGCACACGCTCTCGCCGCGCACGCTCTCTCTTTCTCTCGGAGGCAGTGGGCATTATGAGCAGCATGCCACATAGGGACATCCCTCCCAGGGGAAGGAAGCCAAGGGAAAACAATAGGTGGAGGAGGCAGGGGTCCCTGGGGCCTCCCTCCACACAATACTTTCCTTTTCCGGCTCATAAATCTGAACAATTACTTATTTACACACTCTTTCCTTTCTCTTCGGGTTTTATTACTTACAAGAGACAATACAATGCCTTCATAATCCTTCACAACAGAGCCTCTTAAGCTTTCCTGTGGGTATGCAGCGCCGGGAATCTTGACAAAACGCAGACTCAGATTCAGTAGGTCTGGGACCAGGCCTGAGAGTCTGCATTTCTGACGAGCTCTGAGTGAGGCTGACTCTGCTGGCCCACAGACCATCACGTGAGTCAGAAAGATTTGTAGTATTACAGGATAGTGATTAGAGGAGCTGTCTCAGAAAGCCTCCCAAATCCCAAATTTAGCTGACGAAGTTGCCATGGATAGGGACCATACAAACCAAGTTTTCAACACCATGCATGTTAAAAAAAAAAAAAAAAAAAAGACACCTATTTACTGGGGGCAGTGGACAGAGAAGGAAAAAAAGAAGGAAGCACAGGCTGCCCATCCCCCCAAATATTGCCCCACCCTTGCTCACAGGGCAGGACATCTTCCCAGTCTAGGTGTTTTCCTGGGAATCATTATGGCTGATGACAGGTATTCCCTCACGCATGCATTTATATTTATTTAATGAACATTTAGTAAGGGATGACTACCTGGCAAGGGGGTCAACTGAAGTCAAAGCACCAATGAATAAGCAGAAGGGCACCGTCAAGGTTCCACACCCTGGCTGGGCTTACCCTCTTGAGGTGCCCTCACCGCTCCTTCTGTCCATCAGAGCACTGTCTCATGTCCAGAACGTTACCTTGGAAGTTGGGTCTTACTTCTCACTGGGCTGTTTAACAGCTTTGAGTTGCAGGGCCTCATTTACATTGGCTCAATTGCTTTATCTGGCAAAAGACAATGTTTTCCAGTTGGGGGAGATAGGTCGTCCATGGGTACCCCGTGGACACCTCGCTCCTCTGTCAACTTACAGAGCTAGTGTTCAGCATTTCTTCCCTCAACTCAAAATTATTCTTTTATCCAGTTCTCAATGATAGAAAAGCTCTCTCTATCCTGCACACTCTCAGCACAAACATTCTCAATGTCTTAACCAAAAAGTTAAATGTACTTCTTTCTTTACTATTCCTCAAGGCAAGATGAACTTCTGGAAATTCCCCATATACAGCATGACCCTCCTTTCCTCATCCTCCACAAAAAAAAAAAAGAAAACCATTAAGAAAACTTTAAGAACTCTTCTATTCAAGAGAAATCAAGAGACCATGGAGGCCCTGGGCAAATTGAACATATTTTTCCAAGCCAAAAATCAAGAACACACCTGAAAAATTAGAAAGTACATAAAAGAACAAAGGAACAAAAATTTAAAAACGAGCTTGTTCTAAAATGTTACAAACACACATTCATCTTGACATTGGGTAGATGAAAGTGTTTTGGAGGTGACATAGAAGAGGAAAAAAGGATACAGAAATCAACCGAGGGAAAACACAAAGACTGTGCGCTTCATAATTACATCATTCAGGGTAAGCTAGATCACTGTTTCTCCACTTATTTTTCTTTGTCGCCTCCCTAAGGAGTCTTTTTTTAGACATTTTTTCTTAATCCCCCACCTCATGAAACCTAGTTTTTTAAATTTATGTTTTAATTGACAAATAAAAATTATTTATATTTATGGGGTGCAATGTAGTGTTTTAACATACACATTGTAAGATAATTAAAGTTAATTAACATATCCATCACCTCACATACTTAACATTTTTTGTGATGAGGTTTAAAATCTACAAATCTATTCTCTCAACAATTTTCAAATATGCAATACATTATTATTAATTATAGTCTCCATACTGTACAATAGATTTCCAGAACTTATTTCTCCTATGTAAATGAAAATTTGTACTCTTTGACAACATCTCCCCATTCACTGCCTCCATGCAGTTTGAATATCACAGATATGCTAGATATCTGTTTATTTACAGTGTGTATCTAATGTGTTTTTTTCTCCTATCCCAAGAGCTAGTTTTTGTCCTCTTGGAAGTGCTTTCACCCCTATTAAGAATGAAAGGGTTAGGGCCAGGCGCAGTGCTCACACATGTAATCCCAGCACTCTGGGAGGCCAAGATGGGAGGATCACTGGAGCTCAGAAGTCTGAGACCAGCCTGAGCAAGAGCAAGACCCCGTCTCTACTGAAAATATAAAAATTAGCCGGGCATGGTGGGCATGCGCCTGTAGTCCCAGCTACTTGGGAGGCTGAGACAGGTGGATCACTTGAGCCCAAGAGTTTGAGGTTGCAGTAAGCTATGATGACGTCACTGCACTTTACCCTGGGTGACAGAGTGAGACTCCATCTCAAAAAAAAAAAAAAAAAGAATGTAAGGTTTAGATGCTGCTTGATAACAAAGAATCGCAAAATCTTAGAAGCTAGTTACAACAAAACTGTTTACTCACATTCCCTGTGTATCACAGGGTGACTTCCTCACCATAGGATTCAGACTGACAGAGCAGCCACCAATTCCAGTGCTGCCAGTTGCCAATGTCAGAGAAAAGAGTGCTGTGAAAGGTCCTGTACCTGCACTTAAATGCTTCATCTCAGAAAAGACACACATCACTTACCATCTTAGCTCATTGGCCAGAACTGGTCATATGGACCCCACAATCACAAGAGGGCCAGGAAATACAATTCTATTGTACACCTAGAAGATGGAAAGCAGGAAGAAATAGTAAGCAAAAGGCCAGCCCTGCTAATCAAAGAAAACATGCTGCAAACTGTATACAGAGAGGCTCTCGGGACCATAGGATATAAATTTTCCTTGTCAGAGACTCAGCTGAGTTCTTGTCAGAATTAATCAACAGAGACACTTCCTCTTCTCCCACCATCCTGTCCAATGTCCCGTCCATTCATACCCCAACTACACTATAGCCACAAACTCCATGTCTTCTCTT
Source organism: Propithecus coquereli (assembly GCF_000956105.1). Classification (NCBI taxonomy): domain Eukaryota; kingdom Metazoa; phylum Chordata; class Mammalia; order Primates; family Indriidae; genus Propithecus; species Propithecus coquereli. Next base: position 361,934 of record NW_012148075.1, read on the forward strand.
TTTCTGCTGCCACTTCTACTTCAGTTCCCCCACCAGAGATCAAAAACCAGCAAAAGGAAGTTAGAAGGCTAAGAAGATTGTCTTTTAGAAAAACTCTTCAGATTGCAAAATGGTTCAACTGCCAGTATCTTTTAAAGAAAGCAGATGGACTGGATACAAACTGTTTAACACACAAGCAAGTTCTTCTTTATTAGACCAAATGAAATAAGGTAGGGGCTCACTAAATATTTAATAGATGAATGACTATACGGTTGGATAAATCAATGAAAAGAAGCACAATGTGCCGCCCATTTTTTCAGAGTCCTCAATATATTTTCCCTTTTGTCGTTATTTTCTTTATGTTGATTTGGACAAGTGGGGCTCTCCTTCCTCTCTTGTCATGTTCCAGTCTTAGGTAAACAGCAAGCTCTGTTTCCTTGTGGTCCTATCACTGGCTTGACAACTTGATTTGGATTACCTGTGTTTATTTCTCTATTTCCTCTTTCCTTCCTCTCTATTTGCAGGAAAGGTCTTGTAACTTGGCCCCTTCTCTAGATTGTCCTGTCCTACCCAGGCCTAGTGTCAACCCTCCCAAGAGTCTCCAGAAGAAAGGACCTCATGACGTAAACACAACAACTGTGAAACAATGACATTCATAAACGGAAAGAAACTGGCTATTGTTGTAAAATGCCAGGTTCGTGTGCACAGAGTCGTGCAGGTTCAGCCAAGAATTGTTATGTTTGCTGTTCCTCGTTTTAAAATACACTAATGAAGCAGGGGGTTAGCAGTCAATATTTTCCACAGTCATGTGATCAAGCACTCCTGATTCAAATGCCATAATTTCTCCTGAAAACTATGAACTGTGAACAAGGACCAATCAGTCAGTTGGGCCATTTCAGGCAGTTCAAGTGTCCGAGAGGAGGCTTGTCATTTTCTAACCAAAATATCTACTGGAAAATATAAAAATGTTATTGAAGCCCCTCTTGGGATGGGATCACGGGCAGAGTGAGGATATATGGAATGGGAGTTAGTCTTTATGTTCTACAGAACAATGGAGCAAATTAAAAAAAATATCGCTGGGGAAGAGGAGGAAGAGGCTCCCAGGTCAGCAGAAGAGTTTTCAGTCAGAAATTTTAGAACCAAGCCTCAGAAAGGACAACAGAAACTTGCTTTGAACACAAATCAAACATCATTAACACACCAGATGACCATCTGGGTTGTCTGTATCCTGCAACATGCTACTTCTTGCAAGGTATTTCAGATCAGATAGATCATAGATTTCTATTTCCGTCTCTATTAATCTGATATTCTTGACAAACAGCATAATGGAAGAGGAAAAGCACAGAGAGCATAGAAGGAGAAGGATCTTACTTTGCCCTTTCCGTGCGGGCAATATGTTCACCATAATGCATGTATTAGTTGAACACAGTATGAGGCAGGCCCTGAACTAAGCACCGGGGATATAGCAGTGAGCAACACAGACCCCGTCTCTGATCTCATGCAAGTAATATTTTAATGGAGGAGAAGAGACAATAAGGAAGTAAACAAATGAATGAGGTAATTTCACATGACAATAAATTCTAGAAAGAAAATAAAACAGAAGAAGGTCATTGTTTTTAATGATATGAGAGTTAGATGTTACTTCAGATAGAGCAGTCAGATGAGATAATGTTATTGAACTGAGACCTGAATGATGAGAAAGGGAACAAAAAGTACAAAGACCCTGGGGCGGTTATGAGTTCGGGGTGTTTAAGGAGCTAAAAGAAGGTCATGTTGTGATCAGAGAAGTGAGAAAGGGAAGAATGGGAGATGAATTTGGAGTAATAGGCTGAATCTAGATCATGTGTGGTCTAGATTTCTAAGGATATGTGTAGTGTGGCTGTCACAGTCAGACAGAGTTAGGACAATGGGCATTGAGGTTGTCCCCCCACCCATGTCTATCCTACTCCCGCTTCATTGTGTAGCAGCAGGGTGAGTGGGGATCCCACACCTAGTTATGTTAAAAAAGTTATTCTGTCCTACGTGAAGTTTCCTAGAAAAAGACCCCAAAACAAGAATTCATGTGCAAATAATTTATTAAGGAAGTGTGCCCAGAAGAAACCAGTAAGGGAGGGTGGGAAGTAAGTTAGAGGAGGAGAAGACACCAGGGAAGGGAGCAATCTCAGGCGGAGTCCCACAGATAGGAGCCAGAGCCCTGGAGGAACTCCAAAGTAAAGATATCTAACTTAGCACCTCCAAGGTATATAAATTTGAGTGAGAAAGCTGAGCTTTCATCGTATCACAACTGACAGTCATTGGTTAAAGGCCATCCCAGAAAAAGTGAGTTCCAGTATCCTGAGTACAATCCTCCAAAAAAGAGCTACCGGTGGTAACTGTTGGAAGCAAGAGCACACCAAAGTGCGCACACAGAGTAAGATCAGACCGCAGAGGGGCTGGCAGAGCCCCAATGTTACCCACTATGTATCCTAACTGAAATATCTACTTTGAAAAGATGGTTCCACTACTTACTCTCTGCGTGATCTCAGTTTTCTTATTTATAAAATGTATATAATCAGAGTATATACCTTATGCAGTTATTCCAAATATGTAAATAATGATAATGCATTTAAAACTCTTAACACAATGCCTAGCCTTACAGTAGGCACTCAATAAACATTATTTTTGTCACCTAATCAGGCATTCCAAAATTACTGCACAAAACTAATGGAATATTTTCCCACCTATTGCTTTTTCCATACTCATAGGAGATCATAAAGGCTTCACTGATTTCCATGAGTATAATAGCTTTAAAATAAGGTCAGCTAGCAAGCTAGAGGATTATCCTCCAAACCTTCAAAGAGAAATATAACTGCATTCCCACCTAATTATACATCAAGGCATCCTTAAGAATCTCTCTTCCCTCTGGGGAGGACTAGGAATATTCTCAGTAATAACCAAGGAATGTTATTAGCTATCATAAATAGACTTAGAAATCACAGATGTCAAAAAAAACTTCAATCAAATTATTTATATCCAAGTCCATTATGGATGATAATAGACTTATGGCTGCTCCATGGATTCTTGGATGTGTTTCACTGCTTCCACAATTGTACTTCAAATGCTATCCTACTGCCTAATAACTAAGGTACATGTTCACTTCAGCAGAATTTTTTTAAAATCTTGATTAAAGGACCCAATGGCAAAGAATCTCTATTCAGCGCTCAACAGGAATTTGAACATTTAATCGTGCTCACGTGTCTTTCATCATCCCACTTCCCAGCACCTACATTTTGAGCTGTATCCAGGTTGGCGTATTTCTTCCCGTCCATTAAAATGAGCCTACAACAAGCAAGGGATGACCTGAAGCACAGGAATTAGAAACCAACGCAACAAGGCCAAGGTCCTATATAACGCAACATACCACTGGGCTCAGAGTCTGACTGGAAGGGAGAGTAATAACGTTCTGCTCCATAAAGTCAATACAGTCTATTCAGATGGAAATTAAAGGGACTTGACTGATAAACATTGTGAAAAGTAGTTGGCTTAGACTTCTAGATAAAAATGGATTATCCTCCATGTTTTTCTCTCTTTCCTTGCCAAATCCCCCTGAAATTCCAGTAAAGGAATTTTTTTACAATGTGCTAACCCAGAAGGACGGACAGAATGGGAGAAGAGATAGCAAAGGGATGGAGTGAGAGGTGCAACTGAGAATGGTAATTAAGTAAAAATCTACATTCTGAACCGCAGAGACTTCTGCCTCCTTCTTCCACCTGCCCCCAAATGACAATAGCCAGGCAACTTACTGCCCCTCCAGCCCACCCCAGCACGAAGCCTGGATTCTTCTCTGGAAAAGCCCAACAGCACAGATACAAGACTTTTGGAGACATGTAGCATATCCCAGGAAAAATACCTCCCTCGTGAAACAAATGCAACTATTAACTCCAAGGAAAACAAAAAACGTATAAAAAGGCACTTGCAATGTTCTACTTCTCTCAGCAGTGAATGGCATTTGTAGATTGAAACCATGTAAACACCAGCTCTTGACTGAAACCAAAATTGTAATAGATTGAGTAGATGGTAGAGAGGGGGCAAGTACAGAGAGAAGAATTGCAGAGAGCAGTGAAATTATCAACTAAAGTCAAAAAATAATGTAAAGAAATAACATTAGAATATTATTTGAAATGTGGAGGTATATACCGAAATAATTTCTAAAAAGACTTGAAAGTGTTTGTTTCTGGGGATTGGAGCTAGGGAATGAAGACGTGTGAAACAGAGGGCGACATTTTCATCCTAAGTGTTTTAGCCCTATTCTTATCCTTTTCAAAGACTAGACTGGTTTGAAATTAAACATCAAAAACATACTCAGTTCACTAGAAAACAAAAATTCAAATAAAATAAATAAAATATAAAATTTACTTTAGGCTCAAGTCAAAAAATGTATATATTGGCCTTTCAGTTTTGATCCTCTTTGATCATTTTAGAACACACACACACACACACACACACACACACACACACACACACACTTTTTATTCAAATTTCCCTAAGGTGTATATTTTCTTATTTTACTTTTGATCATTTTGATTCAGTATAAACATTGTAACTCAGTTTTTTGGTCTTTCTTTCTGGAAAGATAAGATTGCCAAACAAAATACAAGATGCCCAATTACATTTGAATTTCAGATAAACAGCAAAATTTTTTAGTGTAAGTATATCCCAAATATTGCATGAGACATACTAAAAATTATTCATTGCTTATCTGAAACTCAGATTTAACTGGGCATTCTGTATTTTTACTTGCTAAATCTATTTTAAGAGTTACCTCTATCTATGCTAATCTCACATCTGCTTCGGAATTAGTTCACGCTGCAGCTGCTTTTTTCCCACCACACACTCTCTCTCCACTGTTCTCAGCTCCAACTTGAGCCATCGTGTCTTTATGCCTGGTCGCTGGAACTGCAAGGCTTGTGTTCATCTGGAATACGGTGCAGCCACTGCCTTGCTGGCCTCAGCCAAGGGGCGGTGCAGAGATGGTGGTGTTTCCCTGTGCTGTCCTGCCCCTTGACACCTACCATCTGTGCCACTGAAAAAGATTTGGTGACGCTTAACACAGAATACTAAATATGACTTAGAACAAAACAGAAAAAAAGAAACACCTTCACTTGGGGTTGTCTCATGGAAAACTTCAGTTCTTGGCTCACTTCCTTCTCGTGTGGTCAACTATTGTCACATCCTCTTCTGGGTGAGGAAATCTGTCCTCTTTGGTTCTTCAGAATATGAGTCCCTTTCCTCCTTTAAGTCAATTCAATTCCTACCCACACAAGTGAGTCTTAATCTTCCCCTCCCAGAGGACTTTATCAGAATTAAGAATCCCCCGGCAATGATGGAAATAAATGTTCTATATCTCAACTGTGGTGGTGATTACATGAGTACACACATTTGTCAAGATTCATGATTGTACACATAGATTGGATACATTTAATGATATATTAATGATACCATAATGAAATGGATTTTTTTGAAAAATGTTTCCTAGCAGCACTTTTACTAAAGCATGAGTTAATCGCTTTGGAATCTAAAATAACACCACAGGGATTTCAGCAGCACAGCCCAGGATTTTGCATTCCAAATTGGATTCCCTCAAATTTTGGCCACCAATATGGAGATATGCCTCCATACGTCTCTTGTAGTGTTCTAGCCTCTTGTGGGTACTATGGATAAAACACACACATACACACACACACAGCGTATATATATCTCAGAGGTGGTACAATATAGTTCACCCAAATGTCTTATAGAACACAAAATTATTTAATAATAAACTCTTTCTGTGACTTAGAGACATGTGCAAGATATAGTATGGTAGAACAATTCAATCAAGATAAAATCATTGGCTTCTCTATAAAAATTCACTTGCATATGAGACAATATTAAAAATGGAATTATTAAACGAGAATATCCTCTAAACTGTTACAGGTAGGATGGTGGAGGAGATATTGGGGAGGTGTTTAATGCCGTTTTACAGTAATAGTCTTAGCTTCCAGGATTTTCTACCCAATAAATGGAAAATTCCATTTTCCGCTCAAACCCCAATCAGGAAATAATTCTTCCTAAAAAAAAAGGGACAACAGCTCAAAAACTCCTCCCTACTCCACAGCCAAGAACACACAAACAGGACAGAGGGCTTAGCTCAGTCAGAGGGACCGGAAGAGCCTGAACTCCACCCTGAGAAAAGCCATTTCTGAGTAAGGAATTATTTAGGGCCAGGCATTTTGTAGAGACTTAGAAGGGAAGCAAACCTCTTAAGCAAAGAGTGGGTTCTTAAAGTGAGCCCTTTGAAAGCAGGTATGCAAACTCTAACAACTTTCTGCAAATTTTAAAAAATAAATGCTTTCATACCAAAGACAGAGAGACAGAAGAAATAAAATAATCTAATATTAAACCAAAACAGAGCAAAGGGTGCCCAGCAAGCAGAATATCAAAAGAAACAAACAAAAAAAGGATAGTGACCAGCATTAGAATAATAATAGAAATAGTGACAATTGCCTTGAACACCTACTGTGTGCCCAGAGCAATTCCTAAGCACTTTATCTGCATGCAATCCTTAAAACAGCCCTATGAGCTAGTACTATTATCAGTTCCATTTGGCACATGATGAAACTAATGCATTGAGGCCTCCAGCAACTTACATAAAATCACACTGCAAGTGAGTAGCAGAGTCCAGATGTGAGTCCATTTCCACCTCATTGCAAATCCCTAACCCTTGACCACTATAATCTAGTCCCTTGCTACTCAAAGTGTGTCCACAGACCAACAGCAGAAGCACATTACCCCGGAGCTTGCTAAAATGCAGTCTCAGGCAACACCCCGGACCTACCAAATCAGAATCTGCATTTTAACAAGACCCCCAGGTGACTCTATGCATTTTCGAGTTTGAAAAGCGATACTCTGGTCCCTTTCAGAAGACAGATAATCCTCTTAATCTTACCTGGTTAAGATTTGTCACCAGTTCCTTTATGAGAATATACTGGAAATTGATATCAAAATCTATTGTATAGAATTCATAATTATTTTAAATAAATTATGCTTTTTGTACACATATTCCTTAGCTAGGTTCTTTCAGGTTGCAGGGACTAGGCATCCCCAAGTTGCTTTACAGCTCTGCTTTTAAAACTTCTCCCCCAAGTACCCCTAACAACTGAATCCACACACCTCCAGAAGCTCTGGGAGCCAAAACCTTTTTCTCTTTCTCTTCCTCTTCCTAATCTTCTCTCTCTCTCTGTTTTTGTTTTTTTTTTCCTGCAAACAACTTTGCTGAGGTGTAATTTCAATACCGTAAGATTCACCTATTAAATTTACAACTCAATGACTTTTAATAAATTTACTGAGTTGTACAACCAGCACCATAATCCAGTTTTAGAACATTTCCATCATCCCAATATGATCCCTCGTGCCTATTTACAGTTAGTCTCCATTCCCACCACCAGCCCCAAGCAACCACGAATCTGTTTCCATCTCTATAGATTTGCCTACTTTGAACATTTCCTATAATTGGAATCATATAATATGTGGTATATTTTCATCTGGCTTTTTTTCACTGAGTATAATCTTTTTGAGGTTCATCCATATTGTAGTGTATATCAGTACTCAGTTCTTTCTACTGCTGAATTATTTTTCACTGTATGGAACCATAGCCCTTTCATTGTTTAGCAGATTTTTAAAAAATATCTGAAGGCTCAGTATTTACCTTTAAAATGTATCCCAGTGTTGCATATGTCTGCGTTGGCCTCAGTATAAAAATGTTCCAAATAACATATCTGTTTTCTCCAAATTTTTAAAAATTAAACTGTTGCTCCAGCTCACCTTAGACCCCATGAGCATAAGATATATAGCCTTAGGTAATGGGAGTTAATTACTGGGAAGCACACAAAGAAGAGAAGAAGTGGAGGTCCTTGACTCATGAGCCTTTGTCTCAGGCACCAATCACAGGTCCAAGCAGTTGTGGCCAGGTTAGCAGACACATCTGGGACCAGGAAAGGCAACCCTAGGCACTAAGAACTGCCCATAGGAGCCTTCCCAAGAAGCAGTCAATGGAGTTTCATGACCCCCTAACCCATATAATTAGAATTCTCATCTCAAAGTCTTTAGTCATTCCCAAACTAATCCTTCTGTAATTTGCTTTAAGTTCCAAGATAAAGATGCCCACTAAGTACTGGTATAAAGAGACAGTAGAATGTGGTAGACCATCATGACAATTGCAGTCAAGACCTTGAGGACTAGAACATTGAAAAAAAAATAGCATCACGCCTTTAAAAATGTTGTTTTAAGAAAGGACTATTTCTATTATACAGAACAAGTAGCTACCCTCTACCCTTACATCCCAAAAACTTACTCTTAAAGAAAAGTCCCCCTTTGCATGTTCTAAATCTCTCTTTGTTGATTTAGTAAACCTTGGAACAGCCCCATAGGATTGTTAATTAATTCTACAGATGATAATTTGTTGTTCCTAGCTGAAGTTCTATTAAAACACCATCAAGTCACCCAGTGCAATGATCTTGATTTCTCATACCATTTTCCAATAAAAGACATCAGGGCTCCTTGGAGCAATAGTTGATTCTAGGACTGGGGCAGAAAATGTACAAGATGAGCCTGGAGCATTTACCGTAGTGTCAGAAAGTAAGGAAGTGCTTAAAATAAAATGATGAGGGTATAAAAGGGACATAGGAGCCAAACTGAAAGATCTCCCAATGGCCAAAACTGGAATAATTTGAGAAGCAAAATAAATAATGTAGTGTTGGATGAAAATCTAAAGTGTAAAATAAATATCCATGAGCCCATTCTGATATAAATAAATTATTGAATAAACAAATGGGGGAGAAAGGCTAATCTTCCATACAGAAGAATTTCAAATAATTTGTGCAGATATTCCTCCCTCAAGGAAGTATTCCTTAACTCCCCAGCCCTTGATGGTGGGCTGCATTTAGTAACTTGCTGTCAAAGAATAGAGTATGTAAAGGGAGAAAAAAGCTTCACAATGGAGAAACTTGGCAAATGTTGCCTTGGCCAGGTGATCAAGTTTAATATCATCAGGGATAAGTCATGTTGATAACATGTACCCTTTAATTAATGTGCTGAGAGAATGGCACTTTACATCTGTGGTCTTCTCCCAAAAAAACCCATAACTGCAATCTAATCATGAAAAAAAGTCATATAAACCCAAATTGAGGGGCATTCTACAAAATGCTGACCAATACTCCTTAAAAGTGTTGAGGTCATCAAAAATGAAGAACATCTGAGAAACTGTCACAGACCAAAGAAGTCTAAGGAGACAGAACAACTAAACATAATATGGTATCCTAGGTGTGTTCCTGGGGCAGAGAAAGGACATTAGAGAAAAACTGATGAAATCTGAATACAGGATAGAGTTTAGTTAATAGTAATGTGCCAACGTATGTTCCTTACTTATGACAGAATCACTATAGTAACAGAAGTTAACAATAGAGAAATTGAGTGTGGAAGTATATGAGATCTCTCTCTACTATTTTTGTAACTTTTCTGTGAATCTATACTATTCTAAAACAAAAGGCTTATTTGCAAAAAGCAAGCAAACATCAAGCAACAACCACAGAGTTATTTCAGAAATCTCTCTACAGAGAAATATGCAATCAATCAGCCTAACTACAGGCAATTGATGGTTATATGAATAGAGACTTTTTCATTGTTTTTAAGGAATCACTCACTGCCCAGGCTGATGTCATCCATAGCTAAGGGACTAAGCTACATATTGATGATCCAGCCACCTTTCCTTATCCCCTATTCAAATACCCAAAGCCTGATAGTGTTTCCATGTAACTGCCCTCCAGCCCTCAAATGCATGTGACAACAATTTATGAACAGTAAAACTAGGCATAGTGGCTGACTATTATTGTAACAGTTCAAATATCCAGCACAGAGTCATTTTCAGGAAAGCCCTTTGGCTGGCCCTGGTAATTTGTTCAACCTTCAAAATGGATGAATACATGTTACAAACCACACGTGGAAAAAGTCCACTGGCAAATAACCCAGTCATTCCTAAATGGTCAGAGCAGTTCTTGAGATCATTCAAACTAAACCGAAGCTGAATTTATTTTTTAGTGTGGTGGGGAGGAGGTGGGAGTGGGGATAATAAATAATGTCAAACCCCTCACTAAGACTCCAAAATTGGGAAGCTGGGACCTGAGGCTGGACCAATGGTGGGAATTCAGACTCACTGTTGTGGTTACTTTTCCTCCATCTTTTATTCATTTTTTTCAATAATTATTTATTGAAAGATGAATCTGATAGCCCTGGCCTATTGCCAGGGGGTTCCTAAACAATCAGAAAAGAAGAAAAGCAAGTGGAACAAGAAATGAAATAAAACAAGGCTAGAACTACCTGGATGCATAAAGTCCTTCACATTACCCAATGGTACCTGGCATTCAGTAGGTGCTTAGTAAATATTAGTGGAATGAATAAGTGGACATATCAAGGCTTCTTCCCCTAGATACTAATCTGAATAACGTGAGTAGGAGGTTGAGTCGAATGGCAAATTAAAGAATTATTCTGAGAGATCCACTTCCTATGGGTCAAAGGAAGAATCCATTGTTCTTTCCTGTTTTCCTTTGTGACCAGTCACTTTGCCCCACACAAATCCAACCACCAAGTGAAACAAAAATAAAATTACTATCTCTAAGCTGACTGAGGGAATAGCCTTTGGAATGACAAACCCAAGAGTGAACTGCAGAGCCTCGTTACTAAACACACTCAGCCTGGATTCCCTGTCATACAAGGAGATATTGAGTGTAAGGCGCTTGCTCTCAAACCAGATACCAAATTCAGTTCATATTACAACATTGTTCCTGTATTTCCCAGGTCTCTTTGATCTTAAAATTAGCTGAACAAGAGCAATACATCCTTAATATGAACTGAATGATCATTTGTGAATAAATCTTTAAAAGCAGAGTAATCAATACAATGTTTGGGAAAAGTACTGAGTTAGAAGTTAAGAGAGGAATGTTCTGGTACCAGGTGTGTCTTTTAGCTATTCATAGAACTTCAGGCAGGTTACCCCACTTCTCTGTGACTCTGTAAAAAAGAAGGTAGAGTGAAATAAGAGTACATTATCTCTAAAGTTTCTTTAGGGTCTAAAATCTATAATTCTAAGTATTATTCTAATAAAAAATAGCTATCATATATTGTGTTTACTATGTGTCGGGCACTGTTCTGTGTTTTCCAAGAATTGTTTAATATAATCCTAACAACAATTGTATTAGGAAGTTATTTTCAGATGAAGAAACTAAAGCACAGAGAGGTTAAAGGTCACAGAAAGTCCTCATTGTACATGATACCATGTTAACTGAAACTCATGCATATCGAGACCAAGCAAAGCAAGGGCACAGGTCTGATATGTATACGTTTCTGTTAACACAGCATCTTGAAAATCAATCACTGTCTGTACATGAACTCAAGCAATTCAACTTCGGAGTCTGCATGCTTAACTGCTGCCTACACCAATGGTTCTCAAGGGATGGTCCGCAGATCATAAATGTCAGCATCACTGGTAAACTTAGGAGAAATGCAATTTTCACAACCCAGTCCAGACCAACAGAAGCAGAAACTGTGGGACTGCAGCCCAGTTATCTGTTTGAACAAGCCCTCTGGTGATTCTGACACAAGCCAAAGTTTGAGAACCAGTGCCCCATAAGACCCCTGCTCTGTGACCCTTAGTAGAGGTGGTGGTGGAAATCAGGAAGCATAGAGTGTGATGGTCAGGTCATCCTCAAAGGTCATCTACACCAGATGAATTAAGGGTTTCTTAAGCTGAGAGACAAAAACCTTACAAAGAAAACCTAAAAAAGTAGGTCAACTTTGCAGCCCAGTTATCTTTTCTTTTATTTTTTTTAAGAGATGGGATCTTGCTATGTTGCCTAGGCTGGTCTCAAACTCCTGAGCTCAAGCAATCCTCCCATCTCAGCCTCCTCTTGAGTAGCAGGGAGTACAGATGCATACTACTGTGCTCAGCTTTGGTTACCTTTAGAGATAGTATCTTTTTCTTTTAACCATAGTACTTCGATGAACAGAGAATAAGAAAAAAAAATCCATTTTTTGCCTAAAAAATATTGCCCATGACCTTTTTCTCAGGTTGAAATGTCTTCAGGATGTATCTCTGAGTTTGCAAAGCACTAGGCAGGGATTTAGCTGCATGGCTCCAATTAGAGTCCATAGGAGAGACCCAGCTGCAGCCACTGAAAGATGCTTTGAAGATTTTACCTCTGGTGGATAGTCTCCCCTTCCTAGACACAGTGTCTGTTATTCTGAAAGTGGTGGAAAGCGTCTGACAGCCCTCTTATTTCTCTTTAGGCCCAATGCTGTTGATTCGGTGGCCTTTTTCTAAGAAGGACACCAGATTGTCAGCTTGCTTTCTTAAAACAAAAACAAAAAACAAAACAAAAAAAAAACCTCCAGGCTAAGATATTCAAATTGCCAAACCAGCGGTATTATGGGTGAACATTATAAAATCCTCTTCGAGTTAAGTCGGCATGCCTCGAAGAGCAAAAAATTAATATGCTGTCATTACACAGTTGAGAGGGGAAATTAATTTATACAGAAACCTTTTCTAAGACATGTTCAGACTGCCTGGATACTGCTCCAAATGGGAGCATTATCTGCCTTCCCAAAATAATATACTATATGCCCTAATCTGGCAGACACAAAGATAATTACATGAGTCTGGCAGAGCCAATATGCTTACTAATAAATGGAAAAATGAGAACAATGCAAATCAAAGTTAAGTTCAATGGTTATTCAGAATCGTGGTAGGGAAGCTACCTGCTACAATTAAACATAGTGACAAGCAGAAAATGGTCTCTTGCAGAGATTTGAAAAGCCAAAGCTACTGTGAGGAGACCCATTTATACCAAGGAATATTAACATGGGTAGTTGTTTGTGACTATGTGAGGCAGACTCATACAATTCTAAGCCATCATTAAGTCCCATTCTAATAATCCACTCTTACAGGGATTCAATGGGGATCTTAATAAAACGAAAACTCAAAATGCCAAATTCAACACAATTACCTTCAGTTTTAAGCAAAGAAAACTCAATGTGAAATGTGGTCTGGAAGTTGGATTTGCATCAATACAAATCTACTTCTGATGTTGGGACCAAAATCATGAAACGCTCTATAGTAAAAAATCACCATCCAATATCAGTGTATTCTTCAGAGCTCTCTTTTTTAGGAGACTGATTTTTTTTTTCCTAATCATTTTCTCACAAAGCTACTGAGAATTTTCATTTCTAAGCTCCTTGGTCTTGACATGCATTAAAAAGTGCTAAGTAACTGGAATTACTGACTATACAAGGCTGACTATACATGACTGTGGAAAAGAGATGTGGAGACCAGAGAATTTGGTGTTTCTTTTACCTTAGAAATATCCAATTTTTAATGGGAAAATTTTTCCTGAAATTTTTCTCTTTATCTCCCCCACCAATAAGCCCTCTCTCCCAGCCCAGCAAGCTTCCCTATCTTTAGAACAGAAGAAAGAACACTGTCCTAGTGGTGAAAGAAACATCAGTGTGGGAGACCCAAATTTAAATCACCTAGGCTCTGATTGTGCTACTTTCGAGAACCAGCCACAATCCTGATACTCCACTGGGGTAAGATGTGGGGCATGGCAAGCCTTCAGCTTAGAAGCCCCTCTTGTCAACCACAGGGAAAAATCAGTCATTGGGAACATGAACCCTTAGAGAAAGAGTCCCTCCCAGAGTGCTAACAAATAAGGTCCCACAAGTCACTCTTACCAATTAAATTCCAGGAGAAAGATGGTGACAGATATGGGCTGCCAGCGGATTTGAGCTCTGTCAGTACAAATATCTTCACAAGGGAGTTTGCATTGTATAGAAGAAAGCAGCAGCAATGAAATATTTACATATTTATAAACATCTAGACATTAACAACCCTGCCAGATTCATTCAATGCATTCTAAAGAGTAGTCCCAGGAAAGAAAGGAAAGACATGGCCCTTGATCAAGAGGTAGCCGCAGATCTAGGAAACCAGGCAGAGTCCAACCTAGATCTCCACTGTTTGAAATGGAAATGAATCCAGGAGGGAACCCATCATTGTTTTGCTTCAGGGATAACCTTTGACAATCACAGAAGAGATTATTACAAGCCCAGACATTTATCTAGTACAGTATCTCCTAGAACATTTCCCACTCTACTCCCAAGAGATGATCCTGGGAGGGCAAAAACAAAAAAACAAACAAAAAAACCAATCTTTATTTTCAACTAAACTTGGGAAATGCTTTATTCTTAAACACTCAAAATGTCCACCAGCGGCCAGGCGCCATGCCTCAAGCCTGTAATCCCAGCATTCTGGAAGGCCAGGCAGATCATTTGAGCTCAGGAGTTCAAGACCAGCCTGAGCAAGAGTGAGACCCCATCTGTACTAAAAAAATAGAAAGAAATTAGCTGGACAACTAAAAATATATATAGAAAAAATTAGCCTGGCACGGTAGCGCATGCCTATAGTCACAGCTCCCTGGGAGGCTGAGGCAGAAGGATCCCTTGAGCCCAGGAGTTTGAGGTTGCTGTGAGCTCGGCTGATGCCACGGCACTCTAGCCCAGGCAACAGAGTGAGATTCTGTCTCAAAAAAAAAAAAAAAAAAAATGTCCACTGGCTTGACAAAGGTTCTGAAAAGTCCTGAAGTAAAGAAAGCTGCTAAATGTTGTTCAACCCATTTCCCTGACTTCTTTGGCCATTAGAATCCTCTTATTCACTGATACCTACTTCTTATATAGTCTAAATTATCCTTCATCGCATTATATAACACAGTGGAATTTAATTAGGAAAAACTATGTTTGCTTATCCAATATGTTAATGTTGGATTAAACAACAGTGCATTTCTTTTCCTGTGTGGAAGGAAAACAATTTCCTTTAAGAAGGATTAAAAAAAAAAAAAAAAAAAAAAACTGGATTGAGGTGCTATGAGGCTCTGTCTGATTTGGATCTTTTTTTATCTATTGTTCTTGTGCCTGGAGGCCAAGGTCAGACTTGCTTTTCTATAAATACAAACATAAAAGGCACAACTACACATTTTAGGTCGTTCTCTGACACTGCAAAGTCACCATGGAAAGACTGAGGACAGTTCTGAGGTGGGCGGGAGTTGGGAGTATTTCTAAGAAATGAATGATTTTGATTGGTTTCTGGTCCAGCTTATCTGCTTGCTATGGTTTAGGAAAAGATCTAACTCTTTTGTGAAGTGGAGCTGCTGAGTTGCTTACCTTCATTTCTATTTAAAACAAATTCTAAATGCAAAAAAGAATACTGTTGACCTTCAAACAACACAGGTTTGAACTACGTGGGTTCGCTTAAGTGTGGATTTTTTCAGTAAGTACAGTCAGCCCTCCATATCCTTGGGTTCCACTTCTGCACACAAAAGCAGATCCAAAATACAGTATTTGCAAAATGCAAAACCCACAGATACAGAGGCCAAACATTTTGTATATGTGAGTTCCACAGGCCTAACTTCAGGACTTGAGCATGTGCCAATTTTGGTATTCAAAGGTGCCCTGGAACCAATCCCGAGTGACGACTACAGTCCTTGCCTCTTCACCTCCCACCTCGTCTTGGGCTAACTGACTTAGCAACTCGGTGTGGCTGGTCTGTCTCGCTCTGCCAGTTCTAAGCTAGTTATACGCTAGGATCAGCCCTCAGTCCAGACCGAAATGCAAAAAGACTTCCTTGCTGAAACAAGAATGGCCTTTGAATCTTCCCTTAATTTCCTTCCATACTAGTCAGCTACTGCCACAATGATGCCACATGACAAAGTACCTCAAAACTACAACACGTGTGTATTTTTCTCACTCACAGGCCTCTGGATCTGCTGGGATGGTTCGCTTTCAACAGCTGGTTGGCTGGCTTGGCTCCAGGCTGTGGGTTGCGCTCAGGTCTGCTTCATTCTGAGCCCCAGGCAGAAGAGGCAGCAGATATTTAGGCATTCTTTCCTTCTAGTGGATCACTGGAACATAAGAGAGCTTGCCCAATAACCCAAGCATGTGTAAGTTCTCTGATTCTGTCATATCTGCTAAAATTCCACTGGCCAAAGAAAGTCTCAGCCAAGCCCAACGTCAATAGGGTAGGAAACAGAGGGAGAGGGGGCTGAATATTTGCTGAACAATAATTCAAACACTATCACTCATCTTCCCCATTGCTTCTCCTTGCACTGTACATTTTGGGGTCTCCTCAAACAACCTGGATGGTTTTGACTACTTGTACACTGCCTGCTTTCAGGGGGACCTTCTGGGATGTCAACAAAAAGGGCAATGCTGGAGTGGAGACTGATTAGGTGGGATGACTTTCATACAGAACCCAAGGTGGAGAGAGTGTGGACATAGCCCTGATGTGGGGAGTGGCAAGAGCAACATAAGGAAGCCCAACTCCATCTTCCAGGCCAAAGGAGCCCAACAGAGATGATAGCAAGAGAGGAACCTTAGTGGCAAGAAGCTGAATTGACCTGAAAGCAGGATGGGGCTCAGAGAGGCAGAGGGCTTCCATGTGTTTTCCTGGCTAGTTCCTACTTGGTCATCAGAGTCTTATTTTGTACTATTCCAGGCCAAATTTTCTAAAGTAACTTACTGCCCCACCACAAGGCCCAGGTACCCTGCCCCAGAGCAGCAGGCTAGTGGTAACCCTACCCAACTCCTCGCTCAGCTCCAGACTAGAGAGGAGATGCAAAAGGTGATTGTTAATCCCCTTGTTCCAACATCAGTTCAGCGCTCCCAGTAATTAGGAGACATACTCCAGCATCCTTTCAAATGAGTTCCCCTATTCCCTGAAGCCACAAGTTCCTCAACTCTGTATCACACTGGAACCACCTAGAGACCTTTGAAAAATGGCTGCCATGCCCCAGGCATTCTGATCTAATAGATACAGGGTAGACCTGGGTACCAGAATTTTTAAGAGCTCCTTGG
This sequence comes from Propithecus coquereli, assembly GCF_000956105.1. NCBI lineage: Eukaryota > Metazoa > Chordata > Mammalia > Primates > Indriidae > Propithecus > Propithecus coquereli. The sequence goes on from NW_012148075.1 coordinate 378,881, forward strand.
GTAATTCTAATGAACAGCAAAGTTTGGGACCCACTGGTCTGAAAACCTAATCCAGCTACTTAGACTTTGACATGAGTTCATCTCAAATTTACAACATAGTTTTGGATAGGCAGAAAGGGACCCCACGCTGAGTTTGTGTGTGAGAGCTGGAGAGACCCCAGTGGCTCTGCATCAGAAAATACAGGTCCATAATCCCACAGTCTGAAACCCAAAAGGCTCTGAAAATTGAAAGGTTTTCAAAACTCAATGGCAGAAAACCCTGACCTGCCTTGAACTCACGTAGTGGCAAGACGCAACTATTTATAGTCTTTATTCATCACACTTAGTGTGAATATTCATCTGTTTTGCCAGGAAAATATTAATGTGTTTAATTACAGAGTGCCTTTCCAGACCCTGCTGGAGTCGTTACATAATATAAAGTATGTGTAGCTTTCTACATTCTGAAAATTTCTGAATTCAGAAAACAAATGTGTGGCCCCAAAGGTTTAGGCTAAGGAAATACGGACTTACAGAAGCAGTTTGCTTTACTGCTCCTTGGATATAAAGACCATGCAGAAGAAAGTGATAGAGTAAAATAACCAAACAACATGGCTCTTGTGTGACTTAGATAAAAGTGCCCCAAGTGGGTGGATTAATTAGAGGGAAAGGACCATCTCTGGGTAAACAGCCCTTCACTAGAGATCACAGCTTGACAAGCAGATCACAGGCTGGATTTCCTCCTCACTCACCTTCCTTGGCCAGGTTCTCTTGTGCAGTACACAAACTACACAATCATACAGAGGGCCTTACCGAGCAATTTTTTTAACAGTTGGAACTTGATATGCAGAAACAAGCAAAGCTCTAAGTGCAGGAATGTCTAATATTTGATTTTTAGTTGTTTCTATTAATGAAATGAGCGTGACTCTGCCTCTCAAACCTTTCACATAGTCTATACACAAAAGCTTTGGGTTGAAATGAATAGGATGACCTGCATGGGGTATATGTATGAAATGGCATGCAAAGAGCTGCATAGGTGGGGTTGCATGTGTAGAATGGTATGTATGCAAAGATGGCGAGCATGGAAGGGCCAGAGTTCTTAAAATGGGGCATTGGACTTTCCACAAACTGTTACATACAGTTCAAGCAAACTTCATCCAACTATTAATATTAAGGAACAATGTCTAATGTAACCCCAACCAATGTCTGAGCTACCATAGCAAGCCTCATAACAATTTTAGGAGAGAGGAGGAAGCTAAAATAGGTTAGGTCATTTGCCCCATAAATGTAGCCAAAGAGTAGCAAAGCTAGTTATTCAATCCAGATATTTCTGATGCCAAAGCCAATGCTCATAACCGCTACTCTCTTTCTGTGTCATAACAGCTATAACAGCACTTAGTGCTCAAAGGCCACTCTAGCAAAAACAAAAATGGGGCCCACCCAGCCCTTCGCATATGCAAGGACTTATAAAACTAAACCGTAGGCCGGGCACGTGGCTCACACCTGTAATCCTAGCACTCTGGGAGGCCAAGGCGGGCGGATTGTTTGAGCTCAGGAGTTCGAGACCAGCCTGAGCAAGAGCGAGACCCCGTCTCTACTAAAAATAGAAAGAAATTATCTGGACAACTAAAAATATATAGAAAAAAAAAAATTAGCCGGGCATGGTGGCGCATGCCTGTAGTCCCAGCTACTCGGGAGGCTGAGGCAGTAGGATCACTTGAGCCCAGGAGTTTGAGGTTGCTGTGAGCGAGGCTGACGCCATGGCACTCACTCTAGCCAGGGCAACAGAGTGAGACTCTGTCTCAAAAAAACTAAACCGTAATAAACACCTTACCAGACTAACACAAGCCTGTGAAACACTTGACTAGCTCCCGTATACTTGTCTGCCTCATTCACATTTATGTAAACTCTACAGTACAAATGTACTCATAATTTCAGCTATATTTTGAGGAGAAATGTTTTGCTTTGGGCATTTCGTTTTCAGGATCCATTAAACTGAATCTATCAGTATTACTTAGAACCAAAAAACACTCCTATGTACCAGGCAAAACTGAAAATAAACTCACAGCATTGTTTATCTGCAAGGGTGGTTTCCATTATGTGTACCTTGTGAACATGCCACAGACCACAAGAAATCCAACCAATCAGGATGCAACAGTACCCTGACCTCTGGCCAGTCACACATGTAGTTGTTTCCTTAAACTCCTATCAGGCTCAGCCACCAAGTTGCACTAGTGACGGATATGGCACTTAATAACATCAATAAATAACAACATCGATAAATTGAAAATATAAATTTCCTGCTGTTAGTGAATGTGGCAACTACTGCTAATTGTCTACCGTGTCAATAGCTAAATATGCATCAAAAATTTATTCTTGCCAGGCATGGGGGCATGTACCTGTAGTCCCATACACTCTGGAGATTGAGGTGGGAGGATCTTTTGAGCACGGGAGTTTGGTACAGCCTGGGTACAATACAAGAACCTGTCTCTTAAAAAAATTAATTAATTGAAACTAAAATTAAAACAAAAATTTATCCCCCCCAAAGGGGATTCTGGGGTGGTGGCTATGTTCTGTTTTTAGATCCAGATATTGGTCACACAGATATGTTACATTTGTGAAAATGTATTGAGCTGTCCATTTATGATATAAGCACTTTTCTCATTGTATACTATACTTCAATCAAAAGTGTTTTTTTTTTAAAGATAGTTATTCATTCTACACAACATGAGCAAAGAAAAAGAAAAAACTGAGAAAAAATGTTACATTCCTTTCCAGGTACAGCACTGTCACTGGAAGCAGCTGCCCATGCAGGAACTACATTTCCCAGAAGCACTTGCTTCCAGATGGAGCTGCGTGACTGGTTCTCACCAATGGAATGTGAGAAGACATGATATGCGTCATTTCTAAGCCATGGTGGCTAAGATACTGTGTACTTTCTCTATCCCCTCTTCCCATCTGCCCAATGGATGAAGAGGATTCCATTGCCTTAGAGGATGGCAGAGCAACATGATAGAAGGCTGACCACTGACCAAAAACACCCACATTGGACTTTTAGTGGTCTGGAAATAAAATTCTGTTGTGCTAAACCATTGAAATTTTGGAGTGTCATTGTTAAATGAGCTACTACTACCATAACTTATATATCTACCTAAAATATATTCACTCCTTCTTCCTAATGAAACCCTGTTTTTGCTTAGGTTGACAATATGTCCAATTAAAAGTACTGACCTCCCTAGATTCCTTTGCAACAGGATGTGGCCATGTGAGATATAAATGGAATTTGCTGGCTAAGACCTCCAGGAAAGCCCTTTAAAAGATTTGGCTTTATCCTGCGTGGAGCATAGACACACTACATGGAGATTCAGTAGCCATTTTGCAACCATGAGAGCATGCTAATCATGGCCATGAACACTTCTGTGAAAACCACTCAGTCAAGAAATAGAAATCCCTCATGTTTTTTTCCAGATCACAATCCATTCTCTCCCCATCCTGCTCAGTCTTTGTTATTTGCAGCAATCCCCAATCCCACATACGTACACATCCAGCACACATAGGCACAAACATTCCTTTACCAAATAGCAGTTGGGTACAGGAAGAGGAGGTTCAACTCTCTTCATGACAATGACATAGTGGTGTCCCCAGATCTGCACAGTCTCCTCTAATGGTGTCCCTCATCTTCATGAGAGAGAATATCAGGACCTACATGTTCTGAAAAGACTCCCTTTTCTTTTATACACACACACACACACACACACACACACACACACACACACACACAAACACATACACAAATGTTTTTGTTACATGTATTGCTTTTGTACAGTTTGAGTCAAAGTTATAAGTGTGTCCATCACCCAGATAGTGTGCATTATACCCATTAGGTGTGAATTTACCCATCCCCTCCTCCCCCACCACCACACCTGCTTGATTTCCATTGAATTTTACCACCATATGTGCCCATGAGTGTTTATCAATTAGTTCCAATTTAGTAGTAAGTATATGTGGTGTGTGTCTGTCCATTCTTGTGATACTTCACTTAAAAGGATGGTTTCCAGTTCCATCCGGGTTGTTACAGAAGGTATCAGTTCACCATTCTCTTTTATGGCTGAGTAGTACTCCACGGTATACACATACCACATTTTATTCCTTGTCTCCCTCTGTCTGACTCCCCATCGCCCCTCAAATATCTCACCAGAAAGGACAGGCTTTCTCCTGTATTGTATTCTGCTTCCCAATTCCAGTTTTGAGGCTAAGCCTAAATGGGTATAAGTATTTCTTTCTTTAATAAATAAGAGAAACTCTCAGAAGATTACCTTTTGCTATGCTAAAAGATACTTAAAGGGATTTAGAAAATTCTCCCTTCTCAACAATGCCTAATACTTGAACCTATCTCTTGCTAAAGAAGTCAAGAATCTAACCTTTCCTGCCTGAAGCTTTAAGCCTCCAGGCTGAGAGTTCAAGGAGAATTTAGTAGCTTAAAATAACAACCATTTATTCTGCTCATGAGTCTGCAGGTCAGCTGGGCAGGTTCTTTTGATCTCGGCTAAGCTCACTCATGCATCTGCAGTCCAGCTGTGGATAGGCTAGTTGGGTCTGCTGATCTTAGCCCGGCTGTCTCTCACATGCCCAAGGGTCATATGACTATTAACTACTCTACACAGGCCTTGACTGCTTCATATGTCTCATTCTCCAGCAGGCTAGCCCGGCTGTGTTCTCAGGGCAATCACAAAGAAATCAGGGGAAAGCAGAAATGCACAGAGACTTGCATAAGCCTCCACTTACAGCAAGTCTGTTAATATCCCATAGACGAATGAAAATCACATGAAGCCCAGATTTAAGTGATGGGGAAATAGATACCTTCTCCTTAGTGAGAGAAACTGCAAAGTCATAAGGCAAGGGGCATGGATTCAGAGAGGGTCAAATTAATTGGTACCGTCAATTGGCAAACAATCTGCCATGCTCTCCAATACCATTTGCCATTGATTTAGAACAGTTCCCCAGAACTGCCAGCCTGGCCCATAAGCTTGGGCCTAGAGAAAGGCCTCAGGCAGAGAGTCACAGATACTTAGAGCAGAATAGTATTGACAATTACTGGAATGACGAGTGAAGAGTGGGTATGAGTGGGCCTCGGTGGTCAATCTACAGTTTGGTGGACAGTCCATGACAGCACTGACCCATCAGATTCTCACTCAGGAATTAGTACCAGAGGTCTGGATAGCTGTGATAATAAAAGAAAGACACACCGATTAGCAGGACACAGAGAGAGGAATAGAATTTCTAGGTCTAGGTTGGGTGTACACTGTAGTATCCAGCCATGTGCATTGTGTAATGAATATCCTTTTCTTTAAAATACCTAAGTGAATCTCTGTGTATATATTGATTGCCAAAAATGGTCCAAATTCTTCATCTGACCCTGTATCCCCTTTGCAATGTGATTTTGTAGGTCATCCAATCAAATATCTATTTCCATACCCTTTGAATCTGGGCTGGCCTTGTCATTTCCCTTGACAATAAAATACAATGGAAGTGATAGTGAACCAGTTCCAAGTCTGGGTCTGCAGAGGTGCACAATTCTGTCCTATTTTTTTGAATCCTTGTCAGTGCCACAAAGGCAAACCTGCTGCAGAATGAGAGACCATGTGAAAGAGAGCAGTCATTTCAGCCATCCCACCCAGTCATTCTAGACCCTTCAACAGCAGCCAACCCAAGCCCACCTAGGATCAGCAGAGCTGCCTACCCAACATACAACTGATCACAAACACATCAGGGAGCCTAACCCTGGCCAGAAGAACTTGCTAGCCAATTTATAGGCTGTTTCTTCTTTAGTGGATTAATATGGTAGATTACATTGATTTTCAAATACAAAGCCATCCTTGCATTCTTGGCATAAATCTCACTTTGTTGTAATACATTATTCTTTTTATACATTACTGGATTCAATTTGCTGATATTTTGTTGAAGAATTTTTTATCTTGTCAATGATCTGTGTTTTCTTGTACTCTCTTCGGTTTTTATATCAAAGTAATGATAGCCTCATAATATGAGTTTGAAAGTGTTCCCTCCTTGTCTATTTTACAGAAGAGATTTTGCAGAAGTGATATTTTTTCGTTAAATGTTTGGCAGAATCCACCAGTATGGACTTTTGAATCTGAAGTTTTTTGGTTTGGTGTTGTGCTGCTCTTTTATAATAAGGTTTCTAAATATGAATTCAATCTCTTTAATAGATACAGAACTGTTCAGGTTATCTATTTCTTCTTAAATAAGTTTTGCTAATTTTTTTTTCTCTTAAAGAATTGATCCATGTCATCTATGCTGTTGAATTTATGTACATAGTTATTCATAGTTTTTTCTTATTATGCTTTTAAAGTGTGTGAAGTTTATGGTAATATTCCTTTTTATTCCTAATATTGATAATTTATGTCTTCTTCTTTTTTTTCCTAGAGGTATATAAATTTTATTGATCTTTTCAAAGAATCTCTCCTTTGTTTCATTAATTTTTCTTTATTTTTCTGTTTTCTATTTCATTTATTTATGCTTTTATCTTTATTATTTCCTCCCTTCAGCTTTCTTTCTGTTTGTTTTGCTCTTCTTTTATGAAATGCTTAAGGTGGACGCTTAGGTTGTGATTTGAGACTTTTCTTCTTTTTATCTTTTGGTTTATTTTTCTTTTCTTTTTTTCCCCCAGTTTCCCTAAGAGGTGGATTTTCTTCTTTTTTAATATATGCATTTATTGTCATGAATTTTCAGCTTTTGCCTTGTTTATTTTGACAGTGTATTGTTAGGTGCGTACACACGAAGGAGTGTTATGTCTTCTCGGAGAACTGACCCCCTTTATCATTATGTGATATCCTTCTTGATCCTTGATAATTTTCCTTGCTCTGAAGTCTGCTTTGTCTGAAATTAATATAAGTACTCCAGCTTTCTTTTGATTAATGTTAGTGTGGCATGCCTTCCTCCATTTATTTTTAATTATTATGGGTACATAATAGTTGTATATCTTTACAGGGTACATGTGATGTTTTGATACAGGTATACAATGTGAATTAATCAAATCAGGGTAATTGGGGTGTCCATCACCTCATGCATTTATCATTTCTTTGTGTTAGGAACATTCCAATTCTACTGTTTTAGTTATTTTAAAGTTACCCTAACTTACTATTGATTATAGTCACTTTGTTGTGCTATCAAATATTATTCATTCTATCTAACTAACTAAATTTTTGCACCCATTAACCATCCTTACATTATCCTCCCCTCCCCACCACTCTTCCAAGCCTCTGGTGATCACCATTCTACTCTCTGTCTCCATGAGATTGGTTGTTTTTAATATTTAGCTCCAGATATGAGTGAAAACATGTGAGATTTGTCCTTCTGTGCTTGACTTATTTCACTTAACATAATGTTCTCCAGTTCCATTCATGTTGTTGCAAATGGCAGAATTTCATTCTCTTTTGTGGCTATATAATATTCCATTGTGGTATATGTACCTCAATTTCATTATCTATTCATCTGTTGGTGGACACTTAGGCTGATTCCAAACGTTGGCTATTGTGAATAATGCTTCAGTAAACATGGGAGTGAAGATCTTTTCAATACACTGAATTACTCTCCTTTGGATGTATACTCAGCAGTGGGATCGCTGGGTCTATGGTAATTCTATTTTCAGCTTTTTGAGGAACCTCCATACTGTTTTCCATAGTAGTTGCACTAATTAACATTCCCCCTTTCTCCACATCCTCACCAGCATTCATTATTGCCCATCTTTTTGAGAAAAGCCATTTTAACTGAGGTAAGGTGATCTCATTGTAGTTTTGATTTGTGTTTCTCTGACAGCTAATGATGTTGAGCATTTTCTCATATATTTGTTGACTACGGATAGGTCTTCTTTTAAGAAATGTCTATTCAGATCCTTCACCCATTTTTTAATTGGATTATTTGATTTTTTTTCCTATTTAGTTCTTGGAGCTCCTTATATATTCAAGTTATTAGCCCCTAGTCAGATGAGTAATTTGCAAATATTTTCTCCTATTCTTTGGGTTGTCTCTTCCCTTTGTTGATTGTTTCCTTTGCTGCGCAGAAGCTTTTTAGCTTCATGTGATCTCATTTACCCAATTTCACTTTGGTTGCCTGTGCTGTGGGAGTATTACTCAAGAAACCATCACCCAGACCAATGTCCTGAAGCATTTCCCCAATGTTTTCTTTTAGCAGTTTCATAATTCCAGGTCTTAGGATTAAATCTTTAATCCATTTTGATGGTGAGAGATAAGACTCTTTCATTCTTCAGCATATGGATATCCAGTTTTCCCAGCACCATTTATTGAAGAGATTGTCCTTTCCCCACTGTGTGTTCTTGGCACCTTTGTTGAAGATGTGTGGATTTATTTATGGGTTCTCTATTCTGTTCCATTGGTCTATGTGTCTGCCTTTATGCCAGTACCATGCTGTTTTGGTTATTATAGCTCTGTAGTATAAGTCAGGTAATGTAATTTCTCAAGTTTTGTTCAGTTTGCTCAGGATGGCTTTGGCTATTCTGGGTCTTTTGGGGTTCCATATAAATTTTAGGATTATTTTTTCTATTTCTGTGAAGAATGTCATTGGTATTTTGATGGAGATTGCATTGAATCTGTAGATTACTTTGGGTAGTATGACCATTTTAACAATATTGATTCTCCCAGTCCACAAGCATGGAATATCTTTCCTTTTTTGTGTCCTCTTCAATTACTTTCATCAATGTTTTATAGTTTTCATTATAGAGATCTTTCACTTCTTTGGTAAAGTCTATTCTTAGGTATTATATTTGTATCTATTGTAAATGGGATTACTTTCTTGGTTTCTTTTTCAGATTGCTTACTGTTGGCATATACAAATGCTACTGATTTTTGTATATTGATTTTATATTCTGCAAATTTACTGAATTTGTTTATCAGTGCTAATAGTTTTTTTGTGTTTAGGTTTATTTAAATGTAAGATCATATCATCTGCAAACAAGGATAATTTGACTTCCTTTCCAATCTGGATGCCCTTTATTACTTTTTCTTGTTTGATTGCTCTAGCTAGAACTTCCAGTACTATGTTAAATAACAGTGGTGAGAGTGGACATCCCTCATCTTGTTCCAGATCTTAGAGGAAAGGCTTTCAGATTTTTCCCATTCAGTATGATACTCACTGTAGGTCTGTCATATATGGCTTTTATCATGTTGAGGTAAGTTCCTTCTATACCCAGTTTTTTGTGAGTTTTTAACATGAAGGGATGTTGAATTTTATCAAATGCTTTTTTAGCATCAATTGAAATGATCATATGGATTTTGCCCTTCATTCTGTTGATATGATGTATCACATTGATTGATTTGCATATGTTCAACCATCCTTACATCCCTGGGATGAATGCCACTTGGTCATGATGAATAATATTTATTTTTCTTTTTTTTTCTTTCCTATTTTCTTTTTTAAAGACAATCTGTGTGATGGAATGAATAATCTTTTTTAATGTGTTGAATTTTGTTTGCTAGTATTTTGTTGAGGATTTTGGTACCTATGTTCGTCAGAAATACTGGCCTATAGTTTTCCTTTTTTGTTACATCTTTGTTTGGTTTTGGTACAACAGTGATACAGGCCTCAAGGAATGAGTTTGAGAGTGTTCCTGCCTCAATTTTTTGGAATAGTTTAAGTAGGATTGGTCTTAGTTCTTCTTTGAATGTTTGGTACAATGCAGCAGTGAAGCCATCAGGTCTAAGGCTTTTCTTTGATGGGAGACTTTTTATTATTGCTTTTATCTTTTTACTTATTGTTGGTTTATTCAAGTTTTAGATTTCTTCCTGGTTCAATCTTTGTGGGTTTTATGTGTCTAGGAATTTATCCATTTCTTCTAGGTTCAACTTTTTATTTTTAATCTATCTGGTCTTAATATTTAAAGTGAGTTTTTGTAAGACAAAAAAAAGTTGGGTCTTATTTTTTCATCCACTCTGACAGCCTCTGTCCTTTAATTGGTATATTTAGACCATTCACATTTAAAGTGATTTTGATATATTTGGATTAATATCTACCATATTTGTAACTGTTTTCTATTTGTTGCCTTTGTTTATGTCTTTTTTTTGGTATTCCTCACTTTTTCTGTCTTCTCTGGTTTTAATTAAGCAATTTATATTACTCCATTTTCTCTCCTCTCTTAGTTATCAATTACACTTCTTTTTAAAATTTTTTAATTTCAAAAATTAAAATGCCCTAGAATTTGCAATATACATTTACAACTAATCTAAGTTCACTTTCAAATAATACTATACCACTTCACAGAAGTATAAATATCTTATTATAGAGAATTCCCAATTTCTTCTTCCCATTCCTTATAAAATTGCAGCCATTGACATCATGTATACATAAGCTACATTATCCAATATATTATTTTGAGTTATTTGTTAGATCACTTAAGAATAAGAGGGAGATAGGGGAGGAGGGAAAGAACAAAAACCTACCGAACGGGTACGATGAACACTATTTGGGTGATGGCCACACCTATACCTGTGGGCCAAGTATTACAAAAGTGATCCATGTAACCAAAAATGTGTACCTCCTTAATATTTTGAAATTTAAAAAAAAAAGAATAAGAAAAGATTTCCTTTTACCTTCATAATTTCTTCTCTAACACTCTTCCTTTCTTCATGTAGATCTGCATTTCTGACCTATATTATTTCCTTCTCTCTGAAGAAATGATTTGAATATTTCTTGCAAGGCAGGTCTAGTGGCAACAAATTCCTTCAATTTTTGTTTACCTAAAGCTTATTTCTTCTTCGCTTGTAAAGGATAATATTGTGGGACACAGAGTTATATTAATAGTGGATGGCTTTTTTCTTTCAACACTTTAAATATTTTACCCTGCACTCTTCTTACTTGCATCATTTCTGAAGTCTAATTTTTATCCTCGTTTTTCTATATGTAAAGTAGTTTCCTTTCTCTGACTTCTTTCAAGATTTTCTGTCTTTGATATTCTGTAGTTTGAATATGATATGCTTAGGTGTAGTTTTTTTTACTATTTATCCTACTTAATGTTCTCTAACCTTCCTGGATCTTTGGTTTGGTATCTACTATTAATTTTGGAAAATTTCAGCCATTATTACTTCAAATATTTCTTCTATTCCTTTCCCTTTTTTTTCCTCTGATATTCCCATTTCATGTATGTTACAGCTTTTGTAATTGTCCCACAGTTCTTGGATATTCTGTTCCACTTTTTGTTTCTCTTTGCTTTTCGGTTCTGGAAGTTTCTATTGACACATCATCAAGCTCACTGATGTTCCTCAGCCACAGCCATTTTACTGATGAGACTATCAAAGGTATTACTCATTCTTGTTATCATTTTTTTATTTCAGCATTTCATTTTGATGCTTTCTTAGAGATTTCATCTTTCTGCTTATATTATCCATCTGTTCTTATATGTTATCCACTTTTTCCATTAGCACCCTTAGTATGTTAATTATAGTTACTTTAAATTCCTGGTGTGATAATTCCAAAATTTCTGCAGTATCTGAATCTGGTTCTCACATTTGCTTTGTCTCTTCAGAATGTGTCCTTTGCTGGGAGCAGCTTCTCGACTTCCAGGCAACACCGTCTCTCTTCTGTTGCTTCTCCAGCCATTCCAAGATTTTTGCAACACGTTCCCTGTATTAAATCCCTCTCTATTTAGACTACCTAGAAAGGTTTATGTTTTCCTATTAGATGATGACTGGGGCAATAGGTAGAGTAGGGGCCTCATATGTATTCTCTGGGGGTACCATGCACAATCAGCCAAAAGAGTTCTTATTAACACAATTAGAGAATATATTCAGAAATTGTGCCTTGAGCAGCAGCCAAGGGATCAAGTTTCTCACTGCAGTAGAAATTATAAAAGAAAACAGAAGCTTAAATTCATGAATTTGCTTGTACTCTTGTCCTGCTCTTAATTGTGCTATTTAGCTTTAACATGATATACACAGCTATTAAAGTCAAACGTGGATGCTGAGGCATCTAGTCTGAGCAGGAGACTGTTGCCACCACCACTGCCATCAGGCAGTAATCATTCAGTTCATGCCACTACCACATCCATGCCAAAAATTCTACCTCACAACCTTAAAATTGTTTAATTTAAGAATTAAAAAGAAAAACTACAGTTGATGTTCTTCAATAGGTGAATGGATAAGTAAACTACAGTTTACTTACCTGTGCAAAGGAATATTACTCAGCATTAAAAAGAAATAAACTATCAAGCCACAAAAAGCTATGGATGAACCTTAAATGCATATTGCTAAGTGAAAGGAGCCACTCTGAAAAGACTACATACTATATGGTTCCAATTATATGACATTCTGGAAAAGGCAAAACTATAGAGACATAAAAGGATCAGTGGTTTCAAGGGGCCTAGGGGGAGAGAGGGAGGAATAGGCAGAGCACAGAGGATTTTTAGGGCAGTGAAACTATTCTGTACAATACTATAATGGTGGATACATGTCATTATACATTTGTCAAAACCCATAGAATGTACAACACCAAGAGTGAACCTTAATATAAACTGTGGACTTTGTGTTATGATGATGTGTCAATGTAGGTTCATTGATAGTCACAAATGTACCACTATGGTGGGGGATGCTGACAGTGGGGTCCGGGTATATATGAGAGCTCTGTACTTTTCACTACATTTTGCTGTGAACCTAAAACTACTATAAAAAAGGTTAAGTTTATATTTAGAAAAAACTACTTTATAAAAGATGCTCGATTTAGAGAGGCATTGGCTTATTAATCCACATAAGAAGAGGAGAACCAGCAATTCCTCACAAATTTCATCCTTTCATGCATTTCCATGGGAGCCAAAAAGTTAAGACATTATTATATCAGAAACAAAAACATTGGTTGAATTACCCAGCAAGTAGGACTATTCATTAGGCAGGTTTTTAAATCTTCTGTTTTGTAGAAATTAATCCTTCCATAAACATCACAGAAACTGCAAGTTAACTTCATATTTATATAAAGAGAAAGAGAAAAAGGAACACAAACCAACTTACACATACCATCTTAGGATGCAGTTTCTCACAAACACAATTGCACTTGCTTCTTCATGCTAAATCAAGATTGCACGGACATTCAGAAGTGAGATTAAATGAGGGAATGATAACAATATGCTTCAGTAGTTTTATTTGTGCCAGACCAGAAAAGCATATTACACCCCACAGGAGGAAATAATAGTACAGCTGAATGACTGTGTATTTATTGCTTATTGCAAGAAAAAAGGAATGATTTTAATGCCATGAAACTACATTTGATAAATATTAAGTCAACAAACATAAATAAAACTTGTTTTTATGATCTGACCTTATTCCAACTATAGTTAGTCCATGCTTCTGTCATGGTTAACAGAAGCTAGACTCTGATGGAATAAGCAAAGGAGATTATTCACAGGATGTCAAGCAGTTCTCAAAATCCTCTGGAAGGCTAGAGAACCAGGCTTGGGATGAGATCACAGGAACAGTCCCCAAATCCACACTGCAGAGCTAGTCTGACGACAAAACTGTTGCCACCAAACAAGAATTATGAGTTCATCGTACCACTGCCACATCCATGCCAGGAATTCTACCTCATAGCCTTAACCTCCAAAGAAGAGAGAGATTTATTTTAAGAAATTGGCTCATGTGATTGTGGAGGCTTGGTAAGTACAAAATCTGGTATGGTAGACCAGCCAGGAAGAGTTACAGTTGAAGTGCAAAGGCAGTCTGCTGGAGATCCGGAGAAGAGCCCATCTTGCAGTTGGAGTACAAAGGCCATCTGCTGGCAAAATTTCCTCATGCTTGCGGGGAGGTCTGTCTTTTGCTCCATTTGGGCCTTCAGCTGATTGGATGAGGCCCATTCACATTATGAAGGGCAATCTGCTTTAGTCAAAGTCCACCAATTTAAATGTCAATCTCATCCAGAAACACCCTTGTAGAAACAGCCAGAAGAATGTTTGACCAAATATCTAGATACTATGGCCCAGCCAAGTTGACACATAAAATTAACCATCACATCATTCTGGCCCTGTTCTGTCACCAGCTTTTGGGTGGAAGTTTGGCACAGATATGTCTGACTGACAGAGGAAATCAGTGAGGATACAAGCAGGAAAGAGAAGGCCCACTCAGAAAGATAATTGGAGAAAGTTTGTTGGGGGGACTGTCTACAATGGTGTGGGAAGGGATGTAAAGCACCCAAGGACCAGCAACAGGGGAAACCATTACTACGCCTAGATCTTAAGGGCCAAGGAAAAGGGCCTGTTCCTGGAACCTGGTGAGAGCTTCCCTTCACAAGCTGTGCTCTTAGGTATAGACATGTAGCAATGGTCAGAACACTTTCTGACCTAAATGGAGCTGGTGGATTGGTGTCTCCACTGCTCTCTCCTCCCACTCCCCAACCTCCTGCTATTGCCTCCCATTGGCTAAACCCAGCCAGAAGCAAGAGCCAAGGAAACCTTGGTGAGATAGTTCATCCAGGTCAGCCTCACAGGGATAGTGTAGGTAGGGAAGGGTGTAGAGTAGATCTGGACAAACAAAAAGAAGAAACCTATCACCCAGAGCCTAGGTCACGGGCCTGAGCCTCTTCTGTAAGAGAGAGTAGGAAAGTGAGATCTATCTTCTTCAGGAGGCAGGATTTAAAATGAAGGAAAATTCCAAAATAGAAGAAAGGCATTGCAGTGATACTGGGTGGCTCCAAATAGGAAAATTGTCCTCTTTAAACTCCATCAATTGGATATGTCCTCGAAAATCACAGACATCTTCAAGCAGCAGCCGCTGCTGTGGTACACACCTCTCCAATCTTAGAAAAACTAAAATCAAAGACCCTTCCTCACACACAGGCCTTTCTCTCTTCTTCTAGAACTTCCCTTGTCCCAGGACTACAAACCCTTCTAGAACTTCCCTTGCCCTGGGACTATAAACCCTTCTAGAACTTCACTTGTCCCAGGACTACAAACCCTTCTAGAACTTCACTTGTCCCGGGACTACAAACCCTTCTAGAATTTCACTTGTCCCGGGACTACAAACCCTTCTAGAACTTCACTTGTCCCAGGACTACAAACCCATCTAGCACTTCTCTTGTCCTAGGACTACAAACACTCCCAGAATTTCCCTTGTCCTAGAGCTACAAACCCATCTAGAACTTCCCTTGTTCCAGGACTACAAACGCTTCTAGAATTTCCCTTGTCCTAAAACTACAAACCCTTCTAGAACTTCCCTTGCCCTGAGACTATAAATCCTTCTAGAACTTCCCTTGCCCTGAGACTATAAACCCTTCTAGAACTTCACTTGTCCCGAGACTATAAACCCTTCTAACTTCCCTTGTCCTGGAACTACAAATGCTTGGCATTTTCATCCAGGCCAATTCCCTTGGACGAGATTGGACATTTCCTAACATTATCTGAGAGAAAGAAACAATAGACAAGTAAATATACTTGTACAAAATTAAAACTTTTCATTTGAACAAGGACACTCTGAATACATAATTTAGTACCCACAGGTCCAATTTAATCTTAGAAATACTCAAGGTCAAAGGACCTTGACCTGAACCAAGGAGAGACTCAAAAGGGAAGTACAGCAGCCTCCTGCTGTCATCGTGGCAGCTCGGGTGATGAGTCAACAATCTGTGGTTTGGAGCAATGGAAACTGGCATCAGGCCTTGTAAATTCTTATAGTTTTATGTTGCCTCAACATCCATTTTGAATATAGGCTTAATTTTCTCCTACCAGAAGCACGGCTCAGGCACCCTTGACACAGTTTTCAGTTCTATACCACACCCAAAAGGCTCAAGCCAGCGGGCAGAGGTAAGGACTGAGAGGCGCTTCTCCTGGCTAGCAGATGAGACTCCCCACTTTCCCACCTGCTGCTTCCCTTAAATTCAGGCATTTGCCCTTGAACTTAAAATGACCCAAACCCTATTCCCTTATATATACTACTAGTTGTCACACATTCTCTCTTTCTACCCAACTCTTCATTCCTGCTTTGCATGATTTGGGACTGAGGACTGCCCTCCCAACTCATTACACCCTCCTTGCCCAGGATCTGTGAGTAAGTCTTTGAACTTGGTTCCCTTCACAGTGATGTACTGAATTTGTGACTTCCATTTCAAGAACCAGGGACTGCCCCAGGCTAGGTTCCTCCCCCATCCCAGAACGAATACTAGGAAGAACACAAGTTTAGGTTCCCAGGGCCAGAGCAATGGCTGGGTAGGCATAAACTGGACATGGGTCAAACAAAACCACAAGGACGTCTGCCAGTATACGTAAGTTTACCATGTAAGAGACCCCTGGTCACAAGTTGGATAACTAGGCATCAGGCCAATGCACCACATAGAAGATGTATCCCATGAAAGGCACTCTGTGAACACCATGTCCAGCTCCCCTTCATTTCCCATTAGGGCACGGTTGCTAGCCACTCTGGTACTGGAACCCCATTTTAGCTGGTGGCTGTCAAAACAGTCCTTCCTCCAGGTGTTTTCTAAAAAAACACACACCTATGCAAATTGTCTGGAGCTTTAACCCCATAAGCCATCCTTGTAAAAACTGACCAAGGTCAGAAGTTGCAGCTGGTGGCCTATAGGTCAAATCTGCCCACAAAAGTGTATTGTTGGGCTGTGCGGAGTTAACCTACACCAACCTTAATATTGTTTTTTAGTTGCTGACATTCAAAAGTTGGAAAATTAAAAAACACAATCCAGATTACCAGTTTATCCTGAAAATTAGGATTCTCTGGAAAAACTAGGCCCATGTTCTAACAGGCAGCATTCAACAGCTGCTGAGAAATACCTGACTCCTTTTTTTTTTTTTTTTTTTTGAGACAGAGTCTCACTCTGTTGCCCAGGCTAGAGTGAGTGCCATGGCGTCAGGCCAGCTCACAGCAACCTCAAACTCCTGGGCTCAAGCAATCCTTCTGCCTCAGCCTTCCGAGTAGCTGGGACTACAGGCATGCACCACCATGCCCGGCTAATTTTTTCTATATATTTTTAGTTGTCCGATTAATTTCTTTCTATTTTTAGTAGAGACAGGGTCTAGCTCTTGCTCAGGCTGGTCTCGAACTCCTGAACTCAAACAATCTGCCCGCCTCGGCCTCCCAGAGTGCTAGGATTACAGGCATGAGCCACCGCGCCCGGCCCACCTGACTCCTTCTGATGGGATGTGGGATCTTCAGGTCACCACTTTAGTCCTCAGAAACTAAGGCTGACCGTAAGTGGCTAATTGACATTATACCTATGCTTTCATTTTCTTATGGTTCTGTCAGAGAAAAAAATGTCTCTCACACATACATCTCTATCAAAATGTGATGAAATTAAAAGTAGACTAAGAGAACCACATGTTTCAGGAAAAAGAGGAGAGAGCATACTTTTGTGCTGAAGTGACCGGGCCTGCCTCACTCACGCATGCTTTCTGCGTTGGTCTGAGTCGCCTGGCGGCTCGTGAGACCTGGTATGGCCCTTCCCGGCTTCTTCAGACCCACTTTTGCCTCTTAGTTCCTTAGTTGACTTAACTTGCTTGTCAAACCCCAAACATGATGGTAAATTTGGGTAAAATCCAAAATGCTATATACCACCTACGAGAATGGACACAGATGTCTGATTTCTTGTTTATTCAGTTATTCAGTATTCATTCAACGAATAGTTATTTAGCACTTAAGGGCAAGGCACTTTGCTAAGGACCAGAGACACAACAAGCAAGACCAACATGATCCTGACCCTCACAAAGCAACCATTCTCTGCCCAACTCCTTTCTAGAAATTAACTGGAGTACACTAAGATGTAGGAGCCTCATGTTTTCAGTGATTTACTTCACAGTTTTTTTCTAAGCCAGCATATACTGGCCTGGAAAAGTGTCCTTGCAAATGGTAGTAAGAGTTGCTTCCTATGAGAAGAAATCAGACAGAGGTAGAGGGGCAAGAATTATTTTCATTAACTAGAGCCCAGATATTTTCACTACTATATCAGCCAGGCTAGGCTGTTGTGCTGCAGTAACAACAGACCCTGATTTGGTTTATTTCTTGTTCAAACCACATGTCTATCGCAGATCAGCTATGGAGTTTCTCCAAGTCAGCTTCACCCTGGGACTCGGGCTGATGGTGCAGACTATCTATGACCTAGTTACAGGTCACTTTCTCTCATATTTCTTTGGCCAAAGCAAGTCATATTGTCATGGTCCTGTCCATGGCTGGACTTTGAAGTGTTCCCCAGTTCTTGGGCTTCTGGCTTAGAGGAATCGCAAGCCTTGGCCCACAACAGAGAGAGATGACAGACACTCAGCAAGTAGGCGTGAAGAATTTCTTGTAAGCAGAGTTTGAGGGTGCAAAGCAAAAGTACACTTCCTAAGGGGAAATGGGTCTGTCTCCACGAGTGGAGAAGACACTGTCTTCTTCTATGTTTCTCCTTTTATATGCTAGTAGTATATGCAGATGTAAAGGTCAGGGATAATTACTTACGACTATATGTCATGGGTTTCAGGGTCCAGATTTTTCCAGGTATGTATGGACATAACTTAAAGGTTATGTTCCAGACATTCCTTTCTCCTATGTGTGTGATGGGGAAAGTCACCATTTATGGTGTTTTTCTATTTTCTGATTGGTGGTCACTGTCCCATGGTCTAATTATCTCATTCTTTAAGACTGAACTAACTGTTTTCCTTGGTTATTTTTCTGTAACTATTTCCTTCTTATTCCTTTTCTTTAACTGACTTAGAGGCAGGAAGGAATCCTCCTTGTCCCCAGAGAGAAGGGCTCTTAACCTCAATAGGGGAACGAGGGGTGAAGGAATCCTGAGGTTTTTAAAGCAGTTAGCCATATCTGCAGACCACTGGCGTCGCACTTTGTTTTCATTAGTTTGCTTTCAGCCCCAAACAGACATAAAGTTCCCAAAATTATTCTATAGACCACTAAATGCTGATTCCATGGAAAAACATGCTTTAAAATAGAAATAATGTTATTACAGACCTGAAACCCTTTCGTAAAGATCCAAATGTGGGAGGCCAGGTGTGCGTTCCCAAACTGAAGCTCCTGAGCCCACCTTATTAATACCACTCCCTCTATCACTGCTTTTGAACGTCAGCAAGCATTAAGCAAGCAGTTGTACCTATAGGACAGACCGGCCAAATAAACAAGCACCCATGTAGTCTCAGATAAATCCCTCCCATAAATCATGAGATTTGCATGTTCAGTAGCTTGAGTTTATTAACAAGGAAACCTGGAAAAATTCTGATAGAAAAAGCCTAGGGGTAAAGTGGGAAATTTTCTCAAAGCCAGGCTACAAATACAGCCTTATATGATGCAAAAATTGTTACCGTCTAAGAGGCAAGTGTCACAATCAAAAAAGAAAGAATGGTGGGCATATCAGTCAGTCCACACATGACTGATTGGTAAGGTACTGGGACCAATGCTAGAGATACAGACATGAACAAGATGCTCACAACTCTTGCCCCTCATGGAGTTTACAGTTTCTAGGGAAAGATAGACAAATTTTTGTAAATTTGATGCATATTGTGAAAGGGGAGGTACAGGGAGCTGTGGACTATAGAACAGAGACATTTAACTTGGGGGAGCCAGAAAAGCCTTCTTTAATCAGTACATTGAAGTGACATCTGCACCCCCACGTTTACCGCAGCCCTATTCACAATTACCAGGACGCGGAGTCAACCTAAGTGTCCACTAACAGATGAATGGACAAAGAAAACGTGTTACCTATACACACTGGAATATTATTCAGCCATAAAAACAAGTGAAATTCTGTCATTTGCAGCAACATGGATGGAACTGGAGGTTATTACGTTACGTGAAATAAGCCAGGCACAGAAAGACAAATACCACATGTTGTCATTCATATGTGGGAGCTAAAGAAGTGAATCTCATAGAGGTAGAGAGTAGACTGGTAGTTACCAGAGGCTGGGAAGGGTAGGGTGGAGAAGGGGGATGGAAAGAAGTTAGGTAAGGGGTACAAAAATGCAGTTAGGTAGAAGGAATGAGTTCTAGTATCTGATAGTACAGCAGGGAAATTATAGTTAATAATTTATTGTGCATTTCAAAATAACTAAAAGAATTATAATGTTCCCAACACAAAAGATAAATGTTTGAGGTGACAGATACCCCAATTACCCTGATTTGATCATAACACATTGTTTACAGTTATCAAAATACCACATGTGCCCTCAAAATATGTACAACTATTATATAGCAATAAAAAATAAATACATTTAAAAAGAAAGAATGAGAGGCTTCCTTGAGGAAGTGGCTTGGAAGCTGAGTCGTAACCAACTTGTGGTCTACTAATTAGGACACATGGCAGCTCATGGTGCTGCCCACAGAGATTGTCACTGCTGTCAGCTCCCACCTTCCCATGCAAGGAGCTCCCACCAGGCACAGCGCATCACCGTCATCAAAGCTCAGAAGCAAACCACCCACCTTATCCCATTAGGAAGACAATAAGGCAGATAAATGGAGAAATAAGTTGAAAACTATTTTCAGTCCCAGAAAGTTTAAATGGAAAAACCAACGTGTATTAGATGGGTCATCACACAAGTGAGCTAATTTGGATTCTGTAAAATAGTCACTCTTGTCAAAAATCACGATAACTACACCTTTCCACAGTCAAGAATAGTGCTCCACTTCTTTTGATACGGTCTTTAAAAGATAATGAGATACAAAACTGCAGCTCTATAAATGAAACAAGAAGGAGGAACTCCTTGTCAATCTTTTGACAAATGTATTTGAAAACTTTCCTTCCAGATTGGTGCAAAAACAAAAATAACAGTGGGTGTTATCAACAATCAATATCACCCTTAAATTTAAAAATAAAATGTACATTGCTTTTCTAAAATGTCACGCTTCAGTAAGAACCATAGTCTTTGATCCTATATTTCTCATAACAGCAATGAGCCACTACCCGGTTTAACCAGCAGTAATCCAGTTGGCAACCAAGATGCATGCAGTTTGATCCAGCTGACAAAGCTGGATACAGAAACGTCTTAGCAAATTGATTACAAGCAGAACAAGTGCGTGAGTATTATGTTTTGTCTTTTGAAGATGTGCAATCAGCTGTTGTAATAAAATTGTTGTTATAATAAAAATGTTCTTTGATATAATTCCCAAAATTAGGATGCCAGTTTCTTCTGGGGGTTATTTTAACCACATGTGGTGGCTTCTTCATTATCCACACAAAGAGAATTTGGGTTAGACCAAAGAAGGCTGTGGGAAACCCCAACTCCATGCCCACAGTGTATCACCCTCAGCATTGGTAGCACAAGGATACCCTCTGGCTGCCTTTTCCTTTAACCTGTGATAGGTTTCACTTGTGCTCATTCCTCTGCCAAAGCAAATTAAACCAAGTTCCCTTTGAAAACCTTGAAAGCATTCCACTGATCAAACCCACCTTAGCTGAGATACCTTCTTCTCAGCCAACAGGGAGACTCAGGGAGGCCTGGCTTATAGAAAAAAACACTCACTCAACTACCAGAGATTCTTTTGTTAGGGGAAAGGGGGCCACTGGGTGCATCTTCCCAGTGCTCTGAGGTGCATGTTAACAGGCAGGAAGACTTCAGAGGAAATTGTTTCTGGCCTTTCTTTGAAATAACTATAACTTTGAGTTTGGGGACGTACAAGTCTCTAAGTGAACTCCTGGGTAATCTCATACGTTGTGATACATTCATTGGGTGGGAATAAAAGTCTGTAAGTTACATCTTATTCTTCTCAGGAAGATATTTCTTGAGAAAATTATAGCAAAGCAATAGGAGTTTTCATTTTGGTTTTTTTTTTTTTTGCTTAAAAATAAAAACAACTGACAGTAACATTTTCTATTCTGATATTTTTGTCATGAGAAAGTTGCATTTTGCTTTATTTGCAATATGACTAAACAATTATTATTTCCACCATCCATATGTTATAAGAATGGTTACAATGTTCCTAGTAGGGCTAACGTTCATCAAATTAGTCAATATACTTCATTTCCTCCAGTATTCATAAAGCGTTTTTAAAATTGATTTCTCAGTTATTAATTAGTTGGATGGAGTAAAACATAGGGAGTTTTCAACATACAAGTCAGTTCCCAGTATTCTGTGGTTTGTGGTAGGTTCAATCCTTCCAAAGAATAGCCAGCATGTCCACTGGACAATTTATTGCATTCCTGCACCTCCCCAGCCCCCAACACCAAAAAAATCCCCAAAAAATAGGTTTATGATATAAATACGAGCTCATAGATTGTCAGCTTTCCAAATGTTGGTAGGAGAAATAAAAGACCACAGGCTGATTATTGGTTAAACTGTCAGTAGAAACAAGTACGTACAAAATGACTCCAATCTATCTAAAAAAATGTCTTTAGTCTACCTTGTCTCAGACCTGTTTGAAATTATTCAAGCTCAGTTTCTATTTGGAATATTTACAAGTCTTTTCTGTTCATGTAATTCCCTTCTTCAAATTGACTAATGATGTTTTTTTTTCTCCCTTTTACTCTCTCCCCTCACAATCTTGGAGGTTTTGGCTTCTAGGAGGGGCATGACTGAACTATTCAGAAGCTTTTTCATGGCTCCAAAAAGAAAACCTTTTGCATTTTCACATAGAGAACTTTCCTTTATGATATAGTTAAATCTTTTAAGTTCCTCATTATGTTCTTAATTATCTACACTTTCTAAGTAGTTGTGGTTTTCTTTTCTGTTCTTTAAGAACATCCTAAATGTTCTTACTGTTTTATTAATCATTTTCATATGGACGGTATTACACTTGGCACAACGTAGTGTTAAAGATTTCCCTAAGAAAACATCCAAGAAATACCATTCTTTCCACTCTTGTTTCTTCCCAAGCAAAATCTCAGCTAAAACATCCAAACAATAAACCTATTTCCTTCCTTTTTCTGATTTCCCCTTCGAAATTTGGGGGGAAATTGTTTCCAGAAAAGGGAAATTGGGGGTTGGGGCACAAGGATGGGAGTCACACTTACTTTTCACTTGTTAGTTTTCTATTGATTATGAGAAACTTCACAGCTTAAAACAACACAAATTGATTATCTCACAATCAGAAGTCTCAGTTGGCTTGACTGGTTTTCATAGGGCTGAAATCAAGGTATCAGCAGGGCTGCATTTCTCACTGCACGCTCTGAGGAAGGATCCACGTTAAGCTCATTTGGGTTGTTGGCAGAATCCAATTCCTTGTGGTTGTAGGACTAAAGTCCCATATCCTTGGCTGTCAGCCAGGGGCTGGTCTTTGAGGTAGCCTGTGCCCCAGCAACAGCTTGTTGAATCTCACTCACGCTTGGAATCTCTCTGCCTTCCTCTGCTGCTGTATCTCTTGGACTTCAGCCTGAAAAACTCCTCTTCTTTTTTGGGCTCATTTGTTTAGATTGGGCCCACCTAGATAATCTCAGATAATCTCCAATAATCTCCCTATCTTAAAGTCCCTAACCTTATTGTATCCAAAAGTCCATTTTGTCAAGTAACATAGTCACAGGATCCAGGGTTTAGGATGTGGACATCTTTGGGGGGAGGAGGAACATTGTTTGACCTTTCACATCATTGTATATTTTTCTTTATATCTTGAATTTGTACCATGTACATATATTATCTATTCAAAAATTAATTAAAACAATAGAAAAGGACATATGGAACAATAATAAGGGAATATTTATGGAAGTTGTAGCTTATTTGCTGAGCACTAACCAAGCACCAGGTACTGTTCAAAGAGCTATATACGTATTACCTAATTGAATCACCACAACATCATCATCTAGAATTTACAAATGAGGAAACCAAGGCCCAAAGGGGTTAAGTGCTTGCCCAGGTCACATAGCTAGTGCATGGTAGAGTCACCAGAGCCTTCTTCTAACCACTCAACAGCACTGCCTGGCAAATCCCCAGTTTGTGGGAACCTCTGCTGTAATTCCTCCTTCATCTCACTCTCTTACACAGATTTCTCTAGGGGAATCAATGGCTGAGGGAGGCAACTTTAAGTGCAATATGTTTTGTGGGAGCCTGGGGAAAGTTTTCTGGTTCTAATGGATCAGTGTCCTGTACGTGCCGTTTCCCTTCTGCCCATCCCAGGTGGGAAAGAGCTGGCAGCCTCCCCTAGGACCAGTGGGCTGGGCTAGGTAAAGGCTAGTGAGAATGAGGCACTCAGTGTAATCTTTAAAGATAGCAGGTCTTTAAGGCACCCCCTTCCTATACCTGCTTCTAAGTATCAGATGCACATATTACCCGCAAAACCAGAGTAGCTGGCTGCCTAACAGCTCTCTGAGGCTTCCTCCCCCAGACCACCTCTCAGCTAATGGGAGGTTCCATTTTCACCTAAGACAAGAAGGAAGTCCCAAGCCTACATCAGCATATGGTAAGCAGAAGGCGGGGAGGGGAACAAAGCCACCTGACACTCCTTTATATACAGAAGGTCCCCTACAATTTTTTGACTTTACCATGGTGGGAAAGTGACATGCATAAAGTAGAACGTATGTCCAGTACCCACACAACCATTCTGTGTTTTGCTTTCAGTACAGATTCTCCTTGACTTACAAAGAGGTTACATCCTGATAAAGCCCATAAGTAAGTTGAAATATTAAGTCAAAAATGCATTTAATACTGTACACCTAACCTACTGAACATCACAGCTTAGTCAAGCCTACCTTAACATGCTTAGAATACTTACATTAGCCTACAGTTAGGGAAAATCATCTAACACAAAGCCTATTTTATAACAAAGTGTTGAATATCTCATGTAATTTATTGAACACTGTACCGAAAGTGAAAAACCAAATGGTTATATGGGTACTCAAAGTAAGGTTTCTGCTAAACGCATTTAGCTTTTGCACTATGTAAAGCTGAAAAATCGTAAGTCAAACCATCCTAAATTGGGAACATCTGTCCACACTTAAAGCCGCCTGTCTATTGCATGTAAAATCAAGCTCTATTTTTTTCAGTTATACAAATATTACCAGTTCATTAAAGAAAAATTATAAATTATACAAATAAGCAGAGAGAAGAAATTAAGTTACCATTATCTGTCTACCAGCAGAGAGTCATTGCAATATATTGGCGTATGTGCTTGCAGGTGTGTGTGTGTGTGTGTGTGTGTGTGTGTGTGTGTGTGTGAGAGAGAGAGAGAGAGAGAGAGAGAGAGAGGCACAAAGAGAGAGAATGAACTGATTTCTCTCTCAAAAAGTGGAATTATACCACACATAATTTAATACCATTTTATTTACATTGGTTATTTTTGTGAACCTTTTTTTCATGTCAGTAGACAAATTTCTGCAACAAAACTTTTACAGTTCAAATTGGGTTTTTGAAAATATCTTAAAATGAGTAACACATATTCATTGAAGAAAAATTAGAAAATACAGAGAAGCAAAATAAAATTGTAATTTCACCATGTGAAGGCAATCCCTGCTAACATTTCCATCTTTGTTGTTACTAGACACACTCTATTCTACACCTCCAAAGTTGAATGCTGTTGCCAAGCTTTTGCTAGACATGCTTTTGCTAGACAGGCAGCAGCAAACAGGAGAGAAGCTAAACCTTTGTTCACACCTTTGATTATTTCTTAAAGACTAAGTCCTCGGGAAAGTGCTGGGTCAAAAGACACGTACTTTTTCAAGGCCATTGGTCAATATTGCTAAACTGCTTTCTGGGAGAGTTCACAGATTTACAGGATACTAAAGTACGTTTTTCCAGGCCCTCTTACCAATCTTGGGTGGTATAATTTTGTTAAAAGTCTCTCAAGCATATTTCAAAACATTTTCAGCTTTGGCATTGCACCAAGCTGTTTGGGATCTTGGTTTGGGAGCACACACCATAATAGCTTTTCTAGGATGCTGTTCTAATCAGATCCTGGGCTACTGTGAGGGGCAGGCATATTCTTGTGCAGGAAAAATCAGGAAAGACATGAACACTTACAAGAAAACTATGAAATTACCAAAGGAAAGATTCAGGTGAAGAAAGAAGTAGGATGCTCTTTGAAATTGTTTCCAGAGGGAAACAGAGTGATCTTTGCTTTGATTTCGTTTTCTTTAGTTCCCAATCCCAAGGAAGCATCTCATCCTCTCCTCTCTTGCTCTGCATGTCAGAAGACAAAGTACCTGTTTTGAAGGTTCCTCTTTAAGAAGTGTTTCCGTTTTTTGTGGGTCTGGTTTCAGTCAAAGAGCATATAATCTACCACATGGAGCTCAGTCCAGCAAAGGCACTGGCCTGTTTCCAGCAATTATCTGAGGAATTCTATTTCAGCCACTAAATCTCCAGCTTTAATCAACTTGCAAATCCCAATCACCCCCAGCAGTGAGCAATCATAGGTCCAAGGGAAGCAGTGATTATGTCTGTGACCCCAGAAGACCTCTCTCCATCAGCTTTCATTTGGAAATCCCTGGGGTCCAATTATCTCCCATTAAAATTTTACTATTTCCAGATAAGGTATCTGAATGAAGAAAACGGTGCCCAGGTGCCGGAAGGGCTGCTAACTTGGGGCCAGCTGACACTGCCTATATCCTGCAGGGCCAGAGCTTGTGGAAGGGAAACAATTACCCAGGAAATAGATGTGTGTTCTGCTCCTTTGCATCATCAGAAGCGTGGCTTTACCAGAGATTTTTCTCCCGGCAGCACCAGTGATGATAGCTCTGTGGCAGCCATCTGAGGGTAGTTGAGTCCTAGGCTAATTTGGCTTTGGTACCAGCAGCCATTTTGAGGCACCATTTACCCAGAGCTCCTAGTGTAACCCCAGCAGTTAAGCCTTTTTGGCACTGCCAAAACTTGTCACCCCACCCTGCAAAACCCCCAACAGCAGTGTTTCCGACGCCCAGCAGAGGTCCAGATTGTAACTACAGCAAGTGGAATAGATCAGCTCTTAATGAATGAGCATGGAAAGCTCATTCAGTCTGAACATCTGCAAGTGAAAAACCACATACCAAGTGAAGAATTGTTTTCCGATATAAGTTGTACCTAGGAAAGAATATCACAAAACTTACTGCCTTATGGGTAAAAAAAAAGAAAACCTGTTTCTGGTTTTTAGGTTCTTTTAAGTGTTGATATAGAAAGGAGAAGACAGGTGTAGCCAAAATTTGCATTTAGAAAATGAGATCTTCCTCCCAAAACTGCCAGCACAGATTCTCTGTGAGAGAAAATTAATTCTCTCCGTAGAAATAATAATGGAATTCTAACCAATTTCTTTTTTTTAAAGAAATAGATCATATTTATACTATAATTAAACCCAATAAAAACCATAGGCATTTCTTCAATTAGGTCAGAAATTAGGAAGTTAGGTATGCTCACAATGCTGTCAAACACACCTGTCAACGATTTCGCGTCTTCCCGGTTGCTTCATGCTTCTCTGAACTGCAGGAAATGTTCAGCGTTGTCACAAAGCTGCTTTCCTCTGCTTTGCTACGCAAGCACCTTCCACCTGCATTATTTTTTCGGGGCTTATTTTTCCTCTCTTGCAAAAAAGAAACTGCACCTACGTGTTCTCCTATCTACAAAGATTCCTCCCATAATTTATTACTGTTAAATAAAGTCCTGGTTCCCTTTACTGGATCAAGCTTAAGCTTTGTGCCTAAGATACTTGCATTTTCTTTTATTTTGCTTTGGTTGTGTGTTCTGTTAAACATTGAGAAATAGTATCAGGCAAGAGTTACTACCACATGCTCTGGTCTGATGATGCAATGCCAGCCGGGGGCTAGGTGTACACGCAGGGGAAACTGGCTCTATTCTTGAAAATAAGAAGAGCCTGGGAGTTTCTGCTACTGTTTCTGACCCCGGGGTGGCCCTTACCCCATAACTAGGAATATATTCATAAAAGCCTTAGAGCAGGATAACTCTAAGACATAATTTAGGTTCTCCCAGTAGGATCAGGCTGGAGACACCCTCCACAGGATTTTGCTTGAATTCTTACCCCTGCTGGGTTTCTTCCTGTTTACACTATTGCTGCACAACAAGCTACCCAAACATCAGTAATCTAGCACTGCATAACAAACAACCTCAAATTTCAATGTTCTCTTGCTGCATAACAAACTACTCCAAAGCTTAAAACAGCAATCATTTCATTTACTCAAAATTCTTTTGGTCAGGAATTCAGACAAGGCATGGCAGGAATGGCTTGTCTCTGCCCGTGACATTTGGGGACTTCAGCTGGGATGGCTTAAATGACCAGGGGGCTGGTTGGGCTGACTTGACTGGTGTCATATGTCTGGGGCTTTGTTTCTCACTGTCAGCAGGATTTCTCAGTTCTCTTTTCCATGTGACCTCTCCATGTCGCTACCTTGAACTTCTTCACAGTTTAGTAGTCCAGAGTGGGTGGGTTTCTTACATGACAGCTGGCTACTGCTAGGGACAAGAAGACGCTTCTAGGCCTCTTAAAACGTAGCCCTGGAACATCTCACATGTTCTCACTCATATGTGGGAGCTAAATATTAAAAACAATCGATTTCTTGGAGACAGAGTAGAATGATGGTTACCAGAGCCTGAGAAGTACAGCAGGGAGGGGGGATAAAATGGGGATGGTTAATAGGTGCAAAATATAGTTAGATTGGACGAACAATACTTGATAGCACAACAAAGTGACTATCATCAATAAGTTAGGGTATACTTTATTTTTTTTCTATAACTTTGGTTTACTTAGTAAGGGTATACTTTAAAATAACTAAAAGAGTGGAATCTGAATGTTCCTCACACAAAGAAATGTTCAGTGCCTGAGGTGATGGATACCCCAAATTACCCTGATTTGATTAACTCACATTGTGTGCCTGTATCAAAACATCACAGGTACAACATATATGTGCCCACAATAATTAAAAATGAAAAAAAAATCTTAAAAAAGACAGGGCTGGAATTAGCCCTGTATCACTTCTGCCATGTCTGTTGGTCGAGGCAAGTTATGAGGCCCGCTCTGATGGGAGGGGAAATAGACCCCACCCTGGTGAGTGGAGCGGCCTGAGCAAACAAGGAGGGAAGGAACAAGGAACAGGAGGCAGCCACCTTTGGACACCAGCGACCACACTCCCCTCCCTGTGCTGTCGACTCCCTTACAGGTTTCTCCTGGGAGCACTTTCTAAGTGAAATCACTTGCACGAGAACCTGCGTCTCAGGGTCTGCCTCTGGGGAACCTGACCCTAAGGCAGGGGCTGTTCCAGTCCAAAGGTTTCAATCTCTTCTTCCAGGAAGGTATGTTACTATACAGGCAAATCCAAGCCTCTATTCTGACACCTGCAACACGCCAGGAGCGAGCATTACAGCTCTAAATCAGGGGATCTCAATTTAGTCTGCTCAATACAAACACTTGGGAGCTTCAGAAAACCTTCACGTTTGGGTCCTACTCCAGAGACTTTGAATTAATTCAGCTGGAATTAAATCTATGCATGGGTATTTTTAGTATTTTTTTAAAGTTCCCCCAGTAATTCTAGCGTGCAGCCCAGGTTGAGAACCACTGTTCTAAGTATTAGAAGACTGTGTGTGGGAAGAGGAGGAGGAAAATGCAATAAATAACCCTTAACCAAACCACCTCTTACCCTGGGGACAATATCTTATCATTGCCATCAAATACATGGGTTGCAGATCTGGTTTTCAAATCTGTTTGCTCTGTCTTCAAGCCTAAGAGTGGAATGCTTCTTATACGTGTCTTGCCTGAATAAAAGTCAAGTATTGATATATATACTCTCCTATTTCAGAAAAACAAACTCCAGTCACCATGTACCCTTTGCCTATGGCATATAGCAAATTGAACGTGATTCCTAAAGCTCACTAGTGTTTTATAGACATGGTGACACCCAGCTTTATCTTCACAAGGGACAAAGAACAATCTTGGTTATATCAGCACCTGAACTGGACAAAAAAAAAAAAAACAAACAAACATGTCTTCCAGTGCCATTTGTTAAATTTTGAGAGTGAAATCTGTCTCTCAAAGTACCATAATCTAGAAGAATATTTCAGAGCATAAAAAACTAGCAAACACTTTTTCCAGCTAATTCCACAATCAATAGGACAATGTTTTCTCTTTTTCTTCTTGCTAAGCCCATTCATCTTTAAATGATACAGAGGAGACTGTGTTTTAACTTTCTGTTATTATATTTTCTTGTTGAACTTTATCCTTTGTCCTAATTCTCAGCTTGGTTCCTATAATCACTGGCTTTCATCCTATAAAACTTTGTTTTGTAATTAGCAAGATAGAGATCAATGTAACACAAAATATGTGCTAACACAGAACCAGATTCTTCTGCTCTGCCATGCATAAATGCCAAGTGTGGAGAAGATAACCTGTGAAAACTGTTCAAGGGAAACTTGATCTCATCCCAGAAATAACAGCCTCCTTTTTCATGGGAAGCAGCCATCTTCAAATGCTGCATTTCAACGTTGCACTTCCCCTTCCCCCCAGGAATTGTAACATCTCTGAAAAGATGATATGTCTTATAATTGTCATAGTTTAATTCACCATGTTTCTTCTTTCATAGTGGTAAATAAAATAATGGTATACCTTAAAACTGATAATGTCTTGGTTTAGATGAAATATGGCAATTCACACTAATCCAGCCAAAAAGAGAATAAAATAGATTTCAGATTAAAATGCAGATATGTGAAGAGCAAACAGAAAAACTGAATTTCCTTTCCAATGTAGTCCCTTTTGGACCCTACCAAGGGCATAGCTATTTGGAATACAGCTTGGAGTCCTATTCGCAAGCCATTATATATGGTCTCTCTCACCTATTGCAATTTCAGGCATATCGCCTGCATTTAGGACGAGCTCTGAAAGAGACTGCATTGAAAGTATAGGTTCATGGTCATAAATATTGCAATTACCCAGCTGGCATTTGACTGGGTTCCTACAACATTCTTCTCTGTTTCACAAGAACTGCCTTTGGGCTTTCAATGCCAATAAGGGCTTTAAGAGAGGAATGCGATAATTATGAAATTTTAGTGAGAATGATCTTTGGTGTTTGTTACACATATTAATCCCAGGGCCTTACCCCAAACCTTTTGATTCAGAAACTCTGCAAACTCTGCATGTAATCCGGATACATACTAACGTGGAACAAGACTGCAGTGGTGGTTTTAGAGCCCTGGCACAGCATGGCACGCATATTGGCGCATCGGTGGTGAGATTTCCTCAGCCCAGCATCTGTGCAGAGCTCATCCCCAAATCTCCAGAGTCACCTGACTGTGTGTTCACACTGATTAATGGGCATATCTCAAGCCCATGTTTTCACACCAACTCTGTTTTTCTGGTGATCTGTTTTCTCCCCTCCATGTGAACTGCTTGTGTCACAGAACCCGGGACACCTGTGACAAATGCTCTAAAAATGCTCATTGAATGAATAAAAAGAACTGAGGCCTAACATGATTTACTTAAAATAGTAAAGGGTCAAGAAAATATGGGTTAACATTGAACTACTTGCCAAATAATTTTCATTTTCAACAGCCACACAGAAGCTGCCTTTTTCACGAGATGTGGAATTATAACCAAACCCAACACTCAATGCCTGCCCCTGCCCCCAATTCCATTTCATATATATTATGAACAGTAGGTGTGATGGGCTGAACAATGGTCCCCGAAGATGTAATCTTAGTCTATTCAGACTGCAATAGCAAAATACCATAGACTGGGTACCTTACTAACAACAGAAATTTATTTCTAACAGTTCTGGAGATTGGGAAGTTTAAAGTCAATGTGCCAGCAGATTCAGTGCCTAACGAGGACCCACTTCCTGGGTCACAGAAGGCTGTCTTTTCACTGTGTTCTCCACATGGCAGAAAGGCAAAGGAGCTCTCTGGGGCCACTTTTATAAGGGCCCCACCCTCATAACCTAATCACCTCCCAAAGGCCCCCACTTCTAATACCATCACATTTGGGATCAGATTTCAACATAAATTTTGGAGGACACAAACATTCTGTCTGTAGAAGATGTCCATGTTCTAATCCCTGGAACTTATAAATGTGTGACCTTGTATGTGTGTGTATGTGTGTGTGTGTGTGTAAAAGACTTTGTAGATGTGACTAAATTAAGGATCTTGAGGAGTTTAGGAGGGAAAGAGAGGTAAGGATGGAAGCTGAGGTCAGAGAGGAGAGAAATGCTAAGCCACTGGCTTTGAAGATGGAGGAAGGAGCCATCAGTCCAGGAATACAGGCAGCCACAAGACGTTAGAAAAGGCAAAGAAAGGGGTTCTCTCCTACAGCCTGCAGAAGAAACACAAGTCTGCTGATACTTTATATTTACACCAGCGGAACCCATCCAGAACTGTAAGGTAATAAATTCGTGTTGTTTTAAATACCTAGATTTATGATAATTTGTTGCAGCAGCAATTGGAAACTAATACAGTGGGGTTTTACATTATCTTTCTTAGTTTAAAATTCTCTGAGCAAATAGCGACCTATGGAAGACCCACAGCAGCATAATTTGCATGGAGTCTGAGACACACTGGCATTGATTTTTCCTATTTTTTGAGGCAGATGGAATTAACTGACTATGACTTTGATTCTTAAACAACAAATGCCAAGGTCTCTGGGCCCATTCCAGGAGATGAGCTGCATCTTTCAACGAGGCAGGAAAACCTACTAGGTTCTGCAAGTCTGTTGTTGAAACTCACTTGTGTTTAAAAGCATGCTTGCTCCCTCTTGGGTTATGTATAAGTTTCTACTAGAGTTTAGAGGAAAGTGTATCCATCAGTGTCCCAAAGACAATAGAAGAAAAGGTGGCCCCTTAATTTCTGCCCCACATGAGACAATGAGAGGGCTAAACATACCCATGTCTGGAAGTCCCCTAAGTGTTCTTAAAGGGATATTTTCTAGACTGCAGGCAATTTCTTTTACTGTTCCATTCATTGTCCTATTTCTTGCCCTTCCCCCTCTCCCTTACTTGTCTGGGCTGTAAGGTTTTCCTACACCGATTCTGAAGCTTTGGGGGTCTTTGGGTGATTTTTTACTATCACCCAAAGGAAGAAGATGGAAACTTTGAGGTGAAGTGCTACCTGGTGTCTGTTGACTCTCAGCCCTACACTTCTCCTTCCATGCCCTTTGCTCATCATCAGCGCAGAAAGCCTGCAGACCACACTTGCCTGGCTGGCTTTCCACCTGGCTTCCTGACAGATGCTACCAATGGAGGCACTGGCAGCGGTGTGGAAGGTAGACGGACATCTTTTTCCCATAGACTTGGTTGTGCTGCTTGCAGAGGCAGCAGCAACAAATGAGGCAGGAGCAACAGCATGGCAGCACCTTCCATAGTGGAGGCAGTGGGAGCTGTGGGTAACTGCAGGCTCTGGGTTTCTGCCAACGTGGTTCTGACAACACCACGTTCTGCCCTCTGAGTAACACCTTTTTCTCTTTGCTCTTTCGGACCTAGAGGTGGTAGCAGCTTCCTGTAGTCACTGGTCTTTGGGAAATCTCACCTCTCCTTTTTTCGCCTCTGACTCTTTTAACACCTTTATAACCAACTACGTATTTCAAAACCTAGAATAGTTTCTGTTTTCCTGATTAGATGCACACTGGCAAGACTGAATCTTTCACTTACATTAGCAAGAGACAAATAGTGAGTGAAACCCTTTTCTTACCTTTAACATGTGAGTTTTTTGGAACTGCCATTTCATTGGGACCAAGAGAATCAAAGTAGGGTCCTTCCCAGGAAGGGGAGGCAACTTGAGTTTGGCAAACTCATGGCAAACCAGGTTGGAAGCCATTGTTCTTTCTTGGATACTCATGGTCTTGGATAAGTTACTCTGGACATACTCCCTGAGGTGAGAATTCACAAGTTAGTGACTTCTTATGGAAGTGCTATTTAAAGCAGCTTATAAAAGAAGAGGGTAAGTGGGCAGGATGAAGCCAAGCAGAGGCGAGATGCAGGTAAGGTCCCGTGGCGGGCAGCTCCAGCCTGATCTCCAGGGGAGCTCTGGAGTATAAACTATGCCTCAGCTTTCCTGATGATCACACAGTCAGTCATTGTCTAAAGGCTGCCTTGAGGGCACATGAACTCCCAGGCAATTTTTACTGGCTCCAGTAGCCCAAGAACAGACTTCTGAAGAAGAGTCACAGGTGTGAGTCTTTAGAAAAAAAATGTAAGGAAGCCAGGAAGCAGCACACGAAAAAGGAAAAAGGAACCCCATGGTATCCGGCCTGGGCACTCACAGGGTCTTCTACGTCCCTGTTCCCCACCACAGTGCAGTCACGTTATTGAAAGCTCACTCTTTCATCCTTCATTCAGGATGAGCCCCTACTCTCAGGCACAACGCCCTGGGGACAGAGCCATGAGCCAAAAGGATGGTGCCCAGCCTCCCAGATCTGGCAGCAAGGCACAGAATGCAGACCACTGAATGGAGTGTTACAACACTGGGACAAGCTCTGTGGTGGGGAGCACAGGGCAGTCCACGATGTCCCAGGAACACGTAGCAGAAGCACCTTAATCCAAATTTGGCTAATGAAGGCTGGCGTTTGTCTTTACAGTGGGTAGGGGCAGAAAGAAGCTGCTAAGAAAACAAATATAATAAGGTGTTTCAAAAGAGAGAATCTCACCACTCTGGACCTCCCCAAGTACCAGGGCTAAGACTTATCTTCCCGCATAGTTCCTCTATGTATCGAGGAGGCCAACTTCTGTTTTAAGCGGCTTGTTAATATTACAGTATGGTATAGTATGTCAGAGTTTTAGTCAGGGAAGCAGGGCCACTACGGGAGTTATGGGGTAAGGAATTGCTATGAATTTGAATGTCTGCACCAGAATGCATGTTGAAATTTAATTCCCAAAGTATTATAACAGTATTGGGAGGTGGCGCCTTTGAGAGGTGATTAGGTCATGAGGGCTCTACTTTCATGAATGGATTAATGCCGTTATTGCAGGAGTGGGTTAGTTATCGTGGAAATTTGGCCCCCTTCTTCTCTGTCTGGGGTACTTGCTTCCACTTTCAACCCTTCACCATGGGATAATGGCAAGAAGGCCCTCACCAGATGCTACCACCATGCTCTTGGACTACCCAAACTCCAGAACTATGACCCAAAATAAATCCCTTTTCTCTATAAATTACCCAATCTGTGGTATTCTATTACAGCAGAAGAAAACAGACTAAGATAAGAATGTATTAGAAGAATTAGACCTTACACAATTGTGGGCATTGCTGGGAGTGGATGTCCCAAAGAGTTGAAAGATCAGAGAAAAAGTGACCAGTCAGCCTTCCTGAAGCACTGGCCACACTAGGGCTTGCCAGGGAGTTTCCAACCACTGAAGCAGGGCTGGGGAGAGGAGCTCACAGAGAAGCCTATGAGAAGCTGTTCCCCTGTGGATCTGCCCCCTGTGGTTCTGCGGCCAGGCAGCTGGGGGTGAGCCCAGAGCTGGAAGTGAACCTGTTGGTCAGAAGGGCCAGCAGATGGGAAGACAAACCAGCTGCAGAGTGGACAAGAGTGAGGACAAGCTGGCACACTGTATCTGACTGTGAAAGACCTTCAGAAAGGGATGGTCAATGCTTCCCTTCTGCCTCCCAAATTTTATGCAAGTTTTTCCTTTGGCCCACTCTAGCCTAGAACCATAGAGGGAGAGGGATTCTGGGAAATGTAGTTCCCAGCTTAACCAAGTTGATAATAGAACAATCCAGCACACTTAGTCTTGCTTTTAAATAAAGCCCCACCAAGCCCCAGGATACAAGTGGGCCTCCTTTTGTTAGAAGATCCACAACAACTGGCAACAAATGGCCCAGGAACAGCACGAAGAACTGTTGATACAGCTTCTCTGTGTGGGCCTCCATGATGTGTTCAATCAAATGGCAGTGGACAGTCTCCAGGTGGGGGAGAAATGTCCATGCAACAGTCTGGCCCTGATCCTGGAGGCTACTAAGCTGACTCTGCACCTCTTCATGTGATCACCCTGTTCTGGTCCTCTCACCTTAGCACCCCTATCTCCCGCTTTCTTGAGCCTTTGACGTCAATTCTCAAGTGCTTATTTGGGAAATCAAAAATACTACTCGCTGGTGATTTTTATTTTCTTTGCATGTAGATTTAGAGGCCGTGTGGTGTCACAGCTAAGAGCATGGTCTGTAAAGCTAGATCTTCTGGATTCAAGTCTTAGGCCCACCACTTACCAGCTGTGTGACCGGGACCAAGTTACTTAACCTCTCTGCCTCAATTCCCTCATTTGTGAAGTAGGAATAGTGTTAGTACCTATTTTATATAGTTGTTGAGAGGATTAAAGGAGTTAATGTGGCAAGCACTAATAACTGGAGCCTGTTTAGGTACTCTTATTGTCTTAATTTTCTTTGAGACAACAGGAATGCCATGACTGACTAGGGGGAGGGGTCAGAAATCAGAAAAATAAAAGAATAAAGATTAAATCTCTGTAGTCTAGAACTGGTCTAACAAGGTAGCCAATAGACCCATGTGCCTACTTATATTTAAATTTAAATAAGTTAGAATTAAGTTAAAAATCTGATTACTCAGTCACATCAGCCACATGTGGCTAGTGGCTACTATATTGGACAGCTCAGATTTAGAAATTATCCAATATCACAGAAAGTTTTATTAGACAACACTGGTCTAGAATTTCAAGAGTTATTTAACCTACTGACTACCCAAGCTGTTTTTAAGGACTTGAATTAATGTAGATGAATAACATATACATTAAACTTCAATGATTACAAATCATCTTTATTTAATAATCACAGTTTTTTAAAATTTATTCCATTATACTAAGGCCATACTCAATAAGATTTGATGGTGCTTTGGAAGGAATAGCAGTCATGTGAAGGAAAACAGTAAATGTGCACAATGATGTTTTCAAAACATTCATATTCCTACTCGTCACTATTTCAGAATGGCTTTCCCCAGATTTGTGAAGTTTTATCTTGCATGGAACCTACTCTTACAAAGCAGTCTTCAGAGAAAATTTCTAATAAAGAAGAGTGATCACAGAAAAGCTAAAACCAAGTATGGAGTGTTTGAATTCCTCTAATTTCTATTAATAGCTGGTAAATTTCACCAACAACTATTTGCTCAAGTAATGGAAGCATGGAACCATGAGAAAAGTTTATAAGCCTTGGGTTGCATTTGAAGATCACAGCAAGAATATGAATGTATCCTCCTAGAGACATAAATAACCCAGAGTTCCTTATGCTCAGTCTCCAAGAAATAACAGACACACTCAGATATAGTGATCTGGTATGACAAATCATCATGGTCAGAATTGTCCCTCCAAAAACATTCTTATATATTGCTGGTGGGAATGTATATTTGATACAACCTTTTTTGGAAGACAATTTGGAAATATCTGTTGACACTTTAAATACTTATACCCAGTGACTGTGATATAATAAAGAATTTGACTGGTCTTTGGCCCAGGTTCCGGGGAAAGAGCATCTAAACCCTTGGAATATCCTGAATGATAAGAGTGTCTTTCTTATTCATGGTGGGCCATGAAGAAGATCACATGGGACGACACCTGAGTTTATGTTAATGAGATGACTCAAGGTGGGCTCCTAGATAGTTTCAGGATGAAAACTTGCCATGCTAGAAAAGCCAACCATATGATTAGAGGGTTGGGCTTTGGGCCACCTGATACCAGCTTAATCTTCTGACCTCTAGGGAAGGGGAGGGAGCTGATTATTGAGTTCAATCATATGGCCAATGATTCAATCATCCCTACATTACGAAATACAAATAAAAACTCTGGACACCTGAAGTTCCAGTGAGCTTCCTGGTTGGTGAACACATTGATGTGCCAGGAGGGTGACACATACTGAAGCCACAGAAGAGGACACAGAAGCTCTACATTCAGGATCCTCCCAGACCTCACCTAGGGGTCTCTTCATTGGCTGGTCCTAATTCATATCTTTCATAACAAAGCTTTAATCATAAATGCAGATTTTTTGAGTTCTGTGAATCATTTTAACAAATGAATCATCAAACCCGAGAGAGTTGTGGGAACCCCTAATTTTGTAGCTAGTTGGTCAGAAGTGTGGGTTACCTATGGATCCCTGAACTTGGAGCTGGCATCTGAAGTGAAGGAAATCTAGGTGGGGACTGAGCCCTTAACCTGTGGAGTCTATGATAACTGGGTAGTTAGTATCAGAATTGAAGTACGGTATTGCGGTGTTTTAACAACCACCTCTCCAGAAGGGAGAGGGAAGCCCTAGTTTGTGGTGTTTGCAGATTTCCATTATGTAAATTCAATGTCAAGTTACCAATGAAATGTCATTGATCATGGAATTGGGAAGAGGTGAAGAGAGATCAGCTCCTTGTAAGCCCCTGCAAGTTAACTCCAGCACACCATTGCTTATACCTTTTGTCCAAGCAATTCTACTTCTCAAAACTTATCCAATAGATACGCTGGCACAATTTCCCCTTCCCAAACGTGTACAAGGATGTTCATTGTAGCATTGTTTGTAGTCATAAAAGATTAAAAACAAGGGACAGGCCCATCTGTAAGCTTAAAAATATCATAGTGCATAGATAAAATGAAGTACTATGCAGGCTTTAGAAAGAGTGAGGCAAATCTATACTGATGTGGAACAATTTGCAGGATATATCATCAAGCAAAAAAAGGAAGATGCGGAATAGTGTGTAGTCTGCCACCATTTGGTATAACATAAAGTGGGCTAGGTATTAACCTGTATACATATATAGATTATCTTGGGAAGGAATACACAAAACACCAGTAACATAGGTGGCTTCTGGGAAGCAGGATTAGGAGACTTGAGCGAGAAGGACACTACTTTTTACATTTACCTTTTTGTACTGTTTGAGTTTTTTATGGTGTCTATTTAAAGAAATAAAGTAATAGCCAGTAATGGAGGGAAAGTAGGATAACAGGAATGAATGACTGAAAAAATAAATGAGTACCTCTGAACAAAATGACCTTAGCTCTTTATACAGTTAATGCACCTCCTATTAACCTCTATACACAACTCTGTTCTAAGATCTGCTTCAGGGAAAGAATGACAGAGTTCAAAGAGAAACACAGGGCACTTTATCTAACAATGAGGTCAAACACTGGCAAGCTTGAAGGAGCCAAGGAGGCACCATGAATACATAAAGTTACCCATGTGGGGACTTTGCTGCCGCAAATAGAAGGGGGCCATGATTCAGTTACAGCAGGCATTGGTCTGCAGAAATGCAGGTCCAGTGTTGCCAGATCTTTTGATTTTTCAAAAGAATTCAGAAATCCAAAATAGTATGTGAAATTTCTTTACTTTTTTTTTTTTTGAGATAGGGTCTCACTCTGTTGCCTAGGCTAGAGTGCAGTGGTATCATCATAGCTCACTGCAACCTCAAACTCCTGGCCTCAAGCAATCTTCCCCCCACCCACCTTGAACTCCCAGAGTGCGAGGATTGCAGGTGTGAGCCACTACACCTGGCCTCTTCACCTTTTTTAAGTAAGCAACTAATACAAATCTTTCAATGACATATTGTGGGCCAGAGAAAACCCATTATAACTTTATAATTTTAGAGTTCCATCAATGAAATAAAAGAACTTGCTTTAAGCTAAGTTTAGATGAATAGCAAGTACTTGGATTTGGCATTCTAAAGAAAGAGATTTTATGATTTTTTTTCCCCAAGTTCAAGACAACTAAATGTAAGGACAGTATTCACAAGGTCAAGTCTGAAATTGAAAGTCTGAAAACCTGTTCCTTAAAAGCTATGAAAAGTCTTTCCAGATCATACAAAATGAGGGGTGGGAGTGTGCAAAGGAAGAGGTAAGCAGCAGTAAGGCAGACATGGACAGAGAGGGGCACCTGGAGGGGGCAAGGAGAGGAGGGGATTGAAGTACTGTCCGCCTTGGGAAAGTGGGAAAGTGGCTAATGATGGAAAGTCTAGTTTTTATACAGGTGATTTTTTTCAGTGCGTTTTCTTGTTTATTGATCTGCCTTTCTGAATCCCCTGTGTTTCCATTCTAGCTTGATTAGACTTGTCTGAGTCCATCAATATCAGCATTGTGACTAATTTACCCCTACTGGCTGTGATTCTCCCAGCACCTGTTGGCCAAAAATGCGCTGACTTATTGGTGCTCTCGCTTTTTTAGAATCTCAGCCATAAACATGACCATGTTTCTATGGAAGCTCAGGCCCGCAAGTGTTGAGCAAGCCCAGATAGAGGGGAAATGAATGGTTGTGTCTGTGTTACTGTAGAGGGGGAGAAAGTAGAGGCATGAATAATGATGATGATGGTAGTAGCTGCCCTCCTCAGCATTTATTATAGGCTAAGGTGCTTTGAGAAACAGCCAGAAGTTTTGCCCTTTTACTATATCTAGATCCAAGCCCAGCATCTATATATTCCTCTAAGTCAGGCCCATGTATAGCCTCACAGAGTTCAGCAACATAAGGCTAAATGATGAATTCAAATATTTCCAATACACCATACTCAACAGAATAATCGTAAAAAGAAAATAAGATACCTACAGTAGATTCCTTTTTGGACAAAAGCAAATAGGGAGAATGGCTCAGAATAACTGGTCCTTAGCATATGCTGTGTCCAGCCAGAGAAGATTGTCAGGAATTCCCATCTTTGGCAATGAAGGAATGTCCTTGGTCAGCCAATTTGGCTGCCCCTGGTTCTGCTAGTAGAAAGGACTTCACACAGCAAGGTTGTATCCTGTTGCCTCCTCTAAGAGCCAGCTTAGACTAAGCGTTGTCCCTTTCTTTCGGGGCTTTTCTGAAGGCTGAATTTGCCAATATACTCCAAGACTGTGACTTTTTCTGTGTAAGTCAAGGCTGAACTTCCATATTATTGTCTCCTATCTGCAGAGCAGAAAGCTAAGACTCAGAGAGATTAAATAACTAATCCAATCAATAAGAAACAGAGTAGGCATGAATGAGTTTCTCTTATTTCAAAATTATTCTTTTTAATTTCATCTTTTATTATTTTAATTTCTAACTATAGAAGTAAGTATATAAGCATAATGGAAAAACTGGAATATACAGAAACATATTTTGTATTTTTTTCACTCTCATTCTCTCTCTTTTAGAACACACAAAACACATGTAGTATTTCATCAAGATTGCTCATAACATGTTCTTTTCACTTCTCTACAAAGGTATAGAATTCTCTTCCTCGGACAGGAAAAACATCCCCAAGAATTGCAGATCATTAACAGTTTATTACTTAAGTAGAAGAGCAACCTCAAAATGATCTCAGGTGGACTTATATTTCACTGTGTTAATTTTTAGATAACCCATTATAATTTAATAATATGCACAAGAGATTAACTGATATTCTCAAAGTAATTCTGTTTTGTGCCTGATTTCAGAATTAGTACTTGGGTATAATGAATGCAAACTTTACTTAAAGTAAGAAAAATCCTGGTCACCAAGGGGACAATGAATACAAATATAGTCCAATATTCATCCATTCATTTATTATTCAACAAATACTTCCGAGTACCTCTCATGGGCCAGACATTGTGTTTAGACCTGAGAATACACTAGTAAACCAAATAGACAAATTCTATGCCCTCAGGGAGCTTATACCTTACTAAGGAGACACTGACAATAAATAAATTGAGAAAATGTCAGGCTGTGACAAGTACTATGGAGAAAAATAAATCAGGATAAAAGTAAATGCTGAGGAAGGTTGTTCTTTTGTGCAATTTATTAGCTGAGGCATCCACAACAAAATATCATAGACTAGGTATCTTCAACAACAGACATTTATTTTCTCCCAACTCTGGAGGCTAGCAGTCTAAGATCAAGGTTCCAGCTGATTCCGTTTCTGGTGAGGGCTCTCTTCTAACTTGCAGATGACCAATTTCTTGCTATATCCTTACATGGCCTTTCCTCAGTGTGTCCTACAGGAGAGAGAGAAAGTGAGCTCTCTGGAGTCCCTTCTTTAAAACCTAAGACTTCTGGATCAGGGCTCCAACCTTACGATCTCATTTAACATTAATTACTTCTTTACTCCAAATATAGCCACACTGGTGTTAGAGCTTGAATTTTGGAGGGCCACACATTCAGTTCCTAACACACAGGTCATTGAGAGAAGACCTCTCTGATAAGATGTGATAGGTAGCTTTCAGGATGGCTCTCAACGGGCCTCATCTTTGGTATTCACTCTCTTAGGTAGTCCCCTCCGAAATAAATTAGGGCTGGTCTCAGTACAATAGAGTCCAGCAGAGTTTGAGGAATTTAACTTCTGAAGCTGGGTCATAAAAGGTACCAAAGCTTCCACTTTGCCTTTTTGGATTTCTCTCTCTGGGACAAGCCAGCCAATAAGGCATGAGGACACTCAGTCTTGGGAAAGAACCACAAGGGACAATGTTTAGTCCAAGCTGGATCTTGCAAGAGGTAACAGGATACAACCTTGCTATGTGAAGTCCTTTCTATTAGCAGAACCAGGGGCAGACCTCCCACCAACAGCACTAATTCGTCAGACATGTGAATGAGCAAACTTGGAAGTGGAACCCCCAGCCCCAGTAAAGCCTTCTAGATGACTGCAGCTCCAGCTGAAGTCTGAATTCCAACCTTACATGAAGCCTTTAGCCAGAACCACCCACCTAAGCTACTTCCAAACTTCTGGTCCACAGAAAAGGTGAGATGATAAATGTTTGTTATTGTTTTGGAGTAATTTATTATGCAGCAAGAGATAAGTAATGCATAAAGTGACATTGGGGACCCAAAAGAAATAAGCAAATACGTGGTGCACGTATCTGGGGATGAAGTCTTTCAGGTAGAAGGAACAGAAAGTACCAAAGCTGTAAAATTAGAGCACATGTGGCATGTTCAAGGAACACAGTGTGCCAGGAACAGAACGAGCTGGGGCAAGAAGAGTCAGCGATTGGTCAGAGAGGAAATACAGGGTCAGGGCATGTAGGATCTTATCTGTCTGCAACCCATCCAGAACGATGCATGGAGAAACATCTACTTAGGAAGAGTATCTTATTTGTTTGGATGAAATATTCTCAAAAGCTTTGAATCTCATGCCATTGGATTATTATATCATCACCTTGGTGATCTCAACAACTCTTACACTTTTAACTATTATTTATATGTTTACAACTCCCAAATTCATCTTTTCAGTGTAGACCTCTCCTCTGAACTTTGGTGTCTTATACCTACGGGCCTAGTAACAACTCGCCTAGAATATCTAATGAGTACCTCAAACTTGTTGTGTCCAAAATCAGATTCCTGGACTTCCCCTACCTCACCCTGTAGTCTTGCCCATCTCTGGAAGTAAAA
The DNA here is from genome assembly GCF_000956105.1 of Propithecus coquereli. Lineage (NCBI taxonomy): Eukaryota > Metazoa > Chordata > Mammalia > Primates > Indriidae > Propithecus > Propithecus coquereli. Next base: position 421,950 of record NW_012148075.1, read on the forward strand.
AACTCATTCTTTCGGGTTTTCAAGTCAAAAACCATAAAGTCATCCTCTACTCTCCTCTTTTTCCCCGCTATATGCCCATCCAAATAATCAGTAAAGTCTATTAACATTCCTATTAAAATGTATCTGGAATCCAACACTTCTTACCACCCCCACTTCAATTACCCTTCTCCAAGCCACTGTTACTTGTTTCTAGTCTGGATTATGGTAAAAACCTTCTAACCAGTTTTCTTGCTTCCACAGTTTACCTTCTATAATCTATCCTCAGCTTGGTAGCCATAAGGAGGTTTGACCACAGGTATCAGAGCATGCCATTTCTCTGCCCCAAACCCCCCAGTGTGTCCCCATTTTGCTCAGTGTACAAACCCAAATCTTCATAGGATCAGGAGGCTCACGATCTTGCCCAATTACCTTTCAAACCTCATCTCCATTTACTCGGGCCCTTGCTTACCCAGCTTCAGCCACATTGGCCTTCTTGCTGTCCCAGACATAAGCCAGCACACTTCCACTTCAGAGCTCTTGCTGTTCCTTTTGTCTGGAATACTCTTTCCTCAGATGCAGCCGAGACTCACTCCCTTACCTCCTTTAGGCATTTGCTCAAATATTATCTTGCCAGTAAAATCTTCCCTGACCACCCTATAAAAATTGCAGTCCCCTCTCCAGAATCCCTTAGCCCTTCCTGACTTTATTTTTGTAGATAGTTCTTATCGTTATCTGACATATTACACATTTTAATTATAATTTACTTGTTTTATTTATTTTGTCTGCCTCCTTCCACTAGAATATAAGCTCCATGATGGTAGGGATTTTCTATTTTGTCTCCTTAGGTGCACATGGTACGCACCCAATAAACACTTGTGGAATTAATTAATAAGCCCCTTAGAGTGTATGTAAGAGCCTCTAGGACATTACAAAATGACAAAAGATGGTAGCTAACCTGCTATGTATAAGATAATGAGAAGAACTTGAGATGCTCTAAAGAATGAAAAAAGGAAAAATACAGGCAGGGTGTAGAGAGGCCCCACTGGAGGTTGCCAGGGAGGAGCTAGAGAAAGTTCTTCGCTTGGGGTTGGACTTAAAAGATTGGGGAAATTGGAGATGTTTAAGGTGACTTTTAAATTAGCTTGCCGTGGCATGTATAATATAAATCCCAATCCTCCATCTTCTTTTTTTTTTTTTTTTTTTGAGACAGAGTCTCACTCTTTTGCTCAGGCTAGAGTGAGTGCCGTGGCGTCAGCCTAGCTCACAGCAACCTCAAACTCCTGGGCTCAAGCAATCCTCCTGCCTCAGCCTCCCGAGTAGCTGGGACTACAGGCATGCACCACCATGCCTGGCTAATTTTTCTATATATTTTTAGCTGTCCAATTAATTTCTTTCTATTTTTTTAGTAGAGACGGGGTCTCGCTCTTGCTCAGGCTGGTTTCGAACTCCTGAGCTCAAACAATCCACCCGCCTTGGCCTCCCAGAGAGCTAGGATTACAGGCGTGAGCCACTGTGCCTGGTCCCTCCATCTTCTTGAAAAAACGTTTTCATCAAAATCTTCCTTGCTTGTTAATGCTTATGGGTGAGTGGATTCTTGTTGGGAAAGTGCAAGAGGATTGACTTTTGCTTCCAAGCTGGCAGATAATCAACATGTTCAAATGCATAAGTCAGAGGCCAAGAGCACAGCTGATATCTGAATTGCACATGCAGTCTTTAACCTCGCTGTGTATTTATTTCCTTGGCTGGCTTCTGTTAAATAGAATGGTGATTTTAACAAGGACCAGGGTTTTTAATTAATCAGACACTGTTCGCTGTGGCACTGGTCCAACTCATCTCAGGGCAGCTGCTTTCCTATGCATTCGTCAATTCATACTTACAATTATTGTCAATAACCACCATATACATACACAGTGTGCAGACAGTACAGCCTAGATGAGATCTTCCAACAGTTTGGTTTCTAACTGTATAAACCATGCAGTGTTAGGATCTTACTCTCCTACCTTTCTCTAATCAGGTTAACTTATTTAAAGTAGGTAGGCTTTCCAATTTGCTTCTCCACTAAATTTTGCTCAAGCCTGTTCTTGGGAGTGCTGTAGGCAGAGAAATTTCTTTGAGGAACAACAAAGGTGGTCATTTCCACTGGGGAAGGGCCAGAAAATTAAAATATGGAGGTAAGAATCATGTTGCTGTGTATCGTTCATATAAAATTACATTAGGATAGAACATACGATAATAGTTAAACCTATTCACAGAAAGAGAGAAAAAAAATTTGTGGGCTAAAAAAGCTCATTCACAAAAATTATATATTTTTTAAATCTACATCCTAACTGGCTTTTTTTTTTTTTTTTTTTTTTGAGACAGAGTCTCACTCTTTTGCCCTGGCTAGAGTGCCATGGCGTCATCCTAGCTCACAGCAACCTCAAACTCCTGGGCTCAAGCGATCCTCCTGCCTCAGCCTCCCGAGTAGCTGGAACTACAGGCATGCGCCACCATGCCCGGCTAATTTTTTCTACATATTTTTAGTTGTCCGATTAATTTCTTTCTATTTTTAGTAGAGACGGGGTCTCGCTCTTGCTCAGGCTGGTTTCGAACTCCTGAGCTCAAACAATCCACCCGCCTCGGCCTCCCAGAGAGCTAGGATTACAGGCGTGAGCCACCGCGCCCGGCCCCTAACTGGCTTTTGTCTGCCTTTTGTTTTATTCCCATTATACTTAATCGAGTTTTAAGAGTGTGCCATAGGCCAAGAGAGCCATAAGGCTCTTTTCCTTCTGGGCTTTTCTTATATGGAGGATCTGTTTATGCCCTGAACCCTAGCTTATGAATAACTGCTTTCTCACTTCTCCTTCTCACCCACCTTTACTAACCAATGAATCTTCCTTCCTCTAGGTATAAATCCTAAAGAACGTGTTATCTTTTTGCCCCACCCCCATCCCCACCCAAAGGATTTTTTCCTCTCCAGGTTTTCTATAGGTAAAAAGACAAATATATAACCTTTCCCAAATCTCCCAGATTTTTAAATTCAATTTCATTTAATTCAAATACCACAGTGATAAAAACCCCAAACAATGCCTTTGTTTCAAAATGGGTGGATAAGAACAGGGACTAGCAATGGTATCTGTTAGGCAGAATTTAATAAAACTTCTTGAGCCCAGATCAGCAAAGCACTGCTGGGGTGTATGATGGGACATGGAAAGAGCCACAGGTGCACAGCCTGCCACATCCCATCACAAGCAATGTGGAAATCCTAGGTGTGAAAAAAAATATTATCGATGCAGGGATGGACAATTGGCCATGGGAACAGAACCGACAGCCAAGAAACAGACGCATACCTGTAAGGACACTTGATGTGTGGTACAGGTGGCACTTCACAGAACAAGCGATGCTGGACAGCTGGTTGTCTATATGGGAAATGTGAAACTGAACACCTACCTTACAACATACACAATAAATTCCCAATGGATTAAGAATTCAAATATGAAGGGTAAAACATTCAAACTTTTAGAAGAAAACAGAAGAGAATATCTTTATGACCTGAGGAGTTGGGGGGAGAAAGATTTCCTAAACAAGGCATAAAAAGTACAAATCATATAGGATGAGATTTATTGGTATTTGGACTGTTAAGATTATGGGCTTATATTCATCAAATGACACCATAAAAAAGAAAATAGGGATGCCACAAACTGGGAATGAGTATTTACAACAAGATAACCAACAAAGTATTAGTATCCTGAAAATACGAAGAGTCTCTATGAACAGTTGTGAAGCAAGCAAACAACACAATAGTTAGAAGGGCAAAATATATGAACAAATACATCTCAGACTATAGCCAATAAATATAAGACATAGTCAATAAATATTTCTTTAAATGCTCCTCGTTAGTTATCAGGAAAATGCAAATTATAACAATGAGATACAATGTCATCCGCACGGGATTGGAAAATAACTAAAAAGTCTAACGCCAAGTGTTTGAGGCCATGTAGAATAACACTGCTGATGGTAGAAAACAATTTGGCATTATCTGGTTGAAGATGTACATGTTTTTTGTATAACTCATAGGTTTCACTCCTGGGTATTGATCCTAGAGAAACGTCTAAAAATAATAACACAAAATTGTATAACACTTTATAGTTCGTGAAGCACTAGTATTGGTATATGTAGTGCACAAACTATTATTTTAATTCATTTTTTCAGCAGGCATTATTAACTCTACTTTTCACAGAGGTTTAGTTATCCTCTCAAGGTCACATAATTGGCGAGGGGCACTGACACCCCTCAGTGTTAATTCCCCTTTCTCCTGGTAACGGCCCCAACTTTTGCCTAGGGATCTATCCTCCCCACTCTTATGGCTCTGATGAGGCTCTGTCCAGGCATGGTCAATCAAAGCCCCACCATTATTGGCTCAGAGATAACGTGAGACTCACGTCTGTCTAACTGGAGTAAGCACAGGACTACTGGGAAAGACTCTTGGCCTTTCCTGCTGGTCTAGAGCCTGGGAAGAGATGAAATTGAGTAGAGTCTGAGAATGAAGCTGACAAAGCAGAAGGTGGCATTGAGAGATGGAAAGAAACTAAGTCTGGATGGCATAATTTATAGCTCTGAGGTCCGTAAGGCCAGCTCTATCCCCAAACATCTAGATTACTTAAGCAATAGGCTCCCCTTTTGCTTAAGTGGTTTTGAGTTTCCCTTTCTGCAACTTACAGCCCAAGGAATTCTGGACAATACACTGACAAAGTCAAAACTGGAGCTCAGGAGTCCTAATGCCCACTTCTCTGTCCACAGCACTATCTAGCAAGATGTGGCTGGTGGGCTCCAAAAACAACACAAAAAAATGGAAACTGTATTTTCCTTCAACTATGATAAGAATATTCAGAGTTTTCCCCCCATCTATTATACAGAAAAAATATTTCTGTTAGTCTTACGAATGTATGTCTAATTTATGTCTTACTCGATTCCAGGTCAAAACTTCATACTCAAAGTAATTTCTTTGTCAAAAGCTCCCCTTATGATGGTCAAGGACAACATTCCGTGGTTATAGATAAATTCATCCAAACTACCAATTGTGTTTCAAGATGATCAAGGCAAGGATATATGTTAAGTTATTACCATTAAAGAGGTTTAGACTATTTGATTAAACAATATGAACAAAGTATGCTGACATTGCAAATAAAATAACAACACAAAGCCCTAAACAACATTGCCTCCCCACTGGAGATTGGGAGATTGTCAGAGCTGTCACCAAGATGTTCTTGTCTTCTGACAGAGGCTGACTACACACAGACAGTATCCACCTCGCCAGCTGGAGTCAATGACCTGGAACTGAAGGGCTCCGGAAACTGTGCCTTTAATTGCAAGATCATGGTTCCCAAACACAGTCTGACAAGTGTGGATGTACTTATGAGGACAATGGGACAGGGTATTTGAAAGCAGGGCTTCCCAGGTATTCCAGAATGGTGATCATCAACATAGATAATAAAAGCCATTTTCAGTCAGAACAAGTATTATTAGATCAGGATTTCAAAGGATGAGCATGAGATGTCAACACTGTTGCCAAAATTGCAAAGCATTCAAAGTCTTCACAGCTTGTCTGCTTCTTGTCCTGCACTTCTGGCCTCCTTTCTTCACCCTTCAGGCCCAGCAGCCCAATTTCATGTCTGTCAAAGCCCCACAATGAGGCACCCAATTCAGACATACCCTCTGGGGAAGAGTTTAAAACTCCCAAATTAAGTCTTTCTTTCTCTCCATTTTACTCAACAAAATTTCCATTCCCGTGCAGGACCATGAGCATTGGAGCCATGCAGTGGTAGGTTAGAAGCCAAGCCACTTATAAGCTAATGAAATTAGGCAAATAAGATAACATTCCTAAACATCAGTTTCTTCGTTGGAAAAAATGGGACTAAATGAATAGCCCCTAACTCAGAGAACTGTTGAGAGAATTCAGTGAGATAACACATGTAATGGAGTTTACCCAATGGATGGCCCATAGGAAAAGCCCAATAAACATGAGTAATTATTATTATTGCTACTACTACTAAGAATAGCAACAAAGATAAGGAAGATCAATAAGTTTACCCACCCTGTGGAAATTTGTCTATTTTTGAAAAGGAACTTAATTGTTGGTTAGCAACTTGGGGGAATTACTCATTCACAATTTGTATTTTGTATCCACTGTTTTTGCCTGTGGGGCTTTCTGTAGAATGGATTGTGTATTTCTTACTGTAGTAAATTTCAATATTGCCTTTTCACGGGGATCCATCAGCTTGGAAATAAGAAAGTCTTTATACATAGCATGTAACCAGCACAAGCCATACAAAACAATGCATCAGCCCAGAGAGCCATTACTGGCAATATAAAAGAAGACCTTTTCCACCTTTTCTTTGCTGATTTACTTTATGAATAAATTGCTTTTCTTTAAAGGTCACTTTGTTGTTTTAGAGCACTTTACACTTGACACTATCCTCTTACTGTAGGAAGTTGTACAAAGAACATTTTAAGCAATGTTTCCTAAGATTTTATCCACTACTTAATCCATTGACTAAGTAAGGTGATTTACCTGAAAATATAAGAATAATCAAAAATAAAAATAAAAACCCTATATCTATTTTATAAACAGAGAGATAGATATAGATATTCCATCTGGGTAAGAAATAATAGCTTGTTACAATTAATGTTATTGAATACTTACTATTAAATATTACGCCTGGCAATATAACTAAGGGTTTTATATGTGCCATCTCATAGAGTTAGGACAATTATTTTATTATTTATTATTATTCTGATTTTTAAAACAAGAAATTAAGGATGGTAAGTAATTAAACCAAAGCCACACAACTAACCAAGGGTGGGGAGTGGATGAACTATCCACCTCTGTAATCCAGGCTAGTTAATCAGACTAGCTAGACCCAAAATTTTGACCCTGACACCTCCAAAAGGGAATGTTGGGGAATATAAATTAGAATAGTTTTGAAGACCTGAGTCAGAACAGCCCATCTCAGCAGATCTTGTAGCTCAATCCTCTTAGCATTCTTCAGAACTTCCATTCTGAACTTCCCATCCACTGGGATAGGATACGAGAATTACCTAATTGTAAGACATATTCATCATGGAACAAATCAGATGCAGTAATGATTATCTAACCAGGACATACACTGTTCCCTTCCACCCTTCCTAGAATCCTTTGAGATGAGTATTGCTCCCATATTACAAATAAGGAAATAAGGTTCTGAGAGATTAAGTCAGAGACCAGAGCTGTTATTGTTCACAGGAATGTTCTTTTTGGCCCACATAGTGACATTAAAATACTTGAGCCAACATTTAAAAATTAGGAGATTACATGCTAAAAACCCAATTATATGCTAAAAATCTGGATTCCCGGATTCTGCTGAAAAATTCAAATTGTTGGAAACACTAGCCACATTCCTTCATAGCAATCAACAACTAGAGCTAAGGACCACTTGCCCAGGACCCATTCCCTCTAGTCATTACTGTTCCCATCAGACAGCGTCACTCATTTTATTTCATTTTGTTTTCTTTTCTTTGTTTTAAAGACAAAATCTTGTTCCTTTGTCCAGGCTGGAGTTCAGTGGCATCATCATAGCTTACTGCAGTCCTGAATTCCTGGGCGCAAATGATCCTCCCACCTCAGCCTCCTGAGTAGCTGGGACTAAAGGCATGAGCCATCAAAGTGCTGAGATTACAGGCATGAGCCGCCACCCCCAGCCTCATTTCATTTTGATATGAGCTTGTACTGGTTTCCACCTGAGCCAGTTTTGAAAAGGCCCTGGCCACATTTCCACTCTGACACTGTCACCATCTTCAAAAGATGCTTAAATGCAAGGAGAATCACATAGGAATGATGTAGGAACAAGGACACTAAAGGTATCCCCTCAGTCTGTTGGAAACACTTTTTGCCACAGGATACATTTTAAAAATTGTTGCAGAATATTGTTTTCATTAATTGTTTTGTATACGCATCCAGTATGTGGGCAGCCTTTGTGGTTTTGTCACATGACTTCCCTAGGAGCAGTTTTAATAAAAGACTTAGAAAGATCACAAGTATCCATTTCCCCCTTCCTTTGAGGAGACAACCCCTGAGTTTCAGCTAAGCATATAGCCTCCTGAGGAAAAAAACACATTTCTCAGCCTCCCTTGCTGCTCATTGTAGCCATGTGACTTACTTCAGATCAAAGGGATATGGACAAACAGGATGTGTGCAACTTCTGGGTCCTCTTCTAAAAGACCTGCCTGGATACTCTCTTTTTCTCTCATCCCAAGCTATACCACCCAAACATACACGTGGATGTTCGAGAAGATTACAGAGCAATAAGATGGAAAGAATCGAGGTCTCTGACTATTTTTATAAAGGAGAGCTACCCTGCTAACTCAAGACAGCTCATTCTGGACTGTTTCTTGGGGGAGAAGTAAATTCTTATTTACCTAAGCCACTATAGTTTTATATATCTTTGTTACAGCAGCCTTCCTCCCCTTATCCATTCCTTGCATGCCCATTCTCAGTTATCCTTTGTCCTTCCTCGAATTTCAGAGGATGAGGTGTCCTTCCTTCACTGCATAAAGTATGGCCTTAACTCCTGACTCTGCTTCTTGGAGCAGCGTGCACTTGGGAAAGTTATTTACCTTCTCTAAATCTGATCTGCAAAATAAGAGTTGGACTAATTTCTCAAAAGGATCAAATAAAGCCAAACTGCCCAGCAGTTCCTGGCATTTTCAAAATACTAAATAAATGTCAGTGTCAGTCTTTCTCTTTTCTGGTTCAAATCTAATCATCCCGCCAGTGTTCTGCAAGCTCCCTGTGGCCATCGATTACCCACCTATATCCCTAACCTTTCCATCTCTGTTGTCCTTTCCCGTTGACATACAAGCAGATTAAAATCTCCCCCACCCTAAAAATTAAGAATAAGAATTCTGTCAAACCAGTTAACAACCCTGACTTTTTCCCCTTCACAACCAAAAGTCCACAAACGGTTGCCCACTTTCTCACTTCCCACTCATTCCTCAGTCTTCTCCCTCCTTCAGTCTGGCTTTAGCACCCACCACTCCACTGGCATAGCTAAATAAAATTACTATCACCTTTATGATTGCAAAATTCTTATCTTTGTCAACCTCTCAGAAGCATTAGACACTGCTGACACAAGCTCCCTCTCAACATTCACTTTTCTCTTGACTCCCATCATTTGATCATCCCTAGGCTTGACCTCACTGGCAATTCCTTCTCAATCCCCACTCTGGTCCTTTACTTCCTCCCACTTCTTAATTGCTGGTATTCTTCAGGTTGCATTATCAGAGCTGCAACCCACCAGTTGCTTGAAGTAGACACAGTGATACACTCTCCAGATCCCTCTACAAGAATAAAGGACTTATCTTGACTGCTGGGAGCACTGCTAGCAGAAACACTTGGCAGTCAGCCTTCCTCCAGGAAGACAGCCACCTCACCCTAGGGCACACCCCCTTCCCACATCAAATTGCTGGTGAAGTAGCAATATAAAGGCCCATTTCCCCTGCCCCCAACTCAAAACAAGTCTGAAGAGCCATTACATTTTTAGTACGCATGGCAGGATCGGCCAAGGCCTTCACTGGGATTGTATCTCAGCCTGACTTCTACCTCCAACTGGAATGCTACACAAGGGAGCAATAACCTCTGTCGTGTATTTTGGGGTAACTTTATCCTAACTTGTACAAACACTCTCCAACCTATTTTTTTCAAGTGCATACTTGATCTTACTACTCCACACTGAAATCTGTCAGCGGCAGCCCAATTGTCCTTAGAGAGAATCCAAGCTTCTATACAAAGGTTTAAAAGGCTCCAAATGGCTGGACTCCAATGTCACCTTCTGGGGACATGCTACAGGCAGCCAGGGATGTTGTCACTGAGCTAGAGAAAAGCCCTAACTCCCAACCAGGGTTGTCATTCCTATTCGAGGGCCTTATACTCTGAGTTTCCTACAACTCTGCAAAGCAGAGGTCTATACAGTGTAGGGGATTAAGACGAGAGTATCAGACAGACTTGGGTTCACACACTGTCTCCGCCATTCCCTAGTGCAACCACTGACAAGACTTAACTTCCTTGTAAAATGGGTATAATGCAATTACCTCAGGATTATTTTGAGTGTTAAATTAAATAATATGCAAAAAGCCTTCAGTTGAATGCCTTACATGTAGTAAACATTCAGTAAGTAGTTATTATCATTATCGCAGCTCTCCTTGCTAGCTTTTTTTAGCTTGTTACAGCGCAGAAGAAGCAATGGAATGGCAACCCTCAAGCCGCGGGCTCTACCGGAAGATGTATCAAGTGCAGTACACAGTGAACTTTCCATCCCAAATTATAAATCTCTAGTGACAACCTACCAGTGACTCGGCAGCCTACCCCTCTCCTGTGCTCCTGTCTGTCCAAGGAATTCTGGGGAGAGGTTCCGGGATGGCCGTGACTTCCTGCCATACGAGCAGCCAAACTGCAGCATCCTTGTGCCAACCATCAGTTTCAAATCCCTCTCTATCAATTTGCAAGTTGACCTTGGCCTTCTGAGTTCTCTTGGAAACTTCAGTAATAAAAGTCCTTCATGTAAAACTCCCAAAGCCCAGCTGCACTGTGGTCCAGTCATGCATTAACTAAAACAACAAGCCAACAACCAAAAGGCAATCTTTTTGATTAGCATTTTTACTGCAGTTTCTCGGAAAAAAAGCACCGAAGAGGGAACACAGAAAAACTTCTTAGAAATTCTTTTCCTTCATTCCTTTTCACTTACTCCCAAGCCCTGCAGCTGCCCCACAGTCTCTGAGCCCTTTGTCTAAAGCTAGACACACGCATGCACACGCATGCACAGACAGCCCGCCAGAGGTGTGCCGGAGCTGCTTGTGCCAGCTTGAAAAAGCCAATTGCTAAATTTTTAGGAATTTTAACAGCAGGTTGTTAAATACAGCCATTATTAAAAATTGAGTTATATAGACTTGCTATGAAATCAGTTGTAAACGAAGGTAATAAATATATGATACTCAGGGCGGGGAAGGAATAAACACCAAACAATATGGATTAATCTCAAAATAATTACACCAAAGCCAGACAAAAGAAGAATATATTCTACATAATTCTGTTTATATAAAATTATAGAAAACTAACCTATAGTGGTAAAAGTTAGATCACTAGTTGCCTGAGGGGTGTAAGGAGGGGTGAAAGAGAGATTACCAAGGGGCATAAGGAAACTTGGGGGAGCCGTGCATATGTTCACCATCATGATTGCAGGGATAGTGTCATAGGTGTGCACATTTGTCAAAACTTATCAAACTGTATGCTTCAAATATGTGCAACTTATTATATGTCAAGTATACCTCAATGACACCTTAAAGACTCAAAATCCATCACTTTCTAAGTGTTTTACTATTTTACTACACATTTTAGCTGTACTCAAGGTTTCTCTACGCCTACTGTATCTGTGCGATGGAAATGCTATGCGATGGTGCTCCTGGCATCGCTCCCCAGCTCCGTGTCCAGGAACTTCACTTTGGTAGCTTGAAACTGGCCATAGTGGGAGTATTTACACTGTGGAAATCAGCAAACCCTACAAATGAGGACTTGATTTACTGTTCTGTTGATCGTCTAGACTTAAGAAACTCATGGGAAAATGCTAATAATGCACATTAAACTTTAAAGCATGTCATGCCTATAGCCTTTACACTGTGAACAGCACAAAATATTAAGAAAAAAAATGCTCTAAAAAGGAAAAAAAATTGTCAGGTGTGGTGTCTCACATGCCTGTAATCTCAGCACTTTGGGAAGTTGAAGGGGGAGGATTGCTTGAAGTCAGGAGTTTGAGGCCAGCATGGGCAACATGGCAAGACCCCCATCTCTAAAAAGAAGTGAAAAGGATAAAGAAAATATTCCTTCAGTATTTAAAAAGTATTATCTGATTCAGCAAAGAATTCACTCACATCATTGGCAAATGTGTAAAGTTCCAACATATTCTTTGTTGTTTTACTTTCTTCTGTCAAGTTCATTAACATAAATGAAAATATTAACTAATGCTTATGTTAGAACTATATTTATTTGTGACCTGTAGCCATAGGTTGGCTGTGGATACAAGAGTTACAAGAGTTCAGCAAAAATCAGTGAAAGCATTCTGTAAGAATCAATTGGTTATATAGAAAGTATAATAAAGAATATTACATGTTCTATTATTATTTGCAAATTATGTGCTTCACAATAAAATTTATAATAAACTTACATATGTATGTACACACACACACACACAATTTTGTCATTGCTATTTTTGGAAAGCCAGTTATGAAACGTTTACCAGCACTGTCACTATTCATGTCACTGTGATCTTGCTTGCTGGGTAATCACTCCATTTCCTGGTGTCCCCTGCCTTTTCTTCACCTCAGGTCTTTATTGTGTAGCTCTCTGGTTGAGGGTCTTTTGTTTTTTTTGTTTTTTTTTCTTTTTTCTTTTATTTGGTCATTTTTCCCAACACCAAAATTCTGAATATGGAAAGAAGACTTTGGACTGAACAAATAAGCAAGAATCCTGCCTGTTTAGAGAAGGAGCAAGATTGTGACAACTTCAATCTAATCTATTAATATTTACTTCTCCTTTATTTCTGCCCTGTGCATATTTTTGGCCTAGTGCTTCAGAGCTGACAAGTTGCTTTCACGTAACTTGTTTGCTTTAACACTGCTGGCTGCACTCACTTCCACGCTTCCCTTTAAGACGCCTCACCCAGGTCCTGTTGTAAAAGCCAGCGTGCATTTGCTAAAGACCTCGCAAAAGAGAAGTACAGGTGTTCATTGCATAGCATACCCTGGGCCCAGAGGTGACAAGTAAAACCTTCAATCCTAGGATCTAAGTAAAGCCTTGAGTCCACGACTGCCTGACCATAAAACCGTATCAGTACTCTGATGACAGATACAGAAGCATTACATAGACTTTCCTGCAAGGCCTGGAAAGACACAAAAATGAAAGTCCTCATTTGTTGGAGTCGTAAAACTGTAGGTGAACTTTCTTCATGTGTTTTGAATTCTACTACTGTCACCATGAATTGTTTGCAGAACCATATAAATAATTAGGGGGGGTTATTTATATGCAGCATATCAAAATAGAGAAATGGCATTCTTCTGTGTTTTGTTCCTGTGCACCCTAAAGTATAGCACAGACTTCCATCTGTTCATCTCCACGCCAGGACCCTGGCACCCCCGCTCCCATTACCTGCTGCGTTCTCTCCGTAATTGTTTCATCACCTCCCTCCGCAGCTGCAGCTGCTGTCCTCCCACCGCCAGGCAGGGCAGGTGCTTCCTGACCTAGCATGTTCTCCACAAGCATGCTCCCCTCCTACCCCCAACGGAGCCAGAAAGACCACTGCTTCCCCAGCCCTGTGGCCATGTCACCCACTGAGCAACCCAAACATGTTCCACGTCCCAGAAAGTCAATCATCATCATTCCTTCGTGCCTTTATTCAAACTGTTTCCTCCACCTGGAATGTTCTCTGTCACTGACCATTGAAACCCTGCCTCTCTCCTCCTCCGAGGCCCTGCAGGAATGGATGGCCCATTTCTTGTATTTCCCTGGCCCCCGCCTAAATCTCTCTTGTTGCACTTCTCCAGTGTGCCCTGCCCAGGCCCATGCTACCAGTCTGTGAGCTTCTCAAAGGATACACTCTAGTATTAAACCACATGTTCTTGCTCCTGGAACAATGTCTAGCTCATTTGCAGAAGAAATAAGTGCCTTGTTCTATAGTTAGTTATTTATATTAATTCTATGAAGTTACTGTACACTTAAATGTGTCAGATACTAGGGTAAGTGCTACAGATAATATAAAATAATGAGGCCCAGTCTCTGTCTTCAAGAAGCTCGCAGATGGGGGGCAAAAGGGGGAGGTTTCCAGGGCCGGACTAGTGATACAAATTTTACGGGGGGTGCCAAAAAACTCAGTAATTAAGATAAATAATATTTGAATGCAATATTTTTTAAGTCAGAATTAATGCAAAAAATCCATGATGATCAAAATATCAAAATGTTAAACCAAGGACGAGTCCTTTTCTTTTTGCCTCAGGCTCCATGTGGCCCAGCACCGTGTGAAGGGGTGTGTACGTTGGGATGAGAGGAAGAAGGGAAGCAAACAACAAACAAATAGGACGTGTGGAAAGAGGCCCAAAATGAGCCTGTTCACCCGCCCAGCCAGGTTCAGTTGTCAGCTGTCCAAGAATAAGCCAATATGCTGACAGCAGGTTTTACTCAGAGAAAGAGTCTTTATCCCGGATAGCGTTAAGCGGGGAGATGAAAGAAATTTCTCAAATTTGCCTCCCCAAGAATTCGGGAGACAGGGTTTTTAAGGATAGTTTGGCAGGCAAGGGATTAGGCAATTAAGTTCGTTAATGGGGCAAAATAATAGGGATGTAGAAATCATCTTGCTTTGCTCCAGTCCCTGGGGTCGCAGTTCCAGTTGAGTCAGTTTCTTGGTATGGGCCGCTGGTCTGGGTGGGTCAACCAATCCACTGGAATATGGGACCTGGAAGATATCTTAAAACTACCTTTAGGTTTCAAAAAGGTGATGTTATCTACAGAGAAAGTTAAGAATCTTTATGGACACCAGCTATGGGGAGAAGTTAAGAATCCTTATGACCACCAGCTGTGTGGCTCCAGAGTGACAATTACAGGGGACAGTTACTAATTATTATTTTTAGCTAGGCCCTTACCACAGTTCTCGCCTTGCACCCCGTTATTGAAGGGCGGTTTCAGGCCTTCCAGAGTTGGCAACATGATGCCCTTCACCTACTTATCCCACCATCCCACCCCACCATCCCACCGGAACCCCAGCCAGCTCTTCCTGCTCGTCCTGCTTCAGTAAACAATGCGACCATTTAAAAAGGGCCCAGGCTGGAGACCAGGAATGGCCTTGCCTGCTTCCTCTCCCCTCTCCTCTGCCTGCCATCCTCTCTCTCTGCTCCCAGATTAGAGGGGCTGCTTCCCCGGCTCTCCACCACCCGCTCCAGTCCGTTCCCCACACTCCCTCCAGGCGGCTCTCAGGAACTCCAGTGTGATCACCAGAAGGGTTACTGGATACAGCCCAAACTCCTCAGAGAGGCCTGTGTGACCTGGGCCCTGTCTGTCCCCAGATTTTCTGCTACTACCAGATAGAACTCGGTCCCTTGCATTCCTGGGCCTTGGGCTTTTGCTCTAGCTGCTCCCCCACAGACCAGATCCTTTCTTTTCCACATCTGGAGCACTCCTACTCATTCCACAGCTGGGAAGCAAAGTCCTGAAACGAAGACTGCCTGACGATAAATCCAATGACCACTACCGGTACAGAGGCGTAAGTGGTCGATAGGCTTCCCTGCAGACTCTGCCTACAGATCATCCCCTTCAAGAAAACTAGCTCGGATCTCCCCATCTCCCAAGACAGTGTTGGAAGGTTAGGTCACGAGGCCTCTGCCCTATAAAAGAGGCTTGGGGGAGCCTGTTTGCACCGTCTGCCATGTGCAGACAGAGCTGGAAGGTACCATCTGTGAGGACAAGCCCTCACTAGACACCGAATCTGCTGACACCTTGATCTGGGACTTCCCAACTCCAGAACTATGAGCAACAACTGGTGTTTACAAATTACTCAATCTAAGGTATTTTTGTTGTAGCAGCCTGAACAGACTAAGGCAAATGTGTAGGGCAGTCTTCTGTGAGGGAGTGATAATTGAGCATCCCTAAATCAATGAAGTGAGGAAGTGAGATGTGTTCTAGATTAGGAAAGAGCTGGCCAGGCCAAGGGCAGAGCAAATGGAAAGGCTCAGAGGTGAGAACGACCTTGGTATGCCCGAGAAAGCACAGAGAGGCCAGCAGGAGCCAGTAAAGGGCATTAGAAGAAAAATATCAAAAACTGCATTCTGGACTTCTCTTTCTAGGCTCTATGGATACCATGAAGATCTTCTGTTAATAATCATCTTTGTTTTTTTTTTTTAAAAGGTCACTCCTTACCTCAGGCTACCAGTTTACAGCACCACTGAAGATATTCCTTCTTTTTGTTATTTTTTTTGTTTTGACATATTTATATTCTAGGACTATCTTTTTGATCTGAAACTCTGTATATTTAGAAAACACTCTCATTTCTCCCAGCAGTACAAACTTTTTTTTAAAGGAATGTGAGAATAAAGGGGATGCTTCTCCATATGCCCACTCCTGTCTGTGGGACAGTCATATTTTTGCCAATTATAATTTCAGATATGGTCTTTTTCAGACCTTGCCCCTATTTCTGAGCAACTGCTATGTGTCGATTATTGACAACATGACCAAAAACAAGATGGACATAAGCAAGAAGCAAGCAAAAGTTTCAATATGAAAAATAAAGCAGGTTACATTTTGATGTCTTTGCTTCTCTAAACATATAGTAACACAAAGACGACTTACCATCGTTTTCATAAGGAGAGCCTGGTTAAATACTAATACTTTCCATCTTAATAGGGGTCCCTTTGTTTGTTGTTAACGGAGTCAAGTTTGACCAAAGCATTTCTTCTCTTTTTCTAGAAGGTATTTGTGGGCAGAGTCTTATTATATCGAAGGCTCTATTGTCCTCTAGAAAATAATTTCTGCACAATTTTTTTCCTACCATGGAATACTGAGCAGTCTGGTAATATGAAATACTTTATGATCAAGTGGGTTATGCTGAGAATATTCTTTCTCTGTATAGACCAAGTCATAAGAATGGAAAAACCCAACTCAATTTCATTTGATCCCTATGGTATTATTTCTCTGTCCCTTATACCACATTCCCAGAAAATGAATGCTCATCTGGTAGGTTGCAATAATAACCCCACACAGATTAGAGCCTCTGGAATATCAAGGCTGAAGTGCACTCAATGACCTTGTAAACAATGGTTAAAACACTAATTAGTCTTTTGTAGAACCTTGACAAGAGGTGATAAAACTGTGAACATTCTTCTCTCTTTCCCAGCCTCTTCCATGTGAATAATGGAATTTCATGCATAATTGAGAGGTAGAGGAGAGAATAAAGTTACATATATTTTGAAAAAGCTCCCCTGATAGCCTGGTGACTCTCTTGACAAGTCATTTTCCCCTCTTCCTTCTTTTTATTGTTCCACTGTTCGGTGATTATGTTTCTATTTATCTTCTCTTTTTTTAATTTATAGATGTATTTGTTATTTATCCCCTTCCTTAGCCCCTCAAAATTTGAAAAGGTATTGTTTTTCTCCCCCAATTCTTCTGTTTTATTATTTTCCTAAACATCTCTTCTCTCTCCTATTATTCCTTCTCTCACAACTGATCCCAATACAGAATTCAAGTTTATTTTAAAATAGTGCTTTTATCTCTGAAATTAAGTTTACAGACCCCATTCTTCACTGCAAAGCAGCCTGCCATCTGTCTGCAGACTAGTTTAGAGGAGGAGAAAGGAACTAACGTCTATTAAACACATTAGTGCCAGATATTATTAGGCAAGGTGCTTTGCAGATATAAATTCATTTAATCATTTTAACAGCCTGTGGTTGATTATATATTGTTCAGAAGTATTCACTCCATCCCCCTCACTTTCATGGGAAAAGGATACTTCTTGCTCTGGTGATACTGGGTTTGCCTATATGACTTGCTTTGGCTTCATCTTGGGTGGGGTGCACTTCCCCTCGCTTCGACTTTAGTCTCTGTCATATGCCGTGGTTTGGCCAATGGGATGTTAGTATAGATGTGATACAAGCATAGACTTGAATTACATTTTCACAATTGAGCTTGCCTTCTTGCACTTCTGCCATGCCATATGAAAAACATTCTCAGTCTAGCCCTCTGATTCCAGGAGTGAGGCTGAGGCCCTCAGAAAACAAAGCCACTCCAGCCCAGATTAGCCAAATCCCAGCTGACCCCATCTCTCCATAGGTGCATACCCCAAATAAAGGCTTATTTTCTATGCTACTGAGATTCTATGGCTTTTGTTACACAGCAATGGCTAACCAACACACAATCTTATGAAGTAAATAGTATTATCCTTTTTAACACAAAATGGAAATTGAGAGTAAGAAATAAGCCCACAGTCACTCAGAATCTGTGAAACCAGAATCCACACTGAAGTCTGACCTAAAATCCAGGGCTGTCTATGGCCATGCCACCCTGAAGGTGTCTGATCTCATCTGATCTCAGAAGCTAAGCGGGGTTGGGCCTGGTTAGTAGTTGGATGGGAGACCCCCTGGAATATCAAGTGCTATAGGCTTTTTTTAAAAAAATAAAAAATAAAATAAAATCCAGGGCTCTCATTACCTATAATGAGTTTTCTCTTTAAACTTTATATTTCCCTTTCCATAAAACAAACAGAATAAATATGATTTTTACTTTCCTTTGTCTTTTGGTTGGTTTTTGCTAAGATCAGGAGCTGTTCCAAGAAAGCGTATTCTTTCCCCAGCCAGAAATTTGACTTCCTAGAATTATGCCTTTTCTTTATTCTGTGAGCTCTCAATGTGGCCCACTGATAATAGGATTAAAAAACTAATAACTGGTTATTCCAAAAACACAGTTCTTATATATATGTAATTTGTTTTTTAAGCTCAAAACTGATCAGATATGAAGAGCAAGTACTGAGTACAAGTAAGTGATGGATAATTGTTTCCTCCTCTACTCCAGCCTAGAGGCGGAATGTGTGATAAAACGGGAGTATTACGAGTGGTGGACCCTGATAATTCAGTTCTCGGAGCTCAGCAGGAATGGGTGGTTATTACTGCTGAGTC
The DNA here is from genome assembly GCF_000956105.1 of Propithecus coquereli. NCBI lineage: Eukaryota > Metazoa > Chordata > Mammalia > Primates > Indriidae > Propithecus > Propithecus coquereli. Next base: position 440,643 of record NW_012148075.1, read on the forward strand.
ACTTGTCGTTATATTTTGGAACTGATAATACTGAAGAGAAATACCTGAAAAAATGACAAATACAGTGCCCATTATATCTAAAAGGCCAGAAGTCTCCCTAGTTATTAGAGATTGATCCACTTAACTTCAAAATCTGCGCAGGTACTGGAACAGATAGTCAATTTGAAATGATGCTCTAGTTAGCTCAATGGCCAGCCAAAAGGGTATATCCACTTTGCAAGTTTAGCCCTCCATGATAGATCTTTAAATATCACCAGTGGTGGTTGTAAGGTTGATAAGGAATACCGTTTGTTTTGTAAATCCATCTTTGGGACACAATTCAGATTCTCAACCTGGGCACTCTGGGCATTTTGGCCTGGATAATCCTTTGTTATAGGAGCTATCCTATGCATTGTAGGATGCTTAGCAGTATACTTTGGCCTCTCCTCACTAGACGCCAATGTGTCCAGGCATTGCTAAATGCCCTATGGAGGTCAAAATTGTCCCGTTAATGGGAAGCCATCTGAGGATACCTCCCCACATTAGTGTTGCCAGCACCCATCAGGACGTCTGTGCTGCCTCCAGGAGTGCTTGAAGATGCCAGCCTTGGAGGTGGCAGACTGATACCACCTTCCCTGGGGTCCTCACTGCACCAGAATCATTCTGAGCTCCCTGTAGAGGACCTCTGTGTGCTATGCTTCATCATCTGGTCATCAAAAGAATACTATTTGTTCCCTGGCAACCCCCACCTCCCCCCACCTCACACAATCTGTCAGGAAAAGAATCCTTTGGGCTCAATGGTTCTCAACTCATTAGGCCAGTGCTTCTCAAATTTAATGCACAGAACAGTCACCTGGGAGATCTTAGGAAAATGCAGATTCTGACTCAGTAGGCTTGAGGTGGGGCCTGAGATTCTGCATTTCTTACAGGCTCCCAAGTGAGGCTGGCCCAGTACTACACTTGAAGCAGCAAGGTGTTAGTAGACATAAGAATCACCTGGGATATAGACTCCTAAGTACCTTCCACCAGAGAGGCTGATTCAGAGGGTCTAAGTGAGACCCAGTCATCTATGTTTCCAACAACTTTCCCCATGTAGTTCAGAGTCCACATTTGGAGAAACCCAGGATTACTGTAGCCCTTATCTTTATAAGACTGAGCAGCACATTCCTGGCGTTAGACCCAATCCATGAAGCTATGAAGCCAATTCCACAGGTGTATCTTTTTAGGTGAGCAATTCCCGCAGACACAGGAGATCTACTGCCTACAACATTTTCTGATGTTTTGCAGTTTCAAGGTAGGATACATCTTTTGAGTATTTTTGGCAAGAGAGAAAGTTTGGACAGAACATTCCTAGGTTAATATCCATAGAGGCCTCCCTCTCTGGTATTCATCAACAGAATTCCCTCTCAGTACCCACTTCCCGGCAAAGTTTCACACTTTCCCATTGGTAACTTCCTCAAAACAGTCACAAGACATCAAGTGAAAAACAGAGCAGTTCCAGCAGAAGAGAGAGAAAGAGGGGCCCCAAGGTTCAAGAGAGAGAGTGGAGCAGTTTTATGACACACTTGTTGAAAAGAACCTCCAGGATTTACAACAGAAGTCAGCATGATTGGAGTGAATGTAACGAACAAATACTGAGAGCCTGCTATGTACAAGCACCCTGCATGCATTGCCTTTTGTCATCCTCACAAGGATAATGAGGTGTCATTGCTTCCACTTCGGTGATGAAGACATAGAGTTCAAAGAATTTTAATGCAGGAGAAAAGAAATCTGGGCTCCTGATCCAAGGGAGCCACCCTAGCAGACCCCTGCTGCTTATCCTGAAACATCTATCCCATTGAAGCCCCTGTTATTTTGGGTCTCTCTATGACAGTACCTGAAACCTATAACCTAACTAATGTAACCAGATTCTGTACTCAGAATTGTTAGGGTAAATATAGCATGTAAGCGCTGTCATTTAGGAGGTTTCATAGCACTTTTCTAGGGGTGCTTTTCCTTGCTGGTGTTGTTGCACATGAATACAAAGGTGTGTGCACTGCTCTGACCTTGGTGTTTCTCTAAACGCCTCCATTCCCCCATTACCCGCTAACACCAATAATGGCATTTTCAAGCTCTTCCATAAGTACAGTGTACGGAGAAGTGTCCTGACAGATTTGGCAGGATCGGGCTAAATCTATCCAGGAAGACGATGTCATTTTCAATTTTCATAAATAGACTTTTGAAGAAACCTATCATATTACTATCCTTCTTTATGAAAACTTATATTGCAAAAGATGAGCTACTAAGCCAAAGCAGATCAATAAATATGCCAGTGTGGTTCATCTCAATTCCAGTTTTCTCCAGTTCTAACTTCAAAATAGATATCCATCTTATTGTATACTGCTGTTATAAGAAGAAACTGTCAACATTTTACCTTTTAGGTTATGATCCAATCTTCTAATCCCTTAAGGAATATGGATACACTGATGACATACCCCAGATATTCCAGGGCCAACCCAATTTCAAATGTTTTTCTATTGTCATCCGTAAGTCCTGGTCTATGATTCATCCCCGTGACTGAGAGCACAGTCTTAATTTTCCAATTTAAAATAATGAAATTCAGACTCCCCCAATCTGAAAATTACGTATCTCAACCTATTTCTGGAATTGACTTGATTCCAACAACCTGAACCCTTCCCCAGTCTTCCCTTGCTCCCATTTCCACCTTTTCCTCCTATGCCCAGGGACCCTGATCAATTTCCTTATGTCACATTTCTATTATTTACCTAAGCATTATTATTACAGTTATTGTTACAGTTGCTGAGTTTTGCTTTTGTTCATAGATACATTTGTATGCATCTGTATCCATGCCTAGGCTGTTAACTCTTTGAAATCAAGGACCTACTACATTTGCTTTTGTACCCATATGCCTGAGACGTAGGCTGGCGTGCAATATATGTTTAATGATTTTAAGTTAGCAAAAATAAATAAATATGGTTTTGCTGATAGGTAAGTACAGAAGTGGGATTTCTGGGCACTATAGAGAACACTGGGTCTGTTTAAGACGTATCACCCCAGCAACACGAGTGGCTTGGAGGGGTAGGGAGGAAAGGAAAGATGCTAATGGAAGAGATGAAAAGGAGCCAACGGCAAATGTTACCTTCTTCCAACTTTGTCTAAAGCTCATCTTGTCCACAGCAATCACAGAGAGCTCAATTTAACAGATGGAAGTAAGGTCAATGGCCAGGGATAGACTTGGTTGAATTAGAAACTAAATAAATTCCGAACTTGAAAAAGAAGAATAAATGCTCTACTGCTACACTCTAAGAACATCTCCAAGAAAAATAAGATCCATTAACTTGAAGAACCAAGAACATGGTTCAAAGGAGATATTGTCTCCCCACTCCATAAAATGCTAATTGCTAAACACCCTCATTGGCCAACAATGTGTGATGTGATCACAGTTCTTTTCTGGGCAAGTGTTTTCTTGGGGCCTACATCAGGGAACTGGGGCCTTTAAATGTAGTACTTAAATTAAATTGGGCAAAATTTCAGGGGTACTCAAATAGACTCACTTTTAGGTTTTATTTTAGCCAGCAGAGAAGATGCAGGGAAAGGGAAATCATATTCAAGTGACATGAGCAAGAGCTTGGATCTGAGCCCTCAAACCACAGTCACGTCCTGTAGTGCTCATATCCATGGATCTGAACACATCTTTACCAGGCAGACAGCACTCTCCCCCCAAAATTAGATGTTTCCTGAGTTCAAAGGAGGCCTGCAGTTTGCATATTTCTTGTTTTATTTGAGAAATCCGGATGCTTCTTCCCCCAAGTTCCGATTTTTGATCTGTGATTTTTATTTTTGCCTCAGTTGATAAAAGATAGTACATCCTTTCTTGGCATCCTGCACCCCCAACTTAGTCACCAGAAGCAGATGGCTACGAACATGTGATCAAACTTATTTTTTTAATGATTTTTTTTTTCAAAGCCAATATATCAATACATGAAAGCAGGCAGTCTGGTACCCTAAAATAATAAGCACTACACAAACCTCCTATGTTTGAAGTGAAAACTTTTCTCTCGTGTACCCCTCCACCTCTAAATGCTCAGCTGCTCCATGCAGGCTGTTAAAAGTTCCCCTTCCTATGTTCACACTGTTCATTAACTGAGGGCATAACTGTTTCTGATTCTGCTCTCATATAAACAACCAGCACTTTGCACTGGCAGTTTGATGTGCGCAGATTATAGATTGGGGCTTTGCGACTCAATGTGTAGTCACCACTGCTCTTTTTTCCTTTAAAGCAACCACTATCAGCTACTCGTGATTATCCAAGTTCATCTTGATGCTGTTACCCACTCAGCTTAATTAAGTCCTTTGTTGATATAAATAAGGTTTTGGTTTAACTGAGCTCAGCAAAAGGGAAAGTGTGTTTGCTAAAGTTCTTTAGTTGCAAACAATAGAAACACAATTAGAAAACTCAAGCTCACAAAAGAGAAGACTTTATTGTGACACCGTGCAGTCTCAAAGGCCTGGGGGACCTCAAGGTAGAAACCACATGACTTTAGGAAGAGATAGAGCCTGGGAATTACAAAACTAGGAAGAAGCACTCAGCCAAGGCGCCTTCTACATTCTCCCTCCACAAAGCAGCTTTGTCTGCCTCTCAGATACATGTAGGCTTAGCCAAGAGACAGATCTTTGCAATCCCAATCCCAAATGCCCAGGAGATTGGCTAGTTTGGACCTGATCTCCATCTTTGGTCCTGGTGGCCAGAGCCAGAGATGGTATCACACAAAATAACCATGGTGGCTAGAGGACCAGGTTTTAGGGTAGAAGTCATTCCTAGGAAAACGGTGAGTCATGGTCTCATTGGCTGATCAGACATCTCCAAAAGAGTCCAACAAAGAATATTATCTTTTTTTAAAAAAAAATATACCAAAATATCTAAACATTCTGTGATCCTATAGAAGGTGAAAAGTAGCAAGTTTTGTGGTTAGGGTGAAAAATAAGGAATGCTTTAAACAAGTTTTTTCCATCATTCTGAAAGGGAATGGCCACTCTTTTCAACTTGTCATAGGGAAAATAATAAGGACTTTAGATGGCTTTCTAGTTCTTCTCAAACCTTATTTTCATAATGTAAATGGATTTGCTATTTAGTTCGGAATATTGTGATTTTCCACAGTGTCAAACAAACCCATATTTTAAAAGAAGTCCCCAAATCTATTTAAAGTCTAAGAGATATTACTTATTAACGTGTGTTGTTGAATTTTATTTCCTTCCAATTTCAAAGAGCTAAAGTATGGTCAGTGTACCTCAGATTGTAAATGTAATAAAGATAATATTTTTGAGATTATTTTTCCCCATTGGTTCATTTCTTTACTACACCCTTCTCTCTCCAAGCTGTTAGACAGTTCTAAGCTCATTGCCTCAGGAAAGGGACAAGCGCTGATAGAAAGCTTAAACAATGAAGATTTCTGGCATGGATTTCCAAAACCCCAGGCTGTGATGGAGGATGAGGAGCTGACAGATGGAGATCATCTTCGGCATAGACAGAAATACGGTGGAAAAATTCCCTGGCTGAGAATAAAGGAGGGGTGGGAGGAGGCTGTTGAATAAACTGGGGTTTCCCTCAGAGTTGGAAAATTCTTCTTGGCTGGAAGACAGGGAGAAATACAGAGGACACATTAACTATTTGGAAAACAGCAAGTCCTATAGATTGTGGCTCTGAACATTTTTTCCTGGCCAGATCCCCCAGGAGGCAGCAAAACCTCAGATAGATTTGTTGGGCCAAGGAATGGATACCTGATCTCTCCTTCCCATGTGAATGAAACTGTCTGGATACATAATAGTCTACATAATAATCTAGGTGACTATGCCCCAGGTAGAGACCTGGGGAGAGTCATAGGCATCCAGGCAGGTGGAACTTTGGTCATCCCTAGCCTCAGTGAGGCCAGCATAGCACAGAAGCAGTTGAATGATTCTCATGCTCCAAAACACAGTGTATACGTATAGTAAAGCAAGCCACAAAAGTGACATCTCAGAGGTCATTCGCATGGATTGACTTCTGAGACAAAAGGACAATCAATATTTCAGTGGATATCTGTACAGATAGATGACTCAAAGATCAGGTGCTCCCCAGAAGTGTTTTGATAATGCATAAGCTCCCAGGATTTAGATACAATCTTGAAAGAAATAGAGAGAGATAATTCTGAATTAAATAAGGTAAAGTTGAAGCCACTCAGCTCATTGGAGGCTCAAAATAGAATTAAGTTGCATTATAGGAAAATAAAGTTAAATTTCATGCACACTTCAATTTCTGAACTGAAATACGCATCCACTAAGTGAATACATAGGAAAACAAGAAAATACAAGAAACGGTTTCAGCAGATCCTCCTAAAAGGTCATTCAATACATTTAGTATTATGGCAGATTTTTTTTATTTTCCATCAAGTATTCACTTTCTCTTCCTCACCTCTGTGGAACTAGTATACTTCTCTTGCTTCATTGATATGAGTTATAGATAATGGAATGTTAGCAGGAATGATGCAAGTAGAGGCAGAGACATTTAAAAATATTCTCGCGCAGTTTGGTTTGATCTCTTGTGATTTTGGCCTTCATTATGGAAAGAGCATGCCATGGATAGCCCTTGTCCCAGAATGAGGAGATAGGCACAGAGCAGACTGGAATTCAACCCATAGCCCAAAGCAGAATTATCCCTGCTGACCCCCAACTCATGATAAGAAATAAATATTTGTTATTGTAAGCCACTGAGATCTTTGGATTCTTTGTTATACAGCTTATTACAATAATAACTGACTAATACACATGAAAAACAGGAGCCCTAGGCAATCAAGAGCCACTCTGATAATGAAACCAAATCTTAAGTGTCTATGTGCTCAGAAGTAAGTGTCTACTCATTCCTTCTCTAGAGTGGACATCAGTGGTGTACTCTACCCAGAGTTTCTCTCCCTTCTTTGGGGGAATGTACTCTCTTTCCTTGGAGATCTGTTCTTTGTCTCCCTTGCAGACCGACAGCAATAGTACACAGTGACCACACTGACTAGTCTAGTGATAGTTACATGACCTAAGCAAAACGAATTAGAGCCTTCCCCAGTATCGTTTTAGTGTTGAAGCTGCAGGGAGCCATGTCCCTTCTCTCTGCATGGACAAGGCCTGTTGACAATAAGAGAGAATGAAGCAAATACTCAGAAGGAAACAAGGATTCGAGACAAAGACAGTAATTTCTGGGTGGGTTCCATTCTTGCTTCTTATCCTACCTAAGCACATACCTGATCTTCCTACCACACACCTACCTAGTATCTAATATTAGCCAATGTAAATTCTCCTTTTTGCCTAAGCAAGTTCAAGTTGGGTTTCTGTTCCTTAAAACCAAGAATCTTGACAAATATTTTTTGCTTTTGCTTCTGCTGCTGCAGTCATTGCCGACTCTCTTCTCTTCATCTTCCATCACAGCTTCCACATACAGAGCATGTCTTTGTTTCCTCTCTGCCTGCATGCTATCCTCTTCTTGCTTTCTATGTATGTCTCATACTCCAGCATCCTGAGAGGAGCCAGTCATGAACCTGGTTAGATCCAGATCATTTCAAAGACTGCTGACTGTTGGCTATCTTCGAACCTAGAGCCAAAGCCTCCCCAGTCATGTGTGGTCTGAATGGTGGAGGCAGCGAGGTAGAAATCATGATGTCATGCGTAAAGGACTCTGCAGAAAGAGATTATGATCCTGGCAGACACTCTGGGGCTTCTCAGAAAGGAACAGTGTAACTAGACCGTTCTTTCTTGGCCTGTCCTCTTCAAATTGCTGCTGTCGTTGACCCACGTTATAACTCTGTCCCTTTGTACAGACAACGGAGGGCTGGCTGGAAAAGAAAGCAGACACAGGTTTCTCTTCAGAGGATGATGCAGAAAGGGAAAATTTTTTTGAAAATAATTGGTCTGTCAGTTCCAACAATGCAACTAACAAGAAGGAGGTTCTTTCCAGCTCCCATTCTTCCATGTTTCTAAGATCTTTTTGGTACTGATTACTTCTCTCTGATATAAATTCTCATATGATAGTATTCACTTTTAATATCTTCTCCCAAATAAAAAGTTGGAGATCAGATCATTCATTCATTTATTCCACAAATATTTAGTTATTTATGTATGCTTTAGTGAAGCACAATTCACTTTGGTTTTTAACTATTTCCAAATGTGTTAATGATAATTTAATCAATTATATATTTTTCCAACTTTTTATAATGAAAAAGGCCAAACTCACAGAAAAGTTGCAAGAATCATAAAATGAACAACTGTATCCTCTTAATTTAGATTCACCAGTTAACTTTTATTGATTGGAATATCGCTTACACTGTATCAGGCTGAGGTCACAAAGATGAACAAGACAAAACAAATGCCCTAGAGGATCTCAAGGCCTTCTCCAAAGGTTCCAAAAAAACAAAAGGAGATCTGGTAGCAGATTGCATCGAGGATCTCTGATTCAGTGTGACTGCAGTGGAGCCCAAGGAACTGAATTGCTAATAAATTCAGCTAGTGACTCTGCTACAAAGCCAGGTTTGAGACTGCTGGTGCAGTAGAAGAGAAAACAAGGGGGAACAATATGACAGGCTGAATTAAAGATATGAAAATGTTCTGTGGCAACGGTGCAATTGGAAGGTTCATGTGAGGCTAATCGAAATTTCTCAAATGGAGCTGGATACAGGGTGTGGCAGCTATTCTGAGGTGTAGTTCCAGAAACCTCCATTTATGCACTCTCCTACCCTCCTCTTGCAGTAAATGTAATAATGGATGTGCACTGGGAACTCAAACTCCCATAGCTCCGGGAAATGTCTAGACCATTGATCAAGAAATCTCCTCATGTATAGAAAGGGGTTAATATTTTTCCCTATCCCTTTCACAGGTTTGTGGTATGAATCAAAGAAAAGAAAGCTTGTGAACATCCTTTGTTGTCTGGCAGGTGATTTACACACATAGAATCATTATCATCATCCTCAGTCAGTGGATCCGTTTTCACATTCACACCATCCACATGTGTCTGGGAGCGACTTCCCCCAGCAGCTTTGCCCTAGAATGTGCAAAACAGCACAGAACACATGCAACATTTTTATTAACCTCGCTTTGGATAATGCTGGCAACTAATAGTCATGCAATAAACTTTCATTGGCTAATCAACTGATAGACTTTTTCCAATTACATGAATCTCTCCAAAGATGAAATAAAGTTGTTTGACATACTTCTGGTCTTAGACCATTTCCCCTACTAAATATATGATCTCACAATAACAAGGAAATATTGATTCTTTCTCAGAGAAGATATAAAACTGCCCCAAGCAACACAATCTGAGGCGAGTTACCTGAAATTTTCTTATTTCATGCATAGTGGGGGCCAAGCTCCTTGTAAACCATTGATTTGTGGATTGGATTATCCCCATTGCTTTGTTTCCTAGTTCCTCAATTCCCTTAATGTGGACAGAAAAATCAGATTCGGCCTGATTATTTTCCTGAGCTGGGCAAGCTTTCTCTGGTACAGTTGCTGCTACTGTATCTTACCCCACAGCATTTGTGGGTAAACCTGTTGTCAAGATGTGTGCGTGGGATGTCTCACTGGTTTGTCTTTTGTTGTTTCTTGTTAAGTGTCCTCAGAAGGGACACGCATTGGAAGCCTGCTGCGTGTAATTAAGAGATAATTGTAGTGGTCCAGGCATTTTGTGCTGCTATACCATTAGCTTATTTGCAAGTGATGCCTAAATGTGGTGAGGATGATGGCTTTGAAAATAAATATAGAATACATTTGGAAGGATAAAATATGTGATTATTTGAAAGAGTACTTTGTTTTGCTGAGATATGCTACATTTTTGCTTGATGTTTTTAAATTAAGCTGACTTGCTTTGGTTTCCGTGAGTGATCATCACATATTTTGCCCTACTATGTACAGCCTTGGAGATTCTAACTTCTTACACTGTAACTTTTCTTGCTCAGAGATGTGGGTAATGCAATCTTTGGACAACTGAATATGATTAAATGCATTCTAGGACAGTGAATAATGATTCCCAATGAATTTTGGAGCAAGCCTATTCAATTTTATTAACATTAGCTAGATGAAGAAATTGTCTGGTATTATCCTGAGTGTGACTTTTCACTATTCTACTATATGATGAATACTAGTGAGTTATTTATGGGAAAAAAAATTCCTAAAACAATATAATGAAAACATTATTCATTTCACTGAATAGTGGATGGATAATAAGTCAAAGAATAAAGTCCAAAGTTTGGGGAGTTGCTTGAGTAAAACATTCACATAATTTCTGTTTTATGATTGTTTTCTCCATTGAACTCTATGCTGTTTATGGTTGGGTTGGGCTCTTTCCAATAAGATCTATAAAGGTCTCCAGCCAGTTCTAAATGGTGAGACTTAGCTGTGCATGCAAACATATACCCACCTGATGTGCCAAACTATGTTGTTGTCTCATGGATCTGTGCAGAGGTATTGTGATTACTCACTTAGACTCCTGACATAAGTAGAGGAATATGAAAAATTGGCAAGACACCTGAAAAGAAATTCAGTTTGCATTGAACGCAATTGTGTAAACTTATCATCCTCTAACAGTGCTTATCTGAGTAAAACATTCTATTTTTTTTTAGATTTTAGAGATGACTAAAAAGGAAGTAATACCACTCAACATTTTTTTTACAAAAAGGCAGAACTTTATTTGTTCTTTTGTAATAATTATACCCCTTCACTATGGTAATGACTACCATAAATAGCATAATCTTAGAATTGTCATTATTATCAAATATTTATGACATCCTTCTTCATGGTACTAATAGATTGTGGAAATTTATAGAGTTGATTAGAAACAGCCAGCGTTCTCAATAGTTTATAATCTAAAGACAGAGATAATTCAGAAGAACATAAAAGATACTCTTATCTTGAAGCTTACAATGGCATGATCTACTTATTCCATATTTCTCACCTCTCATTGTCCTTCTAATGTCTCCTATCCTAAATATGTTCTCCCAAAAATCAGTTCCTGAGAAGAATTTGGGTTCAAGTAGCTTATATGGGAGGTGATCACCGGAAGCAAGTGAGAGAGTAGGGCAGTGAGGCAGGAAAGGAAAGAAAACAAACAAAGGGGGTGTTAATTAGCATGTTACTGCTGTGGGCAACAGGGGCTCAGTCCTGCCGAAGACCTGCTGAGCGACTGCGTAAAACACATCTCAGAATTGTCAGAAAATGTGGATATTTATGTCCCTACATGGTAGAGGGTTGCTGTTGGGGCTTTAAATCCCAGGCACTGCAGGCATCCTCCTCACACAGGCCCAGCACAATTCCACAGCCAGGAAAGGTCTTCTGCCAGAGAGATGCAGGAAAAGGAAAGCTGTTTTGCAGGAGGGAGGAAACTGTTTGCACTTAGAGCAAAACAATGCATATAATTCCTGTTTCATTATTGTTTTCTCCATTGAACTCTATGCTGTTTATGTTTGGGCTGGGCTCTTTCCAATAAGATCTATAAAGGTCTCTAGCCAGGGAACTCTGGCTCGAATCTTCACTTTAAATGGAACCCTCACTGAAGCTGCAGGTGACCTGGGGGGTAGGAGGGGCGAGCAGAGGTGAAAAGGGCATTTACAATCTCTGCTACATCTCCTTTTCCATTTGGGCAGAAGTTAGTCCTGACACAAAGCCATCATCAGAATACCTAGGATTCAAACCATTTTCACCACTGTTTTAAGATACTATATACTTTGCTCGTATTAAAAATTATGCAGTGTTTAATTTAATCTTGACCAACCCATCTTGATGTTAAATATCCCCGAAATTAGCACCCATGTCTGGATCATTTTTAAATCACAGTGTGATTAAAGTACATCAGTATTATTTTCTTGTCATTTTGTTTCTGAAGGGCAATAGGTACCTAAGAAAGGAGATTAGCCATCTTATATAGGAAGACAATTGTCTCAAAAGAATCAACGTGAAACACGCTAACCAAAATATTATTAAATATATACTTTAGTGGCACCAAGCAATTGCCCATTATATTTCTGAGGTTCTGTCCATGCCAAACAGGTTCAGTCAAGTTCAATTTAACAAAACTAAACTCAATAAAATCTATTTTTTTTTTTTTGAGACAGAGTCTCACCCTATTCCCCGGGCTAGAGTGCCATGGCGTCAGCCTAGCTCACAGCAACCTCAAACTCCTGGGCTCAAGCAATCCTCCTGCCTCAGCCTCCCAAGTAGCTGGGACTACAGGCATGTGCCACGATGCCCGGCTAATATTTTATATATATATATATTTTTTTTAGTTGTCCAGCTAATTTCTTTCTTTTTTTTAGTAGAGACGGGGGTCTCACTCTAGCTCAGGCTGGTCTCAACTCCTGAGCTCAAAGGATCCACCCACTTCGGCCTCCCAGAATGCTAGGATTACAGGCATGAGCCACCACTCCCAGCCAATAAAATCTATTTTTAATGATTGTCTCCATAACAGGGAATAGCCAGTTTGAGGGTTTTCTCCAATTTCTTAAAAGGTTGTGCGGGTAACCCAAAGACACAGTACATTTTAAGTGAACAGAGGTAAGCCAGGCCTGGCACAGACCCAGCAAACAGGCAGCAGCACCCCATCCTCTGGAAATGAGGCAGGGTATAAATGCATAAAGGTAATAACAAACATAAATCAATATGGAGGTCTTTTATAGACATGTATGAAGAGAGGACTATTCGAGTTAGAGTGTGTGAAAGAGACAGAAGAGAAAATGAGTAAGTCAGGACAATGTCGTTTCATCACTTAGAGCTCTGGCAAGAAACACTCAAACTGAGTAATTTGAAGAGAGTTTAATAAATGGGTAATTTATACAGGTGTGGGCAGGATTAGTGAAACCACAATGGATAGTGTAATATTAGGGCTAGTAACAGCAAGGAGGGGTTTCAGAGCTTGAAATCAGAGAGTGAGCTATGAGGAGAGAGCCACTTAACAGGAGCTGGGTCAGTATGTCAGCACTAGGGACACCAGGGGAGTAAATATCCTAACCTCACCTGCCAGGACTTGCCGCTGGACAAACCCAACCAGAAGCCAGAGGTCAAAGGACCCTGTTGACGTAACCCATGCAAGTCAGCCACAGGGGTAGAGGGCACAGTTGAGAGTGTCTCTGGAGGACAAAAGCGTATGTCCGGTACCACTAACACAGGGGAGGACCTTGCTTAATGGTCAGACAACAGAGACCGCCACCCCCTGGGTATTCCTGCTCTTTCCAAGTTGTCCTTGTGCCAACTTAAGACAAGGCAAGTAGAAGTCCGCCCTGTCACTAGGCAGTAAGGTGCCCCCTAATATCAGGTATGATAGACACGATACTCAGTCACTTACAATGGCAGAGTGTCTGAAATGTCAGGACCCCATTTATAATCCTAAAGAGGATATGTAGCTCCCTAAATTCTGTTAATTTGTGACAGACTCAGAGAAAAGAATTACCATAATCATAAATTACTAGATTCTCCCCTGCATACCTGGACGTTTTGTGGAATTTGACCTTGTATTTCAGAAGCTTTAGGAGTCTCCGTGGTGCTTCCAAGCATAATTGCATTAGGCTGACAACAACTGCTTATAATGCTCTGGGGGGTGTGAATGATGTTCTATAACATGGCTCTGCCTCAAGTTAAATAATTTTTTTAAAAAACCGTATTAAGTGAAAGACACCCAGAGTTCTCTCATTCCAGGAACTTTGTATTCACGGCTTCCACAACACCCAGTTGTGGGAAGATGGGCAGTAGTTGATTCAGATGAGTTCTCATCCATGATGGTTTGCAGCACCTTTTCTCACAGTGGCGTAAGAAAACCCTGTCTGCATGTGCTTTGGGAGGCAGCAGGTAATGCTAAACCTCAGAGAGCCAGTGAAACTTAAAACTGTGACAGCAATTTCCCTTGCTCAAGAGGAACTCTCTCTTAGATAAGAAATTGAGCACTCCTTTCTCCTGTGCCATATGGCACTGCGGTATAATTTAAATTCAAAAAACCAAATTTCATAGCCTGAGAATTGCAGTTGGTAGACACTCCTAATCTCTTTACTGATGTAAGTAGGTACAGAGAAGCATAATAATTTAAGTGAAAACCATGCTTTCAGAATTTGATAGGATAGAAACCCTCCAAATCTAATGTTTTGTATCTTCTTCTCCAGAGAAAAGAGCCAGAAGAAAAAAAAAAAAAGATGTCAAGGAAACAGGCTAGGCAAATGGATGCTTAGGAACAGGCTACACAAAGTTACTTTAAGAAAAAGCTGTACTGTACTGCTGACCAACTATTTGGAACCCTTTAAAGTGACACTTACTATGGCAGGAATTCTCAGATCAACAGAAAGAAATCCATTAAGCTCTAATTTTCACAGACACTGTTAATGTTAGCAAAAGACATAATTGAGAATGAGGAGGTGGGTAGGCAGCCAAGCTATTTTGACAGAGGAGTTTTTACTGAATAGCAAAAGAATTCCAAGAAGCATTTCAGTAAGTATACCTGGAAAAGGCAGGGCTGAGAATTCCAGCTTATGGGTCTTAGTAGAGATTTACAAAGTATACTTTTTAAATTTTCAAATCCAAGAAGGCAAGTTCTTAGAAATATAAGAAGTCCCCTCTCCTCCTGGCTGAAAGGAAATGAAGCATGAAGATGCATAATTTGGCCCTGAGGAGATCTAAGGGAAGACTCGGTTTCCATTCCAAGCAACTGTGAGGGAAATAGGGAGCTTGAGAGGACAAAGAAATAAAAATGAACTTAACTTGCTCTGTTGGGAGAATCCTCCTTTCCGTACCAGTCAGTATTTTTTCAGTTGGAAAAAAAGAAAGAGAAGGAAAGAAGGAAAGGAGGAAGGAAGGAAAAAGAGGAAGAGAGAGAAAAGAAAGAAGGAAGGAAGAAAAAAGAAAGAAAGAAATTAACTTAAGTAGCAGGGGTAGTTTACCTTCAGGTGCCCCTTGATGCAGAGGCTCAAAGATATCACTGGGGAAAGATTTATTTCTTTTCATCTTTCAATTCTGTTTATTCAGGACAGGCTCTATTCTCAGTCAGGCCCTCCTTTTGCAGAGGCATAGCAGAGAAAGCTCATTGTCTTCCACTAGCTGTTTCCCCCTATTCCTTTGTAATAAAACCTACCTGTGACTGGGCACACAGCATCCTGAGATAAAGACTATGTCTCCATGTCTCCATTGCAGTTAAGCATAGCTGTGTGATGAATTTCTGGTCAGTGGGATACAAGTGCAGTGTCAAGAGCAATGTCCAGAAAGTGTACTTGAAGGACTTCCCAGCCCTTCCACCTCCCTGCTGCCTGGAAGCCCGTGCAGCCAACCGAGACCATCAGGTGGGTGCCAGAGCGAGAGAGAAGGAGACACTCCCTGATGACCATGGAGCCACTGCACAGCCCTGGAGTGCTTACCTCCAGGCTTCGTTTATGTGAGAGAAAATACATTTCTATTTTATTAGATTATTGTAATTTTGGGTTTTATGTCTCATACCAAAATCTAATCTTAATTGATACATGTAGCAAAATGCTTACCACAGCTCCAGATTTATATCCTAGGAGGTAAAAGTCCTGCAGTAAACCACGCCTGCTTCTTTCTCAGTGGCCCTAGAGTTTCGGTGGAAAATCTCAGTGGCTCTGATTGGGTCATGGGGCGGGGGTCATTCCCTGAACCAATCACTGTGGCCTGAGGCTCCCACAGATGTAACTGAGCCATGCTGACTGCTGGAACTGAGTGCAATTTCTCTCCACCTGAATTGCATACAGTGGGAGTTGAGGGACAGGAGGGTTCCCAGAGGGGAAACAACATTCACTATGCTTCTCAAGCCAGATTTCCCCCCAATTTTCTGATTTCTATCAAGGATACGATCATTCTTCTAGGCTCACAGCACTTTATATGTAATACTGTCACCTTGTCTCTCGTGCTCAATATGGTCTCTCCTCTGACACCTAAGAAAATAAAAACAAAGAGACAGATACAAGAGACACATTGCTGTTCCATAGTGTAATGTTTGGGGTAAGGGTAAATGATATATATGTGCCCACGATTTTCTGAGAAAAATGTTTTAATAACTGTTATAAACAAAATAGTTAAAAATACACAAATCAACAAAATAACTGATCAGCACTCTTCAAAAGTGTCAGTGTCACGGAACACAAGAAAGACTGAGTAACTATTAGAGATTAGAGGAGACAAAGGGGACTTGACAACTGTGGAGGACGGAGACCAAGGGCCAGCATGGTCCCAATACCTGGTGTCCCTGCTCTTATATAATCCCCTGCCTTCGACTTGCTTCCGACCGGCAGAATATGGCAAAGGTGACAGGACATCATTTCTGTGATTATGTTACTTTAAATGAGACTCCATATTGCTAGCAGACAAGCTTAAGGGATCTCTCTTCCTAGCTGGCTTTGAAGACGAAAGTGGCTGTTTTGTTAATCCCACCTGGCGAGGAGCTGAGAGCAGCCCCTGGGGGCCAAGAGTAGCCACCAGCCAACAGCCGGAAGGAGGCCAAGGCCCTCAGTCCTGCAACCTCAAGGGAATGAACACCTGAGTAAGCCTGGAAGCAGGCTCTTCCCGTCTAGCCTCCGTATGAGACTGCAGCTGGGTTTGCATCTTGGACTTGTGAGAAGCCTGAGCAGAGGATCCGATTAAGCTGTGCTCGAAGTCCTGACCCACAAAAACTATGAGATAATAATGCGTGTTGTTGTAGATGAGTTTGTAGCAATTGGTAAAAATAACAAAATGTTCATCAAGACCGAAAAGAGAGCTGTGGGAAACGTGACGCACGTCTGCCTGTCGGACGCCCTTCCTTCCCGCCTGCGCAAGCCCCTCTGCTGTGTCAACACCTGAGCGGCGTCGCTTCCCTCCGCACACACGTTTCTTATTTTCGATCGATTGCTTGGTATTTCACAGCTGTAGTTAGTTGTATTTTTATTTTCAGTTATCACGATTATTTGAAAATATGTTTATATAAAAGATCTCCCCCGGCCTGGAAATTTCTCTTACTTCTGCCTCTCCAACAGCTTGTGCCCGTAACTACATCACTTCCTCCCCACTCCATGCTTCCTTTTCTCCCCTCTCCATCTCTTTTCCTCACTTGGTTTGGAATTTTTAAGGAATGTTCAACAGAAACCTCCAGTATCAGAGCAACAAGGGGTCTGGTGTTGTTACTGTTTTTTATGCTCTGGAAAGCAACACACAAAACCTACCCCCACCTCTTCGAAATTTTAGTTGTGCAATGCTTAGACCCCATCCAGAATTAATCACTTTCCTCTACTCAAATCTCTACAACAGTATCTCAGCCTAGAGTAAATGTGCCCACGATTTTGGACTTTCTTGACCTCAAAAGGGCTTTATAACTTCAAAGCAATTTTTTAACTACTTTTTAAAACATAGATAAGAGTATACAACTTGGCAAAGTAAATGAACATAGAGATTCAGAGTTGTTTAAAAGCAGTTCATTTTGCAGACTACTGTTTGGAAAATAAATAGCTCCAATGAAAACCTGGACCCCAAACAAAACCAGAATAATAAATGATGCTATTGACTTGGTGAAAATGTACTGTATCTGGTTGAGAAGCATAAGTGTTAGTTAAACATCTTACTTTCATCCTGGTCTATAGAGTTGAAAACCTCTTAAACTTACTAGAAGCAATCAGGACTATTTCTTGCTACTTACTCTGAGTGTTATGAATTCCTGTGTAGATCCTAATGTCAACAATATTTGGTCAGTGCCTGGTATATAATCTGTACTTACATGCTCTGCCTTCAAGATGCTTAACTATTTCTGAAGTTACAAAACCTTCTTTTGAAGGAGAGATAGAACAAGACATCTCCTACTACTAAAGCAGAGGCACAAAATAATAATTATATGTAGAGTATAAAATAAATCTCTCGTATTTAAAGGGCACAAAGATGAATAGGGAAAAATAGAGGAGAACTAAATTAAGGCCTTTGCTATACTCAAGTTACTACAAACCCTTCATTATTTTGGGGAAATAATGTACATAGAAAAAGATTTTAATTTCTTATTTCAAAATTACTTACTTTTCAAAAGTAAATTT
Source organism: Propithecus coquereli (assembly GCF_000956105.1). Lineage (NCBI taxonomy): Eukaryota > Metazoa > Chordata > Mammalia > Primates > Indriidae > Propithecus > Propithecus coquereli. The sequence goes on from NW_012148075.1 coordinate 458,669, forward strand.
TATAGTGCACTCAGAATCCTGAGGGTTTTTCTCATGTATGTAACATAGTAAGCCTGTGGACTAATGGATTTAATGAGTGCTCTCAATTTAGAGAAATAAAAACTTGAACTTCAAGCAGGGATAAATTTAATTTTAAAGCTAATGCTTCAGATCTGTTGGCATATCTAAGCAAGATTTTATTCTCACAAATGTTTGGGTTCTCAATGTTGAAATGAAGGGAGTTGAGTTGTGTGGTCCAGGGGCTGCTGGCAGGTGGCAAAGGCTGCCCATGGCAAGTGGTCAGACTGTTGGTAGAGTGCTACATATGTAATCCACTGTCCCAGGGAAGGGAGTGAAGAGTTAATGGTGTGCATCAACCCTGCACAGAGCCCCTGAGAAGTAGCATTCCCCAGACAGAAGGGAAGGAGTATGAATACAAGGAGTATTGGGCTTTTAGGCAATGTTTTCAGGTCTCTCCAGCCTGAGGAACAGAATAAATGTTTTCATGCAGGAGTGGAAGGGAAAGAGAGAGAGAGAGGAAGAAAGAAATGACAGTACATTAAATAAAATCTGTATTTTTAGTCCAGGTTCTACTTCATGATTCATGAATATACTAGATCATGTCTAAATATATTGTATTGTGTACACAATCCATGAGGAGGGACTATCAAATTGAAATTTCATGTTTGGCTTGTCAAACATCTTGCTGCTTTGCATTTTGTACCTTGAATGAAACACACACACACAGACACATACACACACACACACACACACACACACACACACGGGCACACATACACTCCTTTTAGTAATGAAGACCACACTGCTAAACCGCTTTCAACTGAACATGACTTTGAGTTGTTTTCCCAATAGTGGTCTGAGGTTTGCACTGTTATCCTCTCGTGTGGTTCCCTCTGTGACCCAGCGCACAGGTTTCCCAATTTTCTGGCTAAAGTTGCATTTTGCAGTTGAAAAATGTTTTCTTCAGTGAAAAACTAAGTGGTTCTATGATAATAATTACAAGATTTATTTAGCATTCACTGTATTAAGCACTGTCTTGTGCTTTATTTCAAGGAACTCACGTAATCCTGATAACCCTGTGATACAGACACTATTATTAATATAGTTAGTGTTCCCTTTAACAGAGAGCAAAACTGAAGCATAGAGATGCTGAGTCAGTCACTCAAGGGCACACAGCAAGTAAAAAGAGCCAGGATACGGACTTAATCTGGTTCTAAGACCCATGCTCTTAATCACTATACTACTTCTACCATTGTATTGTTTTCTACAGATAAAAGAACTCTTTAACAACTTTTTAAATAATCTTCAAAACAATGAAATAAAAGGTAGCTAGACAAAATATAGAAATGTGGGTCTAATGCTCAGAATACCTGTTTAAAGTCAGGAAGAGCTAGGATTATCTCTGTAGTAGTGATTTTGATGCTCACTGGATATCCAGGGCCTCCCTACATTTTCTAGGCCCCCGTATTTGTTGAGGCCATGTCACTTGTCTGGCCGATGGGCTGTGAGTGGAAGTAAAGCAGGCTACTTCTGAACTGAAACATTTAAAAGCCAATACATGACACTACAGTTTTCTGTTCACTTGCCATAGTGATTGAGACAGCTACTTGGTCCAGAGGGTGCAGCTATATGATGGTAAAGCCTCATTCAGCCTAGGTCCATTCATATGGAACAGAGCCCCTCATAAGCCCACTTACATGTGAACCATAAGTGAGAAATAAAACTTAGTTGTGGGCCGGGCGCGGTGGCTCAAGCCTGTAATCCTAGCACTCTGGGAGGCCGAGGCGGGCGGATTGTTTGAGCTCAGGAGTTCGAGACCAGCCTGAGCAACAGCGAGACCCTGTCTCTACTAAAAATAGAAAGAAATTAGCTGGACAACTAAAAATATATATATATTAAAAAAAAATTAGCCAGGCATGGTGGCGTGTGCCTGTAGTCCCAGCTACTTGGGAGCATGAGGCAGAAGGATTGCTTGAGCCCAGGAGTTTGAGGTTGCTGTGAGCTAGGCTGATGCCATGGCACTCTAGCCCGGGCAACAGAGTGACACTCTGTCTCCAAAAAAAAAACAAAACTTAGTTGTGTTAAGCCACTGGTAAATAGTTCTAATTTGTTTCTGATATTATCTAAATAATAGTCTACATGTTCCACCAAGTTTTCTATGTAATCATGGAAAAGTTATTTGACCTTTCTGAGCCTCATTTGCTTGTTTTTAAGATAAGAACACTAACATTTTCCTGGTAGAATTGACATGAAGATTAAATGTATGCTGGACAAAGAGAAGATGCTCAGTAAATGGTAGCTATTGTAATTATTCACTAGTACACTACATAAAAGTCACAGAACAGCTGAAGTGACATAGTGTATAAAGAATGTGAGGGACAGTTTCTTAGCAGAGTTTATTATTGATTCCCATAAATCACTTATAACTATAAAACAGCCAAAGAATATTCTCAACACAAGACATAAACAATGTGCACCCATTCTATAAATCTTTTTTTTTTGACACCCAACATTCACACTCCTGTCTTTGTTAGCTATAACTCAAATTCCCGTGGGGAACCTCTCCACCACTCTTAACCAACATGCTCCAGGTGGGGTTCCATTCAAGTTCCAGGCTGCAGCATGTGGGTTGAGGCTAAGTCAGTTATTACAGGTCATCCCTCTGGCCATAGGGATTGGTCCCAGGATGGACACATTGTCTGCTCAGAGCCAATGAGATGCAATGAGAATCCTGGGAATCCTGGGGAAAAGATGATATCATTGTTGTTTTTATTATTATTATTATTTCATTTGAACATAAGATGTTGAAATTATAGTTAGAGATGTGGCAGCCATCTTTGAAACATGGGGGAAGAACCTGTCAAGAATGGAGTCATCATGGGGACGGTAAACAATATCAAGTGGATGGTTGTGGTGGAGAAATAGGGTTTAGTGACATTGTTTGAGCCCCTGATCAACCTGCCTCTGAAATCAAAACAAACATTGGGATTTTCACTTAGTGAGCTAATAAATTCGATTTTGCTTAAACCAGTGTTAAATGAGATTTGGGTCAGAAGTGAAGTTTGGGTAGGCCAAAAACAAAGTGCCCAATTCTTATTAGACAAAGGTAACATTTGGATCACTTCAGTCTGTATGGGATTCCTTCCTGTTCCAACAGCTCTACAAAGCTTTTTCTGTCATTCTTCCTGGACTCTGCATTGGCCTCCTTATTTTATTATCGCCAAAGTCCACGTTCTTAGATTCAGAACTCTCCTTTATCTAATAGTTAAATCCACAATTAGGCAAATGAAGTGGAGCTCACATGCCCAAACATTAAAACTCCTCATACGATTAAAATTTTTCCAAAATGACAAGTTTACAACCAGAATATATTTTTCTCTCATGTAAACAAAGGCTTGCATATAAGAAACACAAACATTTTTCAGAGGAGACATATGTTTTCCTTAAGGAAGAAGGAACTTGTAATTAATACTATGTTTCTTTATCTTAAAGAAGAGAATGTATACAACATATTGGAATTTATTCTCACTTTTGGCTCATAAATTTGCTGCATGGAATTTTATAAACTACATTTTATAAACATATTATAATAACCAGGAACCTCAAGTTGTATTTTTTATAGATTGGGTTATTATTTTCAATTCATCATTCTCCTGCAATAGAATTCTATACCCATCTTCTTGTGATAATTTCCAGGAGAGCTGGTGGTATACACAGCCCCATCCCCATTGATGTTACATTTGGCCATAGGATTTGTTTTGACTAATGAAATATCAGTAGACATTATACAAACCATATATGTAAGTGTGTTTGCATGATTTGGCTTCGTCCTTGAGCTTTCACCATCTGTCCTAAAAAGAACATGATCTGAACAAGTCCTGGGTCCAAGGAAATTGAAGAGGCAGACGGAAGAGACCTCAACCCTCCCGACATCTAAAGCTAAATCCAGCTGATATCAGCTGAGCCCAACAGAATCACAGATTTCTCATAGGTCCATAAGTAAAACTAAATGCTTGCTCTGGTAAGTCACTTCTTTGGAGTTGTTAGTTATGCAGCATTATTGTATCTGTAGCTGACTAATATAGCCCAACATTATTATTAGAAAGTAATGCTAAAAATCTTAATAGCACTCTCTTCCAACTGTTAAGGTGGCAAGTATTCTGTCTCTGATAATTTGTATTATCTTGAGAATTTAAAACATTTTATAATAAAAATTTATTACCTTTGTATTATAGTATTTAGCACAGTAAATTGGAAGACATTCAAGATATACAAGGTGTCTCTAGAACTGGGTTCTAATTCTGATTTGGCTACTATGCTATGTGTCTTTCCCAGGTCACTTAACCTTTCTGCCCTTTTTGCACCCTTCCTTTTGCTCTCCCTTGCTGGGACGATGAGTCCAGTCGTCATCTGTGGTATATGTATCATGTTCTGTAAACCTATATCTTACTCTTGCCCTCTAACCCTATCCTTCTCTCTCAAATAAACCTCATTTTCGTACTTGCCTAAAAAAAAAAAACCAAAAAAACAAAAAAACACCTTTCTGGATCTCTCTGTTACCTATAAAATAAGGGTTGAACTGGATTTTCTTTAGCCAAAATGTTACGGCTGTGGTCTTCAAATTCATGTAAAGAAGAATAAAATACATACATAAATACATAAATGTACATAAGAATAAAATATAATGTTTATGTTATATGATAATACATTTTAGAATATAAGTAAAATAAGGATTCAAAGCACAAGAATTTTAAGTATTAATGCTTTTTTTAATGTTCCTCAGTTTCTTAGATAAACGAGATATATGTGTCATTAAGTTGCTTAGATTTAGTCTGGTTGAACCTTATCAGATTAAGATACCATAATTTCAAAAATTTTTGTGAATATGCCAGAGTAGAGAAAGTCACTTAAAGAAAAATGGATTGATCACGTAGGCTTTGCTCAATACACACGTATTAGTCCACTCAGGCTGCCATAACAGAATACCACAAACCGGGTGGTTTAAATAACAAATTTATTTCCTCATAGTTCAAATTCAAGATCAAGATGCCAGCCAGTTGGTTCCTATTGAGGGCTCTCTCCTTGGATTGCAGATGGCTGTCTTCTTGCTATGTCCTCCCATGGCCTTTCCTCTGCGCATAAGCAAATAGAAATAGAGAGATCTCTGGTATCTCTTTCTCTTTTTATAAGGACACCAGTCCTATTCGATTAAGGCCCCAGCCTACAACCTCATATAACCTTAATTACTTTCTTAAAGGCTTCTCTGCAAACACAATCCTCTGGAGTTAGGACTTCAAATTTAAATTTTGATGGGACATAATTCAATCTATAACAATGCACATAGTGAAACAATAATTTAGTGGAAGGAACACAGATTCTCGTTTCAAACAAAGCATAGATTAGGATCAGACTCTGTTGCCTCCTAAGGTATCTCTAAGTTCTTTCCCATAGAAGAATGAGTTATGGGCAATGATACACAAGCACATCAGATTTTTATTGATTGTGCTCCACCTTTTTGCAAGCAGGCCAATCCTTGGACCTGGAGATGAAGAACTGCTATGACTTTGCCAAATGTTCCAAATCACTGTTTATGGAGAAATGTGGCCATTTCTCTACACAGCCACGTCCAGACTTGCAAGGTCTGCACTCTATGTCAGATATGAGAGAATTTCATCCTCATCCAATTTCTGCATTCTCACTTGGATCAGAAGCAACACTTCAAAATTCTATGTATGTGCTCAGGTTATCCTACATATAGGACAGCAATCCTGGCCCTGCCGCATGGAACAAGTATGTAGAACCCTTTCAGGATTTCACCAAACATACAATATCGCTGTATCTGGAAAAAAATTGCCGAAGCACTAGATCAATCTGTTGATGAAATTCTTCTACCAAGTCCTTCACCTTTAGCTTCACAGATTTGTTTGGCTGCTGCCTTTGCACTCAAGTCTTTTTCTCTAGTAAGAACATAGAAGTACTCAGATTATAATTTTGTAGTCATACAACTGGGAGGCTGTAGTTAGCCTAAGTGAAATGATATACACAGAGACTCTATGTAGTCATAGACACCCTGAAATTTGCTTTAAGATGATAGTAAACAAGTGAACTTTCACATTGCAAACACAATGGAAACTTCCTTTTATGGAAAAGAACTTTTGAGACACCTTTGGTGTTAGCTGTGTAACTGCAGGTGAATTTCTTAGCCCTTTAAAGCTTCAATTTCCTTCATAGTAAAATGAAGAGGCTAATACCTACTTTGTAAAGCAGTGGTTCACAAATTTTGACATTAGTTTGAGAAAATTACCTAGAGTGCTGATAATAATTGAAAATGCAGACTACTAGGGCATGCCCAAACATACTAAGTATGTGGCCCAAGAAGCTGCATTTTTGAGAAGCACCTGAAGAGGTTATGATGCAGGTACCACTGGGATCTTGTTTTGAGAAATATGATTGTAAAAACTAAATTAAATAAGAAAATAACAAGCACCTGTTCCTTTTCCTGTGCATGAACAATAATTACTATTTAAAACACTTAACTCATCCAAGAACTTTCAATCTGAGATCAAGAGATGATGGCTACTTTCAAGACACACTTGAAACATCTCCCCAGCCACCCACCCCCAAGGAAATCAATTCAAAATAACAAGTACATATCTAGGTGTAAAAAAACTAAAACAAAATCGAGTAGTCTGGACTGGAAGAAACTATGCAAGATGCAGGCCAGTTACTCTTCTCTCTTCTAAGAGGCCTCAACATGGTGTCAGAGCAACAGCCCCTTCTGGAGGCTTATTGTACATAAGTGGCCATGCACTGTAGCATGTAGCAAGGTCTACAGGTCTCCAGCAGCCTATGGCGTGAGTGGCTCAGTGCCCAATAGGAGCACCCTATACTGGAGTGTAACTTCTTGACCCAATCAGATCTTCTCTCCTTGGGCACTACAATCTGGCCACACTTGAATCTGAGAGGAATGCTGAAGCAATGCTCCATGCACATCCAAGATCCTCAGATCACACACATATTTGTGTGTGCCCCTCTCTGGATCTTTTCCTTCCAGTGACCAGAGAGCCACAAGTGCCTAGAAGCTCATGCATCTCCAGTCACTTAACCAGTGACTGACAGTGCGGGAGTAGGAGCACCCCAGCTCCTTGCCTCCAGTTTGCATGTCTGAAGCCGAACTTACACACTCAAGCGCCCCCACTGGGGATAAGCTAAAGGACCCTCCATGGTCTGTGTCTGAGATTGCATCCTCACTTGGCTTCTTTACCTTCTGTGACCTTCTTGCTCCCTTACTGATTTTTCCTGCTGGCACGTCCTTAATAAATCAC
>NW_012148075.1:469808-472731 GCF_000956105.1 Propithecus coquereli
GAATAGAGAGTATATTGCTAGGTTCAATTAGGAAAACAGAGCTACTCCAGGGACTTTAGGAATAAAGGGTTTAATACAAGAATAATTACTTACATGAATGTTGGAAGACCATAAGGAACAAAGATCAGGGAAGTCGGTATCTGAAGGTCAGGGTCAGGTAAGGAGACTTTGAAAACTTCAGCCTGAAGGACCAAAGCAGGGAGTTATCAAAAGCTCTCTAGCAAACTGCTCACATTTCCAATTATCTCCAAAAAGTTCCCACAAACTGTTTTAGTCTACAACAATTTTGTAAGTGGTTTTCACACCAGCCAAAAAGAGGTTGTAAATCTTACATTTGCTCATTTTTTTCTCTTTTATCTGAAACCACCTCTCCATCTTTTCCATCTTCCAAATACTGACTGAACTCCACTCATTGACAAACTCTAATGTGGAACCGTGCAGAGAAGAGAATCTGGAAAAAGTACTTTTCAGCTTCTCCTATGCAATGCAGAGGAGACCACAGAGGGGGGTGAAGATGAGTTGACAACAGACAACCCAGCACAGGGTATAAAGACAGAAAGCCTCGAAAGCACTGTTGAGCAAGTGAATCAGTATCAGCAATCGCCTTTCTCTGGATTTCATGTTATGGGTGAAAATAAACCCCTATGTGTTTAATCCACTATCCTTTGGCCCTTCTGTTACTTGCAGCCAAATGCATGCCTAACTGATACACTTTCCTTTTTTGGAAACCATGAGATAGTGGATACAGAAATATGAACTGTCAGAAGTTCTAAAATAGAAAATTAATTTGCTTTATATGACCTGGAGTGTGTCGTTGTTTCAATGGTAGCAAATAAATATGAAATGTGGCAATGCATCTCAACTCTAGATTACTAGCTCATTTCCAAGTATCCCTTGCATCTGCAGTCCCCACCCCCCAGGCTGCAGACAAGTACCAGCCCATGGCTTCTTAGGAACTGGGCTGCACAGCAGGTGGTGAGCGGAGGGCAAGCTAGTGAAGTTTCATTTGTATTTACAGCCATTCCCCATTGCTCTGCCTCCTGTCAGATCACTGGTGGCATTAGATTCTCATAGGAGCACAAACCCTACTGTAAACTGCGCATACGAGGGATCTAGGTTGCATGCTCCTTATGAGAATCTAATGCCTAATGATCTGAGGTGGAGCTGAGGTGGTGATGCTAGCGCTGGGGGGTGGCTGCAAATACGGATTATCATTAGCAGAGAGATTTGACTGCACAATAAATGTAATGTGTTTGAATCATCCTGAAACCATCCCCCTACCCCTGTCCATGGAAAAATTGTCTTCCATGAAACCACTCCCTGGTGCCAAAAATGTTGGGCACCGCTGCCCTACAGGACTTTGTTTTTCTTTTTCCTCTGATTCTAATGCAGCCTTTCCACTCTCCAAATCTCACTTGTCAAAACTCTACCTGCTCTTTAAGACTAAGCCAATATTCATGAAAATGTCCTTGATGACTGCCCAGACACAAGCTCTCACTCTTCTCAGTGATCATGATAAAGAACATCCTCTGCCTCATACTGGATTTTGAGTTAAATTAGATCACTGTAATCACTTTATTTCTCTATCACAAGGGCCAAGAAACTCTGGCCTGCAGGCATGGCTGTGTTTATTGGAGAACAGCCATGTCCGTTCCCTTACGTATTGACTATGGCTGCTTTCATGCTACAACAGCAGAATGGAGTAATTGCCCGAGATAGTATGGCCCACAAAGCTGAAAATATTTACCATGTGGCCCTTTACAGAAAATGTTGCAGACCTCAGTTCTATTGGATTATAAATTGGAGGGTATTATTCACTTTCATATCCCCCACAGCACTTAGGTATTGCCTAACTTTGCAATGCCGTAACTGTCTTCATCCTCTTCGCATCCAAAGTTCCCCAACAAATTTATAGAAATTTTCCTCCGTAGGTTCTTGGAAATACATCAACTTGGGAAAAAGGACTAACTTTACTTAGTCACTTTATTAACTTTGCATGTACCAAATAAAATATAAATCTGATACCAGAGTGTGCACAAACTCATTCATTTATTAAATATTTACTACTATGTGCCACGCCCAGGGCTAGTGCCTGTGACTATAGTAGTGAAAGGACAAGCAAGGTCCCTGCATCTGTACTTTAGAGTCCTCTTCTGAGGTTGCACTGAGTGGCCTCATAGACTTGCAGAGCTGTATGGAATTTAAGGTATGGCAGCTCTATTTATTTTGCAGGAAGCATCAGAGACTTGCCTAAAGTCACTTGACTTACTGGCAAGACCCAACTCAGAACCCACTCTCCACTACCTGTCCAGAGCTCTTATAGATGAAAGGCCCTTCCAGTCCTGAGAGCTAAAGTTAAAGTGTCAACTTTAATCTTATACGGTGTTTTCCAAAATATGTTCTGAGGATTAGATGTTTCACATCCTGTTAATAGGTGTTATGAAGAAAAGGGCTCCTAGAGTCAACTGGATTTGGGCAATTCTGGGATAAATCAAGTTACTGAAGGACTCTCCAGAGCATTCAGTACAGCTATATTTATCACAAACTTTCAAGAGGGAAATAAAGTATGTAGATTTGTTTGACAAGGAATACTTTTTCTTCCCCCTTTCCTGAAGTATCTTTTGGGATGAATATTCCTTAGGACATTCTTTGGGTGGTGATAGTGGAACTGTTTCTTTTCATCCTTGCAGGTTATTTAGGTACATTTTTAGGAAAACTATAAGAGAAAGGTTGCTACTACCTTTGTCATTCTTTATTCCCATTGTATTAGTTATCCATAGCTGTGTAACAAATTACCCCCAAACTTAGAGGCTTAGAACATAAGTAACTTGCCAAAGGCCATACGACAATTTTTATTTCATAGTTTTTATGGATAAGGAATCTAGGTGCAGCTTAGTTGAGTCCCCTGACTCAGGGTGTCTCA
>NW_012148075.1:484024-486827 GCF_000956105.1 Propithecus coquereli
GGAATAAAGGGTTTAATACAAGAATAATTACTTACATTTAAAATTAAATAATTTACAATAAAAAGAAGTAGGGTTTTTGTCTTAAAAATGTATAATTCTGAAGCTCAATGTCTATTAAATTTCCTGAAAGAAAATTTAAGCCAGAGAGAATCCCAATTTCAAGTTTTCTGTTTTCTTGACACCTGTAGGATGAAATCTTCATATTTTATAAACTTCGTATTTTATGAACTCCTGCTTTGAACTTCATCTGACTTACTTTATGGTCCACCACGTAAGAACATAATTTAATAAATTCTCTTACAAATAGAATGCAGTTACTGATTCTGTGATTACTTGGATTAATACAAAACAAAAACAAATGTATAGGGATAGGCGATAGAACTGCATCCTAAGCACTATAACTGTAGTTAAGACACATTGAAAAAAAACATTATTTGCCAAAGTAACCTATTTCTTTGTCTACTCCTATAAAGCTCTCAGGAAAAGGTGTACAGTTTAGCTACACATCAGAGTGGCACCAAATTTCATGACATTAAAATAAAATGAAATAATCACCTTTCTATCAGGAGAGGTGTTTGCTAACAGTTATTTTCTCTTTAGAAAATTTCTATCTGAATTTCTTAATGTACCATAAAAAAAAACTTTCATTGCTTCAAAGGTACTTTCATGAAGTACATGATCTAAAATAGATAATCTAGGGGATATGCTAAATTGAACAGTAGAAGAGTTTTTTTTAAAAAAAAAAAGAACAGATTTGCATGAATTTAATATAGATGACCTCATTTTCTGAGCAACTAGCAAATAAAACTATATATGTTAATGGTTTCCATGACATTGGAGCATACTATTCCAATAATTATGCTCAAGAGCATACAATCAGTGATGGCAATTCTGCCTCATTGAGGATTTGAAAAGACTGTCTTAAATGTTAAATAAGTACCTTTAGTCTTACTCATAAGGGAAATGCAAATTAAAACTACCACTTTGCACCTCACTTGTTGGCAAAATGCCAATGATTTGCTAACACACTCTGTTGGTGAGTCCTGAGAAGTGGGTTTCTCACACATTGTGGAAATGTAATTGGTACAACCCCATATGGAGAACAATTTACCTATTGAAATTACAAATGAATATACCCATACCAAATTTCACTTACGGTAATTTCTCCAACCAACAAACTTGCAGTTGGACAAAATTACTTCTCTATAACTTTATTCATTATAGCTTTGTTTGTATTAAACAATAGCACAGGACTGGTAATAGCCCAAACATCCACCAATGGGTGATTGATAGAATTAGTTATGGCACATCCTCTGAAATACTATGAAGCCATAAGAAGAAATGAAAAAGTTCTCTGTGAGCTGATGTGGAAAGATCATGAAGACAATTGTTCAGAAAAAAAATAACTAAGATGGAGAGAAATATGTACAGCATGGGAAAAATGGAAATGTAAGAAAATAGGTTCATATGTGTTTGTATTTCCATAAAAAATACTGAAAAAAGACAGAAGGAAATAATGAAAATGATCACCCATATAGATTAGAAGAGGGAAGGATTTGGTAGTCAGGAGATAGGCTGAGAGTCAAAGTCTTCACCATGAATGTATTAATGTTATCTCTGTGTAGAATTAAGTAAAAAAAAATAAATAGTAACAAAATAAATTATTGAGCAAAGCCTGAAAAATCTTAGTTCCCAAGTTTGTATAACTTCAAGGATAAGAAATCCTCTAGTTCAGGGTTTGGCAAACCACAACCTTTGAGCCTAATCTGGATTGCTGCCTATTTTAATAAATAAAGTTTTATTGGAACACAGCTACCCCATTTGTTTATGTATTGTCTATGGCTGCTTTTGCACTACAATGGCAAAATTGTGTGGTTAAATGATATTGCCCACAAAGCCTAAAGTATTTATTGTTTGGCTCTTTATAGAAAAATTTTGCTAACCTCTGCTCCAGGTTGATGTGTGGTCTGAATCAACTCACAAGTGAATAAGGAAAGACAGCTACCTCCCATGCCCAAAATGCTTCTTTTATACATTCCTCAAATTTTATTTTACTTTTTTCTGTGTCCTAGGGTATGTGCCTTTATTTATTTAAAATTATATTTTGACAAATTATAGCTGCATATACATTCTTCAAATTTTAGATTCTTGGGTGCTAATTCTATCTAATTGCTTTCCTCTTGATCAAAATTGTATACCCTTAATATAGTGGACCTTTCTAGCATGCAATACTGCTTCCTTTCTGTAACAGTGCCTCAGATTTCCTGCAAGTGAGGTTTGACTCAACTCCAGCTCCAGGATGGCCTAAAGCAATGAGTGTTTCTCATTCTCTTTGCAAAAGCACTCGGCCAGAAATGGCCATACGATCTAAGTCAGGCCAATTACAGCCACTCGAACCCAATTTAAGGATTTTTGTTTGAGCTATCAGGAAGGCCAGGCATGCCTGAAGAAGTGAAGCTGTAACTCTGGAGCAATGTAAACTCAATATGATCATGGGAGGTGGTGGTGCCAATGAGACCTAAGAGAAAGTCTGATAAAATAATTTCTGGGAAAATGTTTGTTTTCCTTGAAAAAGGAGGACCTATATTATGGGCACCTCCTCTTCTCCTGACCTTCTGTCTCAAATGCTGATGTGTTGTCTGGAGCTGCAGCAGCTGTCTTACAAGAACAAGGCAACAGTAAAGAGAATAAAAACCAATATCCTAAGTGAATAGAGAGTATATTGCTAGGTTCAATTAGGAAAACAGAGCTACTCCAGGGACTTTAGGAATAAAGGGTTTAATACAAGAATAATTACTTACAT
>NW_012148075.1:490807-506661 GCF_000956105.1 Propithecus coquereli
ATCTCAACCCTAACAGGAAGGTGCAACACTCATCCATACTATAGAGATGAGCCTACCAAGGGGCAGAGAGGTGAAATAATTTGCCAAAGGCCATATAATTCAGAAGAAGTGGAGTTAGGATTTGGTGCCTGGTAGTATGTCTCTAGAGCCTGAACCACCATACACCACCCCTTCCTAGCAACATACCTAGGATTTCACAAGCTTATAACTTGGTTTCTCCCTTTCTGCTTCTCTCTCCTCTACTGGGGCCATGGGCCACCAGGCAGGTAATCTGGCAGATGTTTGTTAGAAAGGGACAATATAAGAGTTGAGAAGTCCCTCAGTCTCCAAATATTTGTAAATGCCAATTATATGTCAGACCTTGGCAGTCCCTAGAGTGGTGTGTCCAGTACAAGTGTATATGTCATGCTACTTCTATTTCTCTAGGAAGGATGAAACCCTTGCTCAGACCTGTCATTCCTGAGACACATTATCAGCACTTAAATCTTTTCTTGATCACGGTGGAAAATGCCCGGGACTGTGGATCAGTAGTTCAGTCTTTTCTTGATCTGACTTGGTCCTCTGTAAGCTTTCACAGCCAGACTTCTAGAGTGGCCTATTCTCCCTGCCTTCATGTCCTTTGCTACTGATCGATCCCTCCTTACCTGCTGTCATCTGGTTCCTGCTGTCAACTGGTTCCTGATCTGCTCTGACTCCACTAAAATTGACCTTGTTAAAGTAGCTGGACTCCTGGTTGCCAAAAGAAAGGTACACTTTCCAGCTGTGTCACACTCCACTTCTCTGTAGCTGGTGTTGCTGCTCACCTAACCTGATTTCTCTTTCTTAGCTGCTAGGATATCACTGTTTCTGCTGGGTCCTTCTCTTTGGTTGCTCTATCTTGGGCTCCTTGTAGGCATATCTTCTGGCTTCTTAATCTGGGAGTTCTTTAGGGTTCTATCCTCAACCCTTCTCTCATTTCCTCTAACTGTGATTCCAGCAAAATTTCATCCATGGCCATGGACTACCAAACCTTTATCCCCAGAAAAACTCCCCCTCCTGTGCATCAGATTTCTTTATCTAAGTGTCTGTTAGCCACCTCCTCTTGGATGTCCTACAGGGACTTAGAATATGACATGTCCAAAGCTGATTTGATCTTCTTCCCTCTGAACATGCTCCTTGTCCTGAGATCCTCATTTCTGAGACATCGCCTTCCACCCAAATGACCAGGGCGGAAACTCCCAATTCATCCTAAGCCTTACTTTGTTTTGCCCCAACCATCAATTTCTGCATTCTACCCTCTCGATAACTCTCCTATCTATCCCCTCCTCTCTGGACCCCACTGTCCCTGTTTTTAGGCAATTCTCTCGCCTAAACGTCTGCAAATGCCTCCTTACTGGTCTCCCTGCTTCTACTCTCATTCTTTCCAGTACATCTTTCAAACTGCTATCAAAATTTTTTCTTTCAAAATTTTTTCTTCCACCAACTAAATCTGACCATGTTATTGTTCAATATGCTTCAGTGGCTCCTAGCTGCTTACAGGTTAATATCTAACCTCCTTAAACTAGGCAGACAAATCCTTGATAATCTGGTTCTTATATTCCTTTCAGCCCCTCTCCCAATGAACTCTCATTAATAAGAAACTTTGTGTGTTAATTTGAAAGACTTTCTTGTTCCTGCTTGGGATCCCCCACGTCTCTCTTCCTGATGTGTCTGATGAACTTCTGCTCATCCTTCAGGTTTCAGCTCAGATACTGCCTTCCCTTGGAAGCTTCTAAGTAGAGCCAAGCCTCTGATGTCATAACACTATACTCATCACATTGCACCATTAGTGTTTGATTATCTGACTGCTCAGAGATTTGAACCCAACAAAGACATTAAAAGCACCTCGCAGGATCAAGAAGTTCAAGTGCAGAGAGGCAAACAACACAATGCACAAACTGAAAACCATTTTTCTAAGTTGATAGGTTGGAAATTGAGAATTCACAATGTTGCTATTTATTTTTATGGGTTCCTTAGTGGTTCCACAGTAATATATTCCTCACAAAAGTAACCTCTGAAATCTCAGGTACACTGATGAGATCTCTTACTGGTCCCCTCTCCAAAGTGCTTTCCACATTGCAGCCCCAGTAATCTTTTCAAAACACACATCTGATCATCTTTTTCACTTCACCTCAAACACACCACATCCTGCTTACCACCCTTTGTGGATTCTGAACACTCTCAGGTTAAGACACCTCTTAGCATGACCTACGCTATCTGGCTATTCCTTCCACTCTCCTACCCCACCTTGTCCCACTGCCTGTGTTGCAGACACACTGGCCTTTTTCTGGGTTGTTTGTACTTGCCTCCCCTGCCTCACTGCAGGGCCTTTGCATGTAGTTCTCTGTTTGGATAATCCTTTCTGTTAGAAACTCCAAGGGAGGAATGCACAAGGCTGGGAGAGGGGAAAAGAAATTTCTTTTAACATCTGCATACAAACCAGCTGAGGCCAAGATGGCATCAGCCCCCAAACTCCCCGTGGCGGGGAGGGGGGGGCGTGTCTAGGGATTTTATAGCCAGGTTTGGGTGGGCTCTCAAAGGAGTGGGGCCAGTTTAAAGGGAAAGTTCCCATGGAACCTCCCACCAGCCTCTGGGTTCAGCCTAACACTCTCCATTCTGCTTCCCCTGGTCCATTCATCCTCACCCCCAGTGCTGCTTCCTCAGGGTAATGTTTCCCATCCGTCTTGTGTAGATCAAATCCCCCATGAACTTCTCCTCCAGTGTTTGTCACACTGCATTTCGATACTTAATGTGATTTGGCTAATGCCTACCTCCCTAGGGCTGGCTGGTGAGCTCTGTGAGAGCAGGAACCATGTCTCTCTTGTTCCCTGTTGCATCCCAATGCACCCCGGTGCCCACACAGTGCTTGGCAAAAGGAGGAGCTCTATAAATACTTGCTGAATCAATGAGCGAATGAATGAAGATCAAGAATAAAAGGACTTTCCACATTCCTTTTACCCTCACCACTACCCTGCAATTGCGTATGTTCCTTTACAATTTTCCAAAGTATACTCGGATAAGTTATCTCATTTAATATTAACGATTGACTTTAAGAGTAGAAAGGGCAACCTATGTGGGTGACTTGTCAAATGTTACATGGCTAGTAAGCAACAATTTTGGACTAGAACCAAAACTTGTTACTTTTCAGACTAGGCCTCTGGCCATTAAACAGCCAACCAAGGAAGCAAAAGATAATGTATAGCTTAACAGGGAGCATCTGTACAAACACAATAAAATAGAAATATCCAAACAAAATAAAAACACAAAATAAATTTTATTTTAGGCTGATAGAACTTTTTTCATGGAACATGGGCAAAAATACCCTAAATCTTATCATTTTAGCATGTACTGTTTGGGCTCTGAGCAAGAGCATGTCACCTTTCTGCACAACAGGGACTAGTAGTTAACATTCTACCTTAATTCTCATTAAACTTTAGATGTTCAATGTATGTCCACTATTAAACTGTTGGTTAGAAAGTCTATTTCTGGAAAACTTCTCATCCTTTCCTTAATGAGACTATTTTTGTAAGGAAACAAGAGAAAAAATTAAACACTTAGCAGGTTAAAAGAGTAGCTGGATCCATTAGTTCCAAAGAGCATCTTTAAACTAAGTACACTTGTTCGTTCAACATTTTGAAAAACCTACAATTCAAACACAATTTATAATTTAAAGAGAAAATTTTAAATGACACAAGGAAATAATTAAGGGCCGTTATAATTTTGCACAAATACATCCTTTGAAATTCAGACGTTATCAAATAAAAATGGACAACTGTGAATTTACATGAAAAACTAATCAAATATTTACTGAGCTTGATTACACTGAAAGCTCCCTGCCTTCCACGGGGCTTTATCAGAATAATTCTAGTCTCTCCACTACCTCACTTAGGTTTAAACTAATTTTGTTCTATCTGGTAGCACTTTCTTTGGGGGGTGACGAGGGGAGTGGGGAAAGGGAAAGAAGGTATAAAAACACAACCCAGACGTGAAGAAATTCGTGTACAGGGATCTTCCTTCCGTTATCATTTGCTGAAGTGAGAACTGGGTTACAGTTCAAAGTCCAGGGTAAGTTAAATAGTTTGAATCGTTTGATGGAATGTATGCCGCCGTTAACGATGAATTCCTGTATCTTCCTGTATTTCCAGTGAACATACATTACTTTTGCAATTAGGAAAATACAAGCAATGAAAAAAGGAGAGAGGTCGCATTTTGTCTGCCTCGTTAGGTCTTTCCGGAGCTAGGGGCGCGTTTGCTAGCTCCAAAGAGTTTTCAGCGCAAACTTGCCCTGGGTCGCAGCCGCCCAGCGGGAGGCCGGACGTGGAGTGCAGTGCGCGGCAGACAGTGTCAACGCCACAGAGGACTCACTCCTGGCACCCGGTAGGGGGCGCAGCAGGCGGCCGAGTCCATCTGCCCGACCCACGCGCGGAGGGTTAGTGTAACGCGCCTGCGCGTCCAGTCACGTGGTAGGCGCTCCGCGCAAAGCGGGTTAAAAGTCACGACCGCGGAGAGCCCACGAGCGCCCTGCTGGTCCGCGCGGCGCTCTTCGTGTCCTTTAAATCAAGTTTGACGGAGGCCGCTCCGCTGTTCCCGACCCCTCAACCCGGCTCAGCTCCATGAAACTAGCGGAGCCGCCTAGCACTCTTCCTCGCAGACCGCATAGGCGCGCGAAACCGCGTCTTTCAACTGACAATGCAACCGTAGCCGCGCAGCTCGGCGGCTCCGGGCAAATGGGCGCGAGGCCGGGATGGGAAGGAGGAGGACGGTTGGGTCAAGCTCCGCCCCAGCTCGCGCTCCTATTGGTGGGCGCCGCAGCTCTGGGCCCGCCCCCTAACGGACCTGTCGCTTTGTGACAGGCAGAGGGGCCAGTTCCTGTCGAGCCGGGGGCGGAGTCTGAGGTAGCTTGAGCTCCGCCCGGACTCCGGGACGCTCCTCCCCCTGCTCCTCTCGGCGGGGCGGGCGGCGGGCGTGAGAGGGAATGTCATAGCTTTTCTAGAGCTGTGGTGCCGCCTCCGTCTGCTCCTTTTTCTTCTCTGGCGCCCTCGTCCCGTCGGCTTTCGCCGCCGCCGCAGCTGTACTGGGGATACGGATGGCTGGTGGGGCGCAGGGGCCATCTGGGTTGAGAGAGCGGCGGTCGCTGCCGCTGCTGAGGCGGAGACTCCCCGCCACCGCCGTCTCCACCCCCTGTCCCTCGGCCTCGCAGCGCTGAGGGCGGGAGCGCGCAGAGCTCTTCCCTCCTCCTCCTTTTTCTTCCTCCTCCTCCTCCTCCTCCTCCGGGTCCCCGCCCAGCACCCCTCGCACCAGGCGGCGGCGGCGGCGGAGGAGGAGAGCGAGACCCGCCGCCGGGGCACAACATGGCGGAACCCTCAGCCCCGGAGAGCAAGCACAAGTCGTCCCTCAACTCGTCCCCTTGGAGCGGCCTCATGGCCCTGGGGAACAGCCGGCACAGCCACCACGGGCCCGGGGCCCAGTGCACGCACAAGGCGGCGGGCGGCGCGGCGCCGCCGAAGCCGGCCCCCGCGGGGCTGTCCGGGGGGCTGTCGCAGCCGGCTGGGTGGCAGTCGCTGCTCTCCTTCACCATCCTCTTCCTGGCCTGGCTTGCCGGCTTCAGCTCGCGCCTCTTCGCCGTCATCCGCTTCGAAAGCATCATCCACGAGTTCGACCCGTGGTAAGTGCCCCGCCGCCCCTCCCCCGCCCGCGCGGCCCGCGGGGACCGGGGACCGGCTCCTCTGCCCGCCGCGGCTTCCTGGACTTGGCCCCGCGCCGCCGCCGATCCCAGTTCGCGTCTCGGCTGAGGCCGGAGCGGGTCCCGGAGCTCCGGGCGCGCCCCCTGCCCGTGGGCGAAGTTTGCCCCGAGCAACCTGAGGCGGGGCGTCGGGGTCCCGGAGAGGAACCTTGACCCTCGGCCCGGCAAGTGTGACGACTGCTAGGAGGGTGGATGCAGCCCCTCGCAGCCGGCGCTGGTCGCAGAGTCCGGACCCGCCACGCTAGGAGCCGGCAGGTCGTTCCTCAGCGGACTCGTGGCCGACTCCTCGCCCGCTGCTTTCGCGTTCTTTCATTTTTGCGGGTGCGTTTTTGCTGGTTCGGATGGGATCGGCCAGGGGGCTGCCCTGTTGCCGCTAGAGGTGAGTCCAGATGTGCCGGAACCCTGTCTGCTGAGCCTTGCAGTTTTACGCGTTTACTGGTTCTTATTTTGCTCTCACGATACGGGAAGGGAAAAGGAGAGTGGGGTGTTGTAGGAAGGGAAATAATATCTCTGAAAGTGATCTGAAAGCTAGTGACTCTTATTTATTTAGCATTAGGCATTTTCAGGAGTGGCTTTTTGCAGAGCCCTTTAAGTGCACGCAGCACCCACTGTTCCACTATCATCTTGGGTTGCCTTTTAGAACAAGATTATTACTCTGTTACCCAAACTGTCACCCTTAGTATTTAAGCACAATATCTGAAAGCACTGCATTAGTTCCTTTATTGGTTTCTGCAGGAAGGTTTGTGGATGAGAGAACAAACAGTACCACAGTGATGGGAGCGCTAGATTATAATACCGAAGTTGCACATAGTATAAGGGACTGACCTGAATGTTTTAGGAAATTATCGCATTCAGAACACTAGCCAGTTTAGACACTATAGAGGTCTGTGAATTATCTAGATAGGAAGATTCCTTTAACTTTTTTCCCAACTTGCCCAATCTAAATTTTTTCCACCTGAGAGTATGCTTTTTAAACTAATTTAAATCCTCTTGGTCACCTGTCAACCTTGAGTTAATCTTACTTGCTTACAGTTAGACCTAATTAAACTTTAGGATATTTGTTTTATCATTTGAAATACAGAGGGAGAATCTTCTTGAGGGTTACTAAATGTATAGATAAAAAATGTTTTAGATGTGGTACATTACCCATATATTAAAATACCAGATTTAAGTTCTGTTACAGAGAGAAAAAATTGATATTGCTACATGTATTGAACACCAGAGGGGCCCACTCATGGAGAATTCAATTTAGATAAACAGTTAATCACTGTGACATTCTACCATGATATGTTTGATGCCATTTTAGAGGTTTTGATTTTTTTTCTAACACTGGTTTACAAAACAAACCACTTTGTTACTTGGAATCACAGAAGAAAATATATTAGTGTGGATTATTTATGAGCCTAAAAATATCTGCGAAACCATATTAACTACACACAATATTCTTAGGTAATCTTAGCTTTGAAACCCTTAAGCAAATTAGATAAAAATGAAATTGGAACCAGGAAATGAAAACTGCTAATATATACTAAACAATGTGAAAAGAGAAAGTTCTGTCTTTTCAGAGTAAAGCAGCAGAAGTGCATGGTTGACCAAACATTTTAGGTAATGAAAATTGTGAATAATATATCCAGAGAGTAACATTTTCACAAATGGAAGGCCCAATACTGTTTAATAATAACTCCAGGGAGGAAATTAAGGATTGCAGAAAAATTCACGCCTTATTCAAGGTGATTTTTGTCATTTTTCCTTACTTTGAAGGGAGATTAGAAATCTGTATCAAGTCAGCCAAAGATCACTATTGAAATTGAATAATGTAATCATGAAAAGGCTTATTGGGTTGCTTCATAGATGAAGTGGTTAAATATTCTTTTTTTTTTTTTTTTTGAGGTATGGTTAAGAATTAAAAGTTGATTTCTTTCTCCTGTTTCAAGAATATGCTTGGAGGGCACAACTCTTTTTCATCCACATGAAAATCTGTTTCACTTCTGTTTTTCTATATATGAAAACACATTTCTGACACATTATCCTTTAGCTAAATCTGTACCATTTGAATTTTAACTCATATACACGAATCTAAAATTACATACATCTCTTCAGTCTCAAAGAGCTACTTAATTTAGGTATTCTGCTTACTGTTATAGTTTTAATATTTCCATGTTGATTAAATGTTTCTGCTTATGTCGGATAATTCTTAGTAGTAAACAGATGTATGTAATAAAGGAGTTGTCCCTATACCTTATTGTGAATGGAGGTTTGTCAGTATGAATCTAATGTAATGTCTAATTCAAGTGATTGAAAGAATGCAGTTTCTTACAAAAAAGTACCTTGTTTGCCCACTTTTTTTTTCTTTCATATTTTTTGACGATCTCAAGTAGTTAAGCATCTCATTCATTCTTCTCAAGTAATTCTTACAGTCATTCTTGTTGAAAAATTTAAAAGGGGCATATATAGATTGACTGCCATTATTACTTTGGATTTTTGAAGCAGTTTTCCTTCAAAGCTACTAATAGTACCAACACTAACTGGTCTGTAGTCTAATGCTCTAGTGTTATACTAGCCTGGGAGTTGCTCAGATTGTCATCATATCCATGCAGCAATGACATGACCCTTTAAGTGCTATTCTCAGGTTCTATATCCACAAAATTTATTCTGGCCTGCTCACACCTTCCCTGACCCTTTTTTCCATATCTCTGTCACTGGTTTCATTTCTGAAGTCTGTTTAGTGAAGGATTTACTTTGTCTGTTTGATTGTGAGTTGTTTCTATAAATTTTACAGTAGTTCTTAAATTGTGTAAAATTTAAGTTAGCTGCCAAAAGTGACTTACTTGTCACAAAGTTATACTTGTTTTTTAAATTTGTCACCCAAGTTACTCTATAAATCTTACCAACTGTTATAAAGGATGTATATAATGTTAAATAATGTATGTTTATTGAAGTACACTGCACTATTTTAGAACTTAGCAACACTTTTGGTAACAATCACCTCTTCGCTTTGGTAATTTCCTCCTTTATCAGCAGAGTTGATCAGATATCAGGAAGCAGTTTGAGAATTATGTTGTCTGTACTTGCCAAACATTTGGTTGATCAACTAGTTTAACAGCACCCTACTTTATCTTCTTTTTTTCTGGAGCAAATTGTAGTTTCTGCATATTTTCTCATAACTATTAATACTTTTACATTATATTAGTCAGGTACCTTTTTCATAACTGTTATCTTGTTAAATTGTGGTCACTTTTCCCACAGAAGCAATGTAAAAGCTCCCTATGTGAGAAGAATCGTCCTTTTCTCTGCCTTCACAGGTTATAGTGGTTTCTCCCTAGAGAGAAAATTCTATCAGCCTTGGGTTTTGGCTGCAGTTAGCAAAAAGGCAGCAGGGCAGAAAATTGCAGTTTAGGGTCGAAACTTGGAGTGCAGTTATTCTACAGAAACTATGGTATAAATAGGTTAATTAGTACAAACATGTTTTCAAAGGAGTGATAAACCTTTGGAACATAAGCTGTTTGTAAGTTGGGGACTACTTCCTGTACTTTGAGGTTTCCATATTTCTCTTCACTTTGCAGATGACAAAAAGAGGCTATCGACCTCAGTTCTGAAGAAGACAAAATGGGTAACAAAACCAGTTTTAGAACACAAACGTCCCCAAATCTTAGAAAGTCACTTTAACTGTGGGATCATTAGCAACAGCAGTCCAGCTGTACTTCATAACAGGTATACTATCACTGATTTCCTTGTAATTAAAATTTTTCTAGCCTTTCTTTTTGAAGTTATTCTAAATTACAAGTACACATGGGGGAGGTTCTGGGAGTGCCTTGCACTGCTGGATTGGATGATGGGATTGGACCTGCTCCCATTCTGGGTAAGTGTGGTGGCACCCATAGGTAGAAATCATGGATTTTATGAGGCATATAATAGGTCCTGGGGTAGTTAGGATCTTTTATGAAAGACCTTGGAACTTTTTCTTTCCCTTTAGGGTTTTCATATCTTGAGGGCTAACTTGGGTAGGATTGCATGCTCCTTACTGCCATGAGTAGTTTGCAAAAAGACAACATTGGTTGTAGACCAAACATTAGAAACTCAAAATAAGGATTTACATTATGGACTCTGACCCAGTTGTTTTGATTATGGGGTAACTTATTGGCCTTTCTGTACCTAATCTTTGATTTTTATTCTCTCAGTAGGTTTTGAGTATATAGGAAAATGTTAAAATTTATTTACATTGTTATTTATATCTTAGTGTATTCATCAGTGAACACATGTTCTCAGAAATAAAGAATGAAAAGGTTAATATTATTCTCAAGTGACCAAATCACATTTTCCCCCTCAGTTTGTTTACTTTGAAAACTTAATGACCTTATGGAGTGACAATATTGCAGTTAACTTGAATTATAAAGCATCTATTGCTAAATTATTGTGGAAATTTTCAAACATGCAGAAAAGCTGAAAGCATTTTATAGTGAACACTCACATACTCACCACCTAGATTCTACAATTAATATTCTAATTTGCTTTGTCATAGCTTTCTGTCTGTCCATTACTGCTTTTAAATTCTAATGGTAGACAGTGCATTGTTTACTGTGATATAAAGAATGTTATCCTTGTTACTCAACTCTTTGATAAAGAGGACTCTTATTTCTAGATGGCATTTGTTTTCTACAATACTTGAAAACAATGTGTATAAATACTGTTTCTATATCCTTAGTTGGACTGCAGGTTAGGATCAGATTCCATCATTCCCAGTTTTGGTTAGTAACTTACCTGAGTGCATTGTAAGCCAGTGCATTAGCTGATGTCTATTAAATGACTTGACTTTGCTAAATAAATCCACTGTCTCAGGAGAAACCCTGAAGTGGTTAGAAGGGTATCAATGTTGGTTTTACTAGACTTAGTTTATGTGGAACTCCTCAATTCTTTTGAATTATTAGAAGCCTTTTATAGGTCAACCTGTTGTCTTTGCCATGTTTTCTCAGATGTAATGGTTTAGTTTTAGTATGATTATAAAGTGGCTTCTGTTGGTCCCCATAATAAATAGGAAAAAAGGCATATTTTAAGATACTATAGGACCCACAAATATACCATATGGGCCAAATTATTACTATTGAAAAGGGAAAAATTGTTAACGCTTAACCTGCTACTCTGTCTTCACCCCTCTGTCTGCTTTACCTGATTCCTATGGATACTTACTGTTTTTAAACCACTAACTCTTCTGAGAAGGCTTCTGTATCCTTACTGTACCTACTTCTTACTGTGAATAATTTCCAGGAATTTAGAAATTGATGGAAAGTGACAATACTGTATTTAAAAAAACAAGAGTATGTTAGGAGGTGGGGATTAGAGTTGGGAGAGATAGGAGCAGTTGCCCTAGAGGCTTCCATATTTTAGATAAATGTAGGTTAATCAACATTTGTAGGCGTACCAGGAAATCTAACCACTACTTAGAATTTTATATCTTTGGAAAAATGCTGTTATAGTTTCAAGTGAAAGACATCTAAGCATATTTTGGAATATAACCTGTATATAAATTGGTGAATGCTTTTATGTTGTTCAAGGTTGTACTATTTGTAGATAAACGAATCTCTAAAGAATTATGACCATTGAGCTAGTTAAATTGACCGTTATCATTTGTGAATGTTTCTTTTTCTTTCTGTGGAATTTAGGGTTGCAGGATAACTTTAATGTATGTTTTAAATGATAGTAGATGCTTAGTTTTTAGTGTTCTATAATCCAGTGATATTTTAGGATTGAGATGAGGTAACATCTTTTATTTCCATAGACAAAAGATAATTCAGTATTCCCCACAGGGATTGAAGAATACAGGTCTGCCTGACTGCAAAGTCTATGTTCTTTTTACTGCACCTTCTGCCTTCAAGGCATGCTTAAATGAAAATGTTCTCCATTTAATTTATATTTTTTAATTAGCTGCCCTGATTTAAGTCTTAACAAATTGGCCTGTCAAAATGCCTGGTCACAATCTGGGCACTAGCTAACTAAGTTTACTAGTTGGATGATGGCTGATTACTTTGTTTTGAAGTAGGGAAGAGGGAAGAGTTGATGATGGTTTGAAGTTTTTTAACCTGAATGACTGGGGAATTTTCAGAAACAGAATTTTTAAGGGAGGAGCTGAATGAGAGGAAAAGATGACCGAATCTAATTGAGTGTTATTTTCATTTAGATTTATTTTGTCTGTAAAAAGTTTATAATAATGAGATTGGAAGTATTAAGCCATTCTAGTTATGGGAATTATGAAGTGGACTGCTAAACTTTCAGAGTAGATCAAGAATTATATAACCCAAAGGATTTTTAGAGTATATGTTGGCTGCTTATCTTTCTGTTTCTGGACAAGGAAGCTGAGGACCAGAGGAATGAAATACCTTTTTGTAAGGTGGTACAGTTATAGCTTGGCTAGATTGTTTTCCATTTTCTTTGCACCTATGTTTGCGTTAAAAAGGAGTAGTCTGAGAAGTTCTTTGAAAATTGTTACTTCAGAAGATGAGGGGAGCTTACTTTCTACCACTAACTTTAAATTGACAGTATTGGAAGTGACACTTCAATTTAGATATGGAAACAAATAGACCTTTTGTGTGAAGTTTGACTTCTTTGGAATTGGTAATTTAATAAATTAATAGTTTTAAGTTTTAAAACTTTATTCTTTTTTACTTTTTTTTGCCCATTCTTACTGAAAGGGAAATGTTATTAGATAAAGACATAGTTAAAGAAATTTTGTTTATATTAATAAAGTGTTAAAGTATTAATGATTAGTTAGTAATGAGTTGATAATATTTCTTTTGGGGTTTCCTTTAATTTCTTTTTCATGTCTTACAGGTTTATTAGTTGTTCTCAAATAGTTAAAGATTTTTCTCACCTGTGCAGTATTCTTTTCTTTGGCACTGTCTAGCAATCCTTCCAACCAATAAAAGTGAATTTGTTTTTTAAACTTACAATATTAGCACTTTCTTTCTCTTTCTCCCCCACTCCATAGATAGATGCAGCATATGAGATACATAGATTTAAATACTAATAATGAAGGTAAAAGTTAATGCTGTTGTCTACACCTTTAAAAATTAAAATTAATGCAGTAATTCATAATTAATTTCTAAAGTTCCAATACATGCGTAGCCTAAATCGTTTGTCACTGGCCGAATTTGTCTTAAGAAGAACATAAGCCAAATGGATGAAATGGAGTTGGAGAAGAGGATCATGACTTGAAACTCACTTGTGACCACTGTGCTTATTACATGTTTACTTCATGCCTTTTTTTGAGACAGCGTCTCGCTCTGTTACCCAGGCTAGAGTGCAGTGGTGTCGTCATAGCTCACTGCAACTTTAAACTCCTGGGCTCAAGTGATCCTCCTGCCTCAGCTT
Organism: Propithecus coquereli; assembly: GCF_000956105.1. Classification (NCBI taxonomy): domain Eukaryota; kingdom Metazoa; phylum Chordata; class Mammalia; order Primates; family Indriidae; genus Propithecus; species Propithecus coquereli. The sequence continues at coordinate 503,931 of NW_012148075.1, forward strand.
CCCAAGTAGCTGGGACCACAGGTGTGTACCACTACACCTGGCTAATTTTTTGTATTTTATATAGACGTGGGTAGTTGCTATTTTGCTCAGGCTGGTCTCAAACTCCTGGCCTTAAGTGATTTTTCCACCTCAGCCTCCCTAAGTGCTAGGATTACAAGTGTGAGCCACCAAGCCCAGCCAACTTCATGACTATTCTTAAAACACCAGTAACTCCTATAAAGTAGTCTATTACCCTATTTAAGAAGGTTTTATTATTGTAGTAAATTATTCTATCATCTTGTGCAATCCACATAAAAAATAATGGAGTACAGAATTATTGTAATCTTTGAGATAGTCTTTGAAAATACGTCTTAAATGTTTACATAAACGAGCAAAGAAATGTTTACTGCAAAGACATTATAGGAGAAAAGATGTTCGGTTTCAGTCTTTAAAACAATTTTCTTTTATGGTATGAAGTATAACACATCCTGAAAAATATAAATCTAGAGTAGAATGAACACCCATGTGACCATCATCTAGGTCAAGATCATTGCCACCCCCTCAGAAGCCCTGGTGTGTGCTTTCTCAATCCCTTGCCTCCTGACTTTTATAGTGATCACATCCTTCCTTTTTCTAAAACTGCATTGCTAAATAATATAATTTAGTTTTGCCTATTATTAAACTTTAGATAAATGGAATTGTAGCTTTGGTGTCTTGCTTTTTTTCCTCAGCATTGTTTTTAAGATTGATCTTTATTGGTCAAAGGGTTGTTGAGAGTACGTGGGTAATAAGGTTCAGCAGTAATTTGACTAACTAGGCATTTTATTCACCTCATGAGGTTACCTTTTCTTTCATAGTGGGAAGTGCCTGTAGGAAAGGGAAAGGGAGGCATCCTTCTCTTCACTTGAGATTAAAAAAAATAAATGATCTCAAAGCTGAACTCTTGAGCTGGAGTCATCCTTGTCCCTAAGGTAACCTTGACCCCTTTTTTAAAGATACTATAATAACTGGCAAGAAAAATTCAGTCTTTCAGCAGACCAGACACTAAATGTAAGGAAGCAAGTGGGGGAGGAGAGACATCACTGTCTTTTAAGAGACTAATGATAATCAGATAAATGCAAAATTAAACTGTGGCTTTTATTAACTATTGTTCATTTTAAAGAATATATATTTAAGATTGACATAATGGTTGGTTGGTAGTTGTTGAAACAAGGAAAGAGGGGGTTTGGGCTGAAGGAATTTAGGAAAACCCTAAGAATGGACTGCTTGATGTATTGATATTTTTATAGAGGATTGCCAATTCTAGGTTTTGTATATGTGTTTTTTGTTTGTGTAGATACAGAATCTTGAATATCTTGCATTTCTTTTATGTTGTTTTCCATGTTGCTTTCTTCTTCCAGTCTTCCATGGCTACCACTTTTTTTCTTTATCATTGCTTTATTTCCCTTATTGATTTAGTAGTTGTCTTGGTCTTCAGGAAAAATGGAAGAGGAATCATATTAGTAAGATCCTTTCAGAAACTGTCTTCAGAGGATAAATGTTTAATTCAAAGAGTGGTAAAGAAAAGGTCATGGTCTTTATGTAGGAACTTGATCTATTGGAGTATGAGAATTTTACATGATGTGTTAGGAAATGTTTTAGGATATTGGAAACATGATTCTAGTTTATAAGTTTTGTTTTAATTAGAAAGCAATTCTTAAGTGAAATAAACATGAATACTCTAATGTATTTCTATTTATTGGTCAAAATGATTTTGATCAAATTTGATGGGGTATTTTTCTGCTTTACATTAGTATGGAACTCATGCTACTTGAGTGGATAACAGTTTATTTCTTTTGTGAACAAATAATGGACTGTCATAGTTAATTCTTTCTTAGTTGAAGAAAAATTTAAATCTAAAACGGCCTTTCTTCAAACTCAATTTAGTCAGCCAGTATTTCTACAGAATTCAAACTTCAAGTAATTTTATTTAAACCAAATATCTTAAGGAAAGTATACATACTACATTCTATCTTCACAAAAATACCACGTAGTGCCTGCCAGAGAGTACTATCAATGACTTGAATTAGGTTCTATTTGGATAGTGGTCCAACTGAATAGTTGAAGCTATTTTAACACCTCTAACATACCTCTTGTATGACTTTCTGAGAGCACAGGAGACTTACAAAATTGGTAAAATACTGTTATGGTGATTTGTATTTTCATACTCATTTTCCCTTGTAATGAATATAATAATTTATTATTACTAGTATTGTAGAGACACAAACAAAAGCTCCTTTAAGGCAAGAACGTCTTTTCTAATCTTCTTAGAGTATCCTACACAGTACTAGGAACATGGTGAGTATTCAGTATTAAGACAGATCCTTTATCCTTGATGATAATCACATTTTATGTTTTGATGATGATAGTAATAGTATGGCAAGTCTCTGCTGTGTAACACTTTGATAAATTTTGAATTTGATGGTGATGTCAGTAAAGTCATATATGGAGTTAACATCATAATCCCACTTTCAATAGAAGTGTCATTTTAATCTTATAGAAGAAGGAATGAGTTGATGATGAAGAAGATAATAATGCTTACAGAAGAAATGATTTATATGAGCATCCTTGATTGCCATCAGAAATTGGGAGATGAAGAACAGGGTAAATCAAACAGAAAAAAGAATCTCAGAGATTGAAGACAGCTCCTTCCAATTAAATAAGTCAGTCACAGAAATCGAGCAGAAAATTAAGAGAAAAGAAATAAGCCTAC
>NW_012148075.1:510955-520728 GCF_000956105.1 Propithecus coquereli
AAAAAAAAAAATAAGAAATTGGGAGATGAATAGCTGGATGGTTACCTTAGGAAGATCTTTGAGGGAGATTTTAGTTTCATGAGTATATTATTTCTTTCAAGTACAAATAACTCTTAGTCCTGCCTCAAGTGTTAGCTCTCTAGTTGAGGAACAGTGAATAAGAGAAGACAGACTAGGTAATATCTAAAAACCATATGAATTATAAACATTTCATTGTTAATTTTTGAGATAAATGAAAAAAAGACAGATGTCAGCAATAGAAATAAAATGCACAAGCTGGTATCTTATTAGAACTTGAGAAATATATCCTGATGTGGAGGAATAGTAAGAATTGAAATTGTCACTATGAAATTAACACATACTAACTTCATGCAAATGATGAATTTGGGTGGGGTTGGATTAATGATCCATTTGGTTTCATGGCTCTTGATTTAACTTTGATTATAGTTAATTGCTATGCAAATTAAGCAACACTTTAGGAAGCCATCATAGCTCTGACTGATCTCATTTAAATTTTCCCATAAGAAGTTAAAGGATACTAAATAAAAATACTCATAAGGAATGAAATAAGTTACTTGTCTTTCTTGAAGTATCTTTGCAATGGTAATAGTTTTGTCTGATTACTGGGAAGATCGTTGAAGACTGTATTAAGGTCATTAAATATGAAATGTCCAATTTCGAATCAAAAGGGTAGTTTATTATATCTCAAACAAGAATCAGTACAATTAAAGTATAAGCCTAAACTGTTGACTCAGTTTTGCCACCTTCACGGTAGCTTGTTTATGCTAACAGTGAAGAAGCCTGGAGAGCGAGGGGTTATGATATCCGGAAAGGCATTTTCCATAGCATGTTGAGAATTGCATATTTTTCCTTGGAAGAAGTTGTTGAAAGCCTGGAAGAAGTGGTAGTCAGTTGGTGCAAGATTTGGTGAATACAGCATTGTTTGTGTGGCTTGTGGTCGAGCGTTGTCTTGCAAGGGGACTGGCCTGTCTTGATTGACCAATCTCGGCTGCTTAATCACAAGCATCCTCATCATTTTGTCCAGTTGGTTTCAGTAGACACCCGCTGTAATTGACTGACCAGGTTTCGTAAAGCTGTAGTGGAGAATACCAGTGCGGGACCACCAGACAGACACAATTAGTTTTTTTTGATGAATATTCAATTTTGGACTGTGTTTCAGCACTTCATCCTTATCCAACCATTGTGCCAAATACTTGCAATTGTCAGAAAGAATCCATTTTTCATTACACATAACAATATGGTGTAGAAATGGTTCGCTTTTATGTCATGACAGCAAAGAAAGGTAAGCTTCAGGACATTTCCTGACGCTCGTTTAATTCATGTGGTACCCATCTGTCCAGCTTCTGTACTTTGCCGATTTGTTTCAAATGGTCCTATATTATTGGAATAGTAATGTCAAACCTTGCTGCTAATTCACGCATAGGTGGAGGTGGATTCATTTCCACTACAGCCTTGAGCTTATCATTGTCCACTTTAGTCTCAGGTTGCCCTTTGGCTCATTTTCAAGATTGAAATCACTGAAACAGAACTTCTCAAACTTACCGACATACTGTGCAAGCCACATCCTTCCCAAACACTTCGTTGATATTTTCAAGCTGTCTGCACAGCATTGGTTCCATAATTTTTCACTTATCCATGATTTCACAAAAATTCCTGTAAAAAAAGAAATTGAAAGATAATCACAAGCCAAACCATGTGTTTGAAAGACTGAGGATGTACCTTCACAATAAAAATAAAACAAGAGGTGGCAAAGTGAAATGTCAGAGATATCAACTGTCAAACTTAGTATTATACGTAGGGAAATCGGACATTTCGTTCTTAATAATGTAACATCTTGCAAGTTAAACCAATATGTAAAAAATCTTTATTTTCTTTTACTATGAATTGAATACTTACAAAATGACTGATCAGCTTTTTAATTATACAGTAATTGCATGTAATAATAGCAATAATCCTGTGAGTCCTAAAATGATAAGCTGTAATGATTTCATAAGATGTTTTTGCTTAAAAATTGTGCTTTTTTTTTTTTTAAACAAATCTTTATTCATTAGTGTGCCTCTTAAAAAATCTATCATAGTGAGCAGGGTTTGTTGAATATATTGACACTTAAAACGTTGTGTATTTTCTTAATTTTTAAAATTTAATAAACTTACTCCATGGAAGTTTAATTTCAGTCCCAAGAGCATTTTTACCCCAGACCATAGGTAAAGAAGGCTTTTATTTTAATATGCTAAGCAGCTTTCTGGCATTTGAAGGAACAGAATAAAGAAACTATGTGAGTTAGATGAAATAAATCTAATCTTAAAACTGTGTAAAGGCCAGTCATATGTTCAAATAGAAAAATGAGCTTGAGGAGCAACTAAAATCTTTTAAAATAAAGGTATTTTTGAAGGTTGTTAAAATGAATCATTCACTTCATTAAAGAGGAAGATCTTTTCTCCTGTTTCAGATACTTTATGTTTGTTGTTAAAATAATTTACTGCACTTAAATAAAAAGTGTCTAATATAAACAGCCTTTATATAAAAAGGTTTTCCTATTGAAATAAAAGGCAATTTTATTATATAATTTAAGTGTTTGATGTTATAACTGTTGAATATGAATCACAACATAATATAAAGTTATAATTTTTTTATAAATTGAAGTATATTTAAAATGCAACTTGCATATAAAATGGATGCAATATGTGTAATTAGGAAACTTAATGATAAACACCTGTGAACCTCCTACCCAACTACAGAACTAGAACATTACCAGTTTCACATCTGTTTGTGTTCCTTCTCTAGCCTCTCCCCTTGGTCGTCTTCTTTGCACTAGGAAACCATTATCCTAAGTTTTGTTTAACATTTCCATTGCCATATTTAAAAACTCTTCATATGTATGTATTTGTAAATAATATATTGCTAAGTTTTGCTTTGTTTGGAGCTAAAAGAATATTACCCTATTTATACTCTTCAGCTTTCATTTATATGTTTGCTGGTTGTAACAGACCACCCCAAAACTTAGTGACAAAACAGCAGTTATATTATTTCACAATTCTGTGGATTGAATGGTAAGTTCTTCAGCTTCATGTGTTAGCTGGGGTGCTGGGATGATTGTAATCATCTGGAGGCTCGATAGGCTGCAGTCAGCTGGGGCTAGAATGTCTGGGATGCCTGGACAATTGAGAGTCATCTGGAATCTTGATTGGCTGGGAGCTCTGCAGGGGTTTTTGGCTCCTCCATGTGATTGCTTGGGTTGCCCCTCAGCATGGTGCCTGGGGTCCCAGAAGGAGAGCATTCCAAGAAGGAGGAAGCTAAGCTTGGGATGTACACATCACTTCCACTATATTTTGTTGTTCAAAATAGATACAGGCCTAACTTGGTGTCAAAAAAGGAGATACATACAGAGTTAGGGGCAGAATTGTTTAGGGCCATTTTTAGAAACTCATATCCCATAATGTGTTTATCATTTTTATCTTCTGTGAAATATCTGTTCATGTCTTTGCCCAATTTTTAAATTGCCCAATTTTAAATTGGATCGTTTGTCTTTTTCTTACTGAATTAGTGAGAGGTCTTATGTTCATGTATTTTGGATACTAAGTCTGGGTTAAATTTGTTGCACATATCTTATTCCAGTTTGCGGCTTGTTGGTCCTTAAAGGAATCTTGTGAGATAGATATTTTATTGCCCTCATTTTACAGATGAGAAGAGGGAGTGTTGCTTAGTATGTTAAAAGGATAGGCCTTGAAAGTCAGCCTTGAGGTGACATTTTTGCTATAAAGAATAGCATTTGCAAAGGTGTATAGTTATGAATCCACAATGCTACTTCCCACAGCCTACCTGTTACACCCCTTCTCCTGCAGATGATTGAGGCATGGAAAAATTTTACAAGTTTTTTGTTTATTTGTGGTTAATTTTAATGTTTTAGAGAATGTGACTTTTGTTATGAGGAGATTGAGGACAGATGATATTAGATGACTTGCGCCAAGTGATGGGCTAGAACCAGTATGATCAGCCCCAGGTTCTTTCTGGTCTTCCCTGCGTTTCTCATTCTTCAGGCTTTTCCCACTAAATTATTCATTTGAATCACTCAGCATCTGCCAACACATTTCAAACTCTTTTTAGATAGCCAGACTAGTTGCTATCCATTCTCTCTCTGAGGTATGCTGGAGTTCTCAGGGATTGGTTGGTATTTGAGATTTTCTTGCCTGCCCCTACCTCCAAACTTTATCGTGGGAATTAAGATTCTTAAGTGTTGTGGCCAAAATATTTTTTCCAAATAAATAGAAGCCGATTAATATTCAAATGTTTGCCTTTAAATATTTGTACTTTGGAAAGAACACTGTAGGCATGCATCAAGTGCAGCTGAGTTGCTCTAAAACTGAAAATGCCACAGAGCAATTCTAAATTCCAAAATGCAAGGCTTTGAATAAAATGAAACAGCTTTCTCTCATGCCAAAAAGATATAAATAAATTTGTAGACACTTCTTCTCAACCCTCAAATTAGGAAGATTTGTGTAAAAGTATACTTTCCAATCATTACAATTCTGTATGTTGAAAACACCTTGGTACTGCTCTCCAGGGTAAAAGCAATGCTTTAGGCAGCATGACTTACTTTCATATCACCTCAGATTTCTTGAATCTAACATTTAAAGGCGAAAGTGGAAGTAATAATACTTCCACTCATTGGAAGAATTCTTTGACATGTAGTGTAATACAAAGCATCTTTAGACTTTGACCCATATGTGTTTTCTGCCAGTGATTCCAGCCGTTGCCATGACTGAGCATTTCATTCATTTTTATTCTTTCCTGTCCCAGATTCTTTCACTTTGTCAAAATGAATTAGTTACCCTTCCTCAAGAGGTAAACTAAAATATAACATATTTGCTGTAATAATGTTGTTATAATGTTACCATGATAAAATATAGGTGTCAAGTAATTTGGCAAAAAGTATAATGCTCAGTTTCACCAGGTTGAGCCTAGTATTAATGCCATTTGTAAAACATGGGAAAAATTTCAGTCCATTTAAAACTTAATAAATGTATTTTAACATTTGCAGTTCTCTAAATTAAAGTTTTAAAATAGAGTATACAAACTAATCTATGAGGAGTTTAATGGATATTCTTATTTTACAGAAATGAGTAAAGTTATCTTAAATATGTTAAGGATACTAAAGCTTTCATATAGTTTAATATTTATCACATCTTCTTTAACCACTTTGAAAAGAGAGGAGAAAACTGATTTACTCTGCTTTTATTCTTTTCTTTCTTAACTCCTTTAGTTTGCTGATATTTTCTGTTTGAGAAGGGGTTAAAGAAAGAACAGGGGATTTAAACTAGGTAAGTTGGATAGCTTTTGGTTTCCTTGTAGAAATTGTTAGAGTGCTTGCCACAGTGTGTTCTGCAAACCACATATCCCAGAGCTAGCAGTTATAAACAAAATAATCTCTGATAATTTAAATTTGGAAAATGCTGCTTACCACATCCCTTCATGTTGATTTATAATACATATTAGCATGTACAGACCAAGAAGTTCTTCTATAAACTGTTAATTTTATTTAATCTAGTATTTACCATATGTAATTTAGGAATCACCATAGGATTTTTATTTGTTAAATTAGTATTCCATGCAATACAGTATGGAAGACTGATCTAGGTGCTTTATTTGATAGATGAGGAGCTTGAGGCCTAATGATGCTAAGTGACTTTCCCAAAGTCACAGATACAACTAGGCCTGACAGCCTTGCAGGTTATAAATCTTTTTATCTTAATTCTTTTGTTTGAATTACTGCATTGTGAGCATCAAGTATATTCGTATTATCATAGGAACATATCTTTTTTTCAAATGGGATAAATGAGTATCTGCTCGTTTGTCAACATCCTTCCTGGTTTGTCTTGGTGACTAAGTTATTATAATACTAAGCTCTTCAGTATTTAGTAATTTGTCAGCTTATGAATATACCTTCCCTTAAGTCTTAAAAACTAAAGATGTCCAGAGGAAGCATTGTTTATTTTGAGTGAGTGTTTTGTTTTAGTTTATCCCTTGTTGTTGCTTCCCCACCTCCACCCCCAGCATGTTCCCTGAAGAAGGTTGTTCATTTTGCTTTTGAGGTTATTAGTTAGCCAAACCACTTTGGTTCTTTCATCACAGCAACTTGTAGGTCATGGGATATTATTACTATAGATAATGCTTGTTATAAACCTTATTTTTATAGTATATTAATATGTGTCCTGACTTAGCATGTGTATTAAAAAACATATTTATATATCTAATGATAGTTAGAAATCCTGTTACATAGCATATTATAATAATATATAAGGTCTCATAAGTTAGATAATACCTAGTAACAAAGATAACATGTTTATATATATATTTGGAGATTTTTTCTATCATATATGAACATGTGTGCCTGACTTAAATGTATATTTCACATGTGTGTGTTATGCAGAAAGAAAGAAAGAACACATGTCCATCCTTTTTGCCTAGGTTTTTTAGATGTCCCATCTATATTGGACTTAGCAGAGCAAAAAGTATCATTGGATAGTTTAATTTATCAAATACACTATTTTATATGTGCTCTTAATTTTTTCAGGTTTTTTTTGAGTAGCATTAAAGCACTGTTATCAACCTCTTATTTTGATCTAATTTTTTTTGTTGCCAGCTTCTCACCATTCTTTCCTTTTTTCCAATACATATATTAAATCTCCTTTATAAAGCAAAATAGACCTTTCTTGTTCAAATGGATACTGATGAAAGTTGGTATCTGTCACTGCCAGTTTACCAGTTAAGGTTTCTGGAAGTTAGGAGATGGGACTAAATAAAATAGATATCTTGTTTTCAGTTAATATGTGTTCAGAAGTTTTGCTCTGTGTGTCCTAGTTTTTTTTTATTTGTACGTGCATCTGCCTTTAAGTTGGGAGTTATGTAGTAGCTCTAGGGAGTCTGCAGGACATTTTCAGCCTTTGAACAACCCTTGGTTTTCTCCATGTGTTGCTCAAAAGTAGAGAAACAAGAACGTTGTCTATCTGATGCATACAACATGCTCTCTGCTTATGAAAGGTCTTGAATCAAAATGACCCTTCCATGTCTGCAAGAGCAGAATGGTTAATGAGAGTAGTCTAAGACCCAGTTGCAACTTGTACATAAAAGAGTACATTTATGGTAGTATAGTGTTTGTGGATCTTTCCCTTCGGAGTTGACTTAGTAAAAGTAACTTAATAAAGAGTTCTTTTTCATGTATCATTAATAATCTTTCTGAATTTGTATTGTTGTTTTACTGTGGTTACTTAAACACTGATATGAATTAATCTCTATAATCATACTAGGCTTGAACATATCTTCACATGAGTTTCCTTATTTTAAGGTATAAAATTGGCTGTGTTTAATGTGATTATCGACAGTATTCATGTGTATCACTTGGTGAGATTGAATATAGATGTTTTAGTAGTACTAGTAAATTGGTCCCCCACACGTGTATTTAATAATGTAGCTGATCAGTCTGGCATGCTTTTGTTATTGATCCTGCCACTAGATGGTAGGTTGAAATGCCACCTTTAGCTAGTGTCCTTAACTGCTTTGTACTTTTACTTTACCTTTGTTCTTTATCCCCATTAATGTTGAATTGTGTGTATACGTGAAGCCTCCCAACTAGTGGTACTTAACGCTATAAGAAAAATATGCTACCTTTGTAGTCTGAGAGAGTCTACTAATAGAGTAAAGGAGAAGGAATAGAAAACCTTCAGTCCCTGAGATAATCATTGGTATTGTAACACTTTGCTTTTCACTCTTCTACTTTTCTCCGCTCTTTGCTGAATTTTACTCCTTTCATTTAATTTCCTTTATTTCCCAATTCTCTTATGCTTGTGTTGGCATGATAATTGGTCATTTCTGTTGGTGGTGCTAGTCACTTTCCCATTCACTAGGTGAATACATGTTAACCTGGCCGATTTTGATGGTTATATGTGTAAAGTCTTAAGCTACACTTTGCAAACTCTTAGAGTTATAAGTAACTGTGTAAGTCTTTTTACAAAATGGATTATTTTCAAGAGAGCCTGTTTGTTGATAGCCTTTTGAAGAACAGAGCAGTAGACAGAGTGTAGGGTGGTGGCATGTAGCTTCCATAATTATGTGACGTTATGTAAGACTTGGTGTTACAAGCAGACTTCCACCAAAGACTCTATTTACTGGCATTATAAAATAAGTAGCCATATTTGGGAAGCCCATGCAATAAGGAAATACAGACGTCTGTGACACTCCCAGCCAACAGCCAGCAAGAAACCAGAGCCCTAATAGCCTCAAGGAAATGAATTCTGACAGCAACCTAAGTGAGCTTGGAAGTGAATTCTTTCCCTACTTGAGCTTCCAAATGAGAACCCACCCCTAGTGACACCTTGATTGTAGCCTTGTGAGACCCTAAGCACAGAGGAGCTAGCTAAAGGGAGCTTGGACTTCTGACCCATGAAACTATAAGATAATGATTGTATGTTGTTTTAAGCCACTTACTTTTTGGTAATTTGTTATACAGCAGTAGAAAACTGATACAAATACCCTTCATAAACTTTTCTTCCCATCTCTGAATGTTACTACCTAACTTATCTCTGATCCCATGTAATCATGAAATATTTATTGAATACCTCTCATGTGCCAGGTACTGTGGATACAGTGGTGTGAATACCAATAGATGTGATTCCAGTCTAGTGGGAGAGTTAGACTTGAAACAAATAAGAATGACCAATGCTGTGAAGGCACGCGATACAATGAGAGCATGTAGTAGAGAGAAGAGAGATTTAATTAAACACAATAACTTCGCAGGACTTCAACTGTTTTAAACTTACGCTTCCTCTACGTTGCTTTCTTCCTTTTTTTAAAAGCATATTCCTGCCATCACAAAATTTGTTCTGTCTTTATTTTCTGTTAGCATGATGAAAATATTCTATGTGCGTTTTTTTTTAGCCCTTGTACATGATTTTTCTTTTTTCCAGAACACTTCTCTTTTCCTGCTTTTTTGCTCAATAATTCATCCCAGGTTTAAGTTAGATGTCAGCTGTAGAGGCCTTCCATGAGTCCTTTGGACAGTAAGCTTTGTGAATGCAGGTCTATCCTGTTTACTTGTATCTCCAGCAACTAGTGCAGTATGTAAGGTAGGCCCTTAAAAAAAAACTTGATATGGAGGAACTGGAGCTTATGTACATTGCTGATGGGAGTGTAAATGGTAACTACTTTGGAGGACTTTTTAATATTTCTTAAATGCATGTCTGCTCTATAACTTAGGGATGGAATTGCCAAGTATTTACCCAAAGAAGTGAAAACACATGTCCTTGAAAAAGACCTTTACAAGAATGCTCATTCATATTTTATAAGAATGTACATAGCTTTATTAATTCTTGCCTCAACTGGAAACAACCCAAATGCCCTTCAGTAGGAGAAGGGACTTTAGTGTTCATAAAATGGAATACTATTCAGCAGTAAAAAAGGAACAAACTATCACTACATGAATAAATCTCAAAAATATTGTGTTAAATGAAAGAAGCCAGATGCACATATATACAAAGTAAAATTATGACTTCATTCATCTGAAATCTAAGAACAAACATAATGAATCTGTGATGAAAGAAGTCAAAATGTTTGGGAAGGGGGAGTGACTGCAAAGGTGCATGTGGGAACTTTTTGGGGTGATACTATGAATATATAGTTGTCAACTCGCCTCATCAAACTTGCAAGATTTATGTATTTTAATGCATTTAAATTATACTTTTTTTTTTTTTTGGAAAGGA
>NW_012148075.1:521024-531965 GCF_000956105.1 Propithecus coquereli
CGTGAGCCACCGCACCCGGCCGCATTTAAATTATACTTTAGGTTTCTAAAATGAAAAAAAAATGAGGTGTCATTAATAACCCTTGTGTTCTCTTCTCTGCTTGATTATATTTGCTTGTTGCCTGTTTGTCCTGCAAGACTGTCAAGAGATTGTTAGCTCTGTGAGGTCAGGGACCAAGTTTGCCTTTGGTTCTTAGTTAGAATTGTGTACTTGTATGTAGAATGCCCAGGCTTATTGGCACTGAGGTGAAAAGTTATTTGAGAACTTATATGGGTTGATATCCATATTTTATGGTTGCATTTTCAAGAAAAATATTTACATTATTACAGAATCTTGTATTCACTGTTTTTCTTTATGTAGCTTCTAGCTTTTTCTGTTCTAGGATTCACAAAAGACATCTGTTTAAGTGTTGGTAGAGTAATCCTGCTCCAACTACAGTTTTGCCAGCCACCGTTTGAGATAGCACAGTGCTATATTTGTAAAGTAAAATTTAAAAATCAGATTTTTTTTATAAATGTGGTTTATTTTAGTCCCCTTAAACAAATGAAAACTAAATATTAATCTTGTTTTCTCCTGAACCTTTTCCTTCCACTTCCCAATTTTCTGAGATAGGGTAAAGAAATGAGACCTGATCATTTTACCTTCTTGATACAAAAGCCCTTAAACATCAGAGTAATTTGAAAAAGAACCAGGTGGTTACAAAGCATTTTGCCTAACTAGTAGTGCCCCATATTTTTTGTTTCTGTATTAAATTTTGAACGATTCAATGACTATGTTATAAAGTTGAAAAATAAGTATAGTCTGGATTTCCCAAAACTGCCTCAGCAGATCACAGGTGTAGTTTCTCTGTAACTATTGGAAAAGGTAACTCAGCAGGTTTTTCAGTGCTGGTGAGTCTAATTTGGTCTTCAAGTAGATGCCTTTGCATTATAACTCGCATTGGGGTTCTTCTAAAAAATAATTTTGAAATTCTGCAAAACTTTTATGCACAGTTTTCTGTTAAGAGAATCTATATTTTGATCAGATTCTCAGAGACCCTCACATAGAAAGGTTAAGAATCCTACCTTTGCCTCTGTTTTCTATGAGATTTTTACATTGCCAGCTGCTGATTTTTGCCAAGTTTTCAGAAACATAATCAACCCTAAGGTCAGCAAGAATTTACTCTGTACTGATTGTTAACCTATACTGAACACTGTCATCGTGTAAATTTGATATGTTTGTTGAGTCCCTTTTTTTCTTCATTGTTGTTTTTACTCTTTTTCTGACTGTTTTGGTTGCAGAACTGCACCATAATTACTGGGTTCCACTGACTGGCCTATTTGCTTCTGTGTTCCAAATCATCCCAGAAATAGGTGTAAGAATGATGAAGAAATACTCCCCTTCAGCATACCTGATTTTTGTTATGGGTTCTCCAGTCAGAATATGCTTGTTCTCAATTATAATACCAATTTTGTGGGGAATATATTATATATACTACTTTGCAAGATGTTTAGGAATGCCAAAATCTATGTTACCTGCTATCTGTTATCTGCTAACTTATATTGCCCTGACTCTTTGTAATCCTGTTGTTTAGTTCCTAGCTATAAAAACCTATGAAAAGATAAAAATAGCGTGGTTCTTGTAAAAAAAAAAATAGTTAGGATAGACATCTTTTAAGATAATTTATGTTAGAGTCACTGCATTTTGATATCTGTATTCTATCTTAATTTAAGAACATTGTCAGACATTGGTATACTTTCAATGAAAACTTAGATTGCAGTACTAAAATTTACAGTACCAAAATCTACAGCATAAAGTCCTAATTTTTTTTTTTTTTTTTTTGAGACAGAGTCTCACTGTGTTGCCCGGGCTAGAGTGAGTGCCATAGCGTCATCCTAGCTCACAGCAACCTCAGACTCCTGGGCTCAAGTGATCCTCCTGCCTCAGCCTCCCAAGTAGCTGGGACTACAGGCACGTGCCACTATGCCTGGCTAATTTTTTCTATATATTTTTAGTTGTCCAATTAATTTCTTTCTAATTTTAGTAGAGACGGGGTCTCGCTCTTGCTCAGGCTGGTTTCGAACTCCTGAGCTCGAACAATCCGCCCGCCTCGGCCTCCCAGAGAGCTAGGATTACAGGCGTGAGCCTCCGTGCCCGGCCTAAGTCCTAATATTTTTAAGACTCCCTTCTCTATCCCCATCCAGAAATGGCTCTCACCTCCTTGTTTCTCACCTAATATTCCTAAACTTCTGGTTCTTCCCTAAAAACATACTGCCAATGCTTTTTCATACTGCTATACCTTTGCATAAGCTGTTCTTGTTGCTTAAAGAGCAAATCCTTCTTCCATATCTTCCCCATATCTACCTTCCAGGACCTAACTCCAAAGACATCTCCTAAGCCTTAGCTATCTCTTAAGAGTTGGCAATCCCTATGCAATTGGCATTTCTTATACTTTCTGTTGGGAGTTCTGTTACTCCTGCTTCTTGTTTTTTGGCTCAGATTGCTGGAAAATTAAGTCAGATTTAACATTTAAACTCAGGCCCTAATGACCTACACTTGGTGTGTTTTATCCAGTCTTGACTGATTTATGCTTCTCTTGTTCTTTACTCTTCTGTGTTACCTTTCTTTTATTATGGTTTTTTTTTGTTTGTTTGTTTGTTTTATGGAACAAGAAGGTGATAAATTAAGACACTGTGTAGGTCTTAGAATTTTAAAAAGCATTGATTTTTATGGATTTTGATTGCATGTCTCAACTATTGCAGAATAAATGCTTTTAGTATTAATGGTACCTTTAACATTGAGTCATTTAACAAAATTTATTGTGTGATAACTGTGCCAAGCACAGTACTGTTTGGGATACATACAGGGCCTCTGTTGTGATGGAGCTTATTTTCTAGAAGGGCAAGCAAGCAAACAAGTAAACAAAAAAATCAAGATAATTTTAGTTAGTGATAAAGGCTATGAAAGAAATAAAGTAATAGCTAGTGTCTGATGTGTTTGTAGAGAGTATGGCTATGGGGATAGAGTCTACACCACTGGAGATACAGTAGTGAAAAAAGGCCTTTTTGAGGTGATATTTGAGCCAGAATGGCAAGGAGTTAGTCCTGTGAAGATCTGAGTAAAAGCATTTTCTGAGCATAAATACGCTCAAGTTAAAGGAACAAAAATAAGGTCTCTATGGCCAAGACATAGTTAGAAAGGTGGTATGAATAGTGAAAGGTGGTATGAATAGTGTTAGGATAGGGCCAGATCAAGTGTTAAGATTAGTAATTGTGGAAATTAAATCCTTATTCAGACTTTTTTTTAAAAAAAGAATGAATGGAACAGAAATTCATTTGGCTACAGCAGATGTTTTTCATTTCTATATACAATACTAAATGGTTTTGTGGGTGATACTGAGTATTGATGAAAGACTTAAGAGGCGAGAACATAAAAGAGGCACCCAAATAGCATTGAATAAAGTGTATGGAGTGTTCACTGAATGAAAATTTAATTAAACCAGTTACACTATTTTTAGTATTCTTTATCTGAATAGTATATTTCTATAGAAAAAATAGTTTACCTTAGGGTGGATGTGTTAAAACGTTAAATATTTTATACAAATCATAATCTCACACTAGCAGTAAGGACAGTCGTATAAAAATGTTTTAAAATTGGATCATATATGAAATGTTTTAGAAGAGCTTTAATAAATGTTTACTGGCCTTGTATACCAGGCATTGTCTTTGGTGCTAGGGGTTGGAAGATTAATTCATTCATATTTGCCTAGAGACAAAATCATGTGAGGTAGACGCCTAGTTTTGCTGTCTATTAGTTGAGTGACTGATTCTGAACAAGTTACTTAACCTTTGTGCTTTTGTCTTCTCATCTGTAAATTGTGAAGGACAGGAATACTCATCTCAGTAAGTCCTCATGAAGGTTAAATGAACTAATACAAATAAAGGTACTTAAAAGAGTGCATAGTGCATAATAACCACTCAATAAATGTTAACTACTTATTGTTTTTGTTGTTATGATTCACTTAGGTCGGGAGTTTTTGCTCTCTCGAGGACCTTCCAATCCCGTGGAGGAGATAAATCTATAAATTAATACTATTTAGTATATTGCTTTGGAAAAGGTAGAATGCAGAGTGGAAGATCTCTTTGGAGGGAGGTATAAAATAGGGATTGCCAACTCTTAGAGATAGTTAAGGCTTAGGAGATGTCTTTGGAGTTAGGTCCTGGAAGGTAGATATGGGGAAGATATGGAAGAAGGATTTGCTCTTTAAGCAACAAAGAACAGCTTATGCAAAGGTATAGCAGTATGAAAAAGCATTGGCAGTATGTTTTTAGGGAAGAACTAGAAGTTTAGGAATATTAGGTGAGAAACGAGGTGGGAGCCATTTCTGGATGGGGATAGAGAAGGGAGTCTTAAAAATATTAGGACTTTAGGCTGTAGATTTTGGGAAACAAATTAGTATAGCTAATAGTTCCTTTTAGAGAGAAAATTCTGTTGTGTGGAGGATGGATTGAAGGTAGGAAGGTTATACTGGAAGCTAGAAGGCCTGTAAGGAGGCAAGTGAAATAGTCGAGGTAATATATGAAGAGGGTGTTAAACGGGGGAATTTAAGAGATGGCTTTATGGAATGCAGGAGTCTAAGGATGACTCCCAGATACCTGTAATATAATGGTAATATTTTAACTATAATAGAGAGCAACTTTAATAGTGGAAGGTGGAGTAAATAATGAGTTCAGTTATAGGTATGTTGAGCTTGAAGTGCCTGTGGAGACAGATATATAGATAGATATTTGAATACGCTGTTCAATATATGCATTTAGAATTTTAAAAAGGGAATTGTATACTTGGGAATTATATGTGATAATCAAAGTTCAGGGAATGGGCGAGGGAAGAGGTAACGATGAAAAGAGAAGGATGAAGACCAAGCCTTGACATTGGTATTTGGAACATAGTGACCGAGAAAATCTGTGTTTATGGTACTTGAAGACTTTTTCATCCAAGGGATTTGGGGGCATGGACAGAGAATCAATTTTCAGATTCTCAGCTTCTTTGTGTATTTTTCCTTAAAATTGAGGTCCAAGCATTATACTAATTCTCTTTTCCCATCTCTGTTGCATAGTCATTCATCTCGTTTTACAGAAGAAAGTCATACCACCTATCCCTATATGTTGCCCCTGAGTTATTAAAACCTCTAGAGCCTCCAAGTGAAGGTACAATTCACAATGTTGGTGTGGAGGTACTGTGCTTTCTCTACAAGAAGGCAAGTAAGATATCTGTTATTCAGAGGATTCTGTGATACTTCTTAGAATTTCAGTTTCCAGAAATTTATTTGCTATATCTCAGTCTGTAGAGATTATTGAATATAGCAGATTTGACTCAAAAGTACTAATGTATATCCTGAGATATTTATGAGGTAAGTACAAAAAAGATACTAGGACTATTCTCCTAATGCTAAAGCATGAAGTAGAGCGGAAAAGTCAGTATTAAATGGAAAGAGAAAAATGGACAGAGGTTAGTTTCAGGCACAGAAATTACAGTACAAACCTTGAGTTGCTTGACTTGGATGAGGAGTGCTCCATTTGGAATTTTGGTGTTCAGATGGTCTCTTTTAGAACAGAGCTAAATTTTTATATAACTTAGCCATAGATTTTCTAATACATACATATATATATTAGAAATATATAAGGTACATATATTTCTATATGAGCTTAGACATAGATTTTCTAATAAAGCTGATTATGGTTAAACAGAGTTCTTTAGGAAGCAGTGTAAAACCCTGAAATTAGAACGAGATCTTTTCCATAAAGCCAATATCTTTTTTAAAAGACTTTTTTTTTTTTTTGAGTTTTCATTCTACAGTTTTTACTACTATATTTGAAGAAATAGGAAAAGTGTTTTTCCTCTTATGAAAGGCCTAGACTAATGGTAGAAAAGAAACTAAGAGGAAGACTAGAAGTATGTAACAGAGAAAGTGAGCTTCTGTTGTTTCACTTAGGATAGAGACTGTACTTTTATAGTCCAAGGCATTTCTTGTATAATGTAAAACCAATGGGAGCTACAAATTACCCTCCCATAACAAATTTTTGAAATTTTTTTTTCCTTCAGAAAGAGGAGGACAATGAGTTCTAACGACAGATAAAATAAGTCTCATATGGACTTTATTTCTTTCATTTCTGAAATGTGGTTATATGAATAATTTTCTTACTTGTCAGTAACAAACTCACTTATTTAAAGATTTAAGGAGACACTGGGAATAAAAAGGTAAAATGTAATTTTTTAATTCCAATAAAGGAAGAGAAACAATCATACTTAAAATTCCTGTGGGATTAGAAAGTGCCTGATGACAGCAGAAGGAAGAAGAACTAATTGTTAAATTTAAAATCTCATAAATAATTTCTTCAGGCTGGGCATGGGGTGGCTCACACCTGCAACCGCAGCACTTTGGGAGGCTGAGGCTGAGGTGGAAGTATCAGTTAAGGCCAGGAATTCGAGACCAGCCTGGGCAACATAGTGAAACCCTTTAAAAAAAATTAGCTGGGCATGGTGGTGTGCGCCTGTAATCCTAGTTACTTCAAAGGCTGAGGCAGAAAGATCCCTTGAGCCCGGGAGTTTGACTGTTTGAGATCATGCCACTGCACTGCAGCCTGGGCAATAGCACAAGACTCCTATCTCAAAAAAAAAGGTATATATCCATTCTGGTATCCTACTCGTGTCAGAAAAGTAGTCCCAGAGAGGTTCTTTGGAATCCGTGAAGTACTGGGAACAGTTTGAAATCCTTAAGGTTCACAGTACCCAGAAGGTGATGCAAATGATTACCTGCATTGATTGCTTTATTGCTGTTTGGAAACATCTTGTGATCATGATGAAGAATGTGGACACTGGAGTCCAAGCTGCCTGGTTCAAATCTTATCTTGACCACTTGATGGCTGTATGACTTATGACAAGTTACTTTAACATATTTGTTAACGTATTTGTTCCTTAGTCTAATCTTCTATATAGTATCCTATCTCAAAAGGTTTTTTGTGTGTGAGAGAGATGATGTTGATTAAATGAAAAATATTCTTATCACAGTGCCTGACAAATGTTAACAATTTTGAAAAAATAATAATTATAAATAGTGCTCAAAATGCTTCTCATTACCACTGCCCCTCTTGGACACCTTTCTCTTCCTTAAATGTTCTTTTATCCCAAGGCCTTTGCACTTGCCTAGAACAGGTCTTTTCCCTAACTCTCTGAATGTTTGGATACCGCCATCCTTAAAGGTCTCAGAGATGTTATAAGAGAGGACTTTGTACCAAAAGCAATCTCTACCCTCTCCTCTTTCCCTTCTTCCCATTTTACTCTTTTGTTTCACTGAACCTTTTTATGTCTTCCAAAGCTCTTATTTCAATCTGTAATTACCTGATTTGTGTTTATTTTTTTTTAATTCCAAAAGAGCAGAGACTTTGCCTGTTCAGTGCTTTATTCCTAGAGTCTAACAGTGTATATATTAGTTGCTCAAGGAATTTTTTAAAAAATAAGTCATCATTACTTTGTAAAAATGAAAAGAAACCAATGCCAGATGTACAATAGCCACCTTTAGAGGCCCATGTTATTTTAATGTCTTGTTAGAGAAGAAGACTTTCTGGGAATCTTAAAGACGATACTGACAAATTGACATATGTTCTGTGTCTTAGGAGACAGCCTGAGCCCACACTTGGAGACCTTATTTTTGATAGAAACTGTAGTTAACTTGGTTTCTCAGCTCAAAGCAAATTAGAACCCTGGGGTGATTCAAGGTTTTGGGACTCTGTTGAAATATAATACTTGGTACTCTGCTTCACCTACTCTCTCCCTTTTGCTCTACTTCTTTACTCTTTTACCCTCCTTTACTATTTGACATTTGCTGTTGTACTTACTACTTCCATTTGTTTGACCATCATTGATCAAAGCTTCTTTCCTCCTTTTTCTTAGTTTTTTTCTTTCTGTTCCTGATTGATTCTTTATACGCTGGATTTAATCTGTAAAGGCTAAACTAAACTAGACTTGTGTGTCTTGTAACAATTAGATTTGTGAACTAACATTTGTGGAATATGCGACATCTTTGTCTCCAATCCCCCCAGTATTTAGCCTGCTCTTTCACTGCCAAAAGCTTTCTTTTTCTATGGTTTTTTGATTACTTCCTAGTCTGAATCTCTTCTATAAAGACTGGTTTCTACTATGTTCATTTAAGAGTGCATTAATCTTGGATCTGTATAATAATGTAATATAGAAGTGAAAAGGGTATGAACTATTAAAGCAGGTACTTATTTTGAGACAATCATTTTAATGCCAGTGTTATGAAAAAGAAGCACCTCTTCCCTTCCTCAAAAATGTCACAGCAAACCACAGTTGATTTAATTATATATGTGTGCATTTGATAGATTGTTTTAGAGAAGTAACATGGTTTAGGGAAAAGAAGGACTGAACTGGCCCTTGGGAAATGTGTGCTTTACTTTCAGTGCTGTCTTTAGTGCATGATTTGGGCTAAAAGTTTCTGTTTGTCTTTTACATCTTTAGTTGTAAATTAAGTGAAAATTTTATGTCTCAGCTTTTCTAGCTCATATTCTAGATGTGCCTATCTTCTATATATACTATTCTATATATTCTATGTTGAAACATGGAACATATATATCATGAAAGGGACATATTTGAAACATGTTTCAAAACCTAGTCACAGGCATCATAATGGCTTCAGGTTGGTCATCGTGGTATGGCTAACAATATACTATTCTTCCACTTAACTTACTCTTAGATATTTTCCAATTATATTAATATTTCTTTCTGATACAATGCCATATTTTTAATGAGGACTAGAAATGTTAATTAAACATACCAAACCCTTTGCCACCTCAAAGGATTTCTTTTGAAGATAAAAAAGCCTTAGGTTAATTTTAATTTTATTGTGTTATGTTGCTTCAGTACATAATCATGAGATTTATTTGTTTTGAGTGTACGTTAGGTATTTCAATATATAATACAAGATAAAATAACAAATTTGAAACTAAATGTATCAAATAACAAGATCCATATAAGGAAAATGCAAAGGCAGCTCTTGGTGGCTTTCCCGCCTTGTTCATAAAAGCAGCCTTAGTTTACAAACAGGTTGATAGTGTTTGTTTACCTAAGGAAACAATATAGTATTTGTTGGAGAATCCTTAAACCAGCTCTTAGAGTTGTATTTATGCTGTAGTGTTTAGAATACAGTATTGTACTAATTGTTTGTTCTCTACTAGAACCTGAGAAGTATAACCATTTTTCCATAAATGTAATTCCAAAATTTAATCTCTTGTTGCTATCTTAGAATACTGTCCCTTCTCCCCAAATCAAACAGCTAGACTTTTCTTGGTTTTTGAAGAGTTTGTTGGGATGAAGAAGATAATAAACTAGGGGATTTACAGAGGTGGTTTTTTTTTTAAAAAATTTCAAAATGTTAAGGTGGTACAAATGTTTTTGTTATGTGGATAATTGTATAATGCTGAAGTCAGGTCTTTAGTGTGCCCATCACCAGAATAGTGTTCATTGTACCCCATAGGTAAGCTTTTATCCCTCACTCTCCTCCCATCCTCCTGTCTTCTTGGTTTCCAGTGTCCTTTATATCTCTTTGTGCCCATGTATACCTGTTTTTTAGCTCCCATTTATTAGCACATGTGGTGTTCTTTCCCATTCCCGAGATACTTCACTTAGGATAATGATCTCCAGTTCCATCCAAGTTGCTGCAAAAGACATTATTTTATTCCTTTTTAAAGGTTATCTGTGTCTGTGTGTGTACCTAGATTTGTTATTTCATACACCACATTTTTTTATCAGCTCATCAGTTGATGGGCACTTAGATTGATTCCATATCTTTGCAGTTGTGAATTGTGCTGTGATAAACATTCGGGTGCAGGTGTCTTTTTTATATAATGACTTCTTTTCCTTTGGGTAGATAGATACCCAGTAGTGGGATTGTTGGATTAATAAATAGATCTACTTTTAGTTTTTTGAGGAATCTTCATACTGTTTCCAAAGAAGTTGTACTAATTTGCAGTCCTGTCAACAGTGTATAAGTGTTCCTTTTTCTCTGCATCTAAGCCAGCATGTATTGTTTTTTGACTTTTTAAAATAATGGCCATTCTGACAGGGATAAAGTAGTTTCTTATTGGGGTTTTAGTTTGTATTTTCCTGATGATTAGTAGTGTTGAACATTTTTTCATGTGTTTGGCCATTCGTCCATCTTTTGAAAAACTTCTGTTCAGGTCTTTTACCTACTTTTTAGTGGGTTTTGTTTTCTTGCTGATTTGAGTTTTTGTAGATTCTGGATATTAGTGTTTTGTCTGATACATAATTTGTAAATATTTTCTCCCATTCTGTAGGTTGTCCTATTCTGAAAGTTTGCTCCTTTCAGAAAAAGTCCATGTGAAACTTATTTTGTCTTTCTTAGTGTCATTCTCCCAAACATTATTGGAATTGCAGGGGCTCTAAAGATCCAGGTTGAGAGAATTTGGGGGAGACATTTGTTTGTTTTTAAAAAATTTATGAAAATTTCAAATAAACCAAAAGTGGAGAAGAAGACCATAATGAATTCCATATATCTGCCACCTGTATGTAATAATTATTAACGTTTGGCACACTGCTTTAAAACAAATTCTCTTATTGTAGTTAAAATACTGAAAATTACATTGGCAATATGTATGAGATTTGTAGTGTTCTTAGACTCTTAAGATAAATGTTATTTTACCACTTGTGTTTCTCTTATTTTTATTTTGGAGACTCTTAACCCTTAGTACATCATTTCTCAGTTCACATAGTTTTACTTGAGGAAAACTCTAATTTGTGTGTGTATATGAAATTTTCCATAATGAAGTTTGCATATATGCATTATATTACTCATATATAATTATGTAAGTCATAAATTCTGTTACAGATACATATATGCATATAGATATTAAATAAACTATAAATATA